>NW_025335856.1:7413108-7791926 GCF_004798865.1 Varanus komodoensis
CACACTTCAAAATCAATAAGGAAGAGTTGGAAAGGGAGCTGACTCCTTAGCGCATGTCCTGATTGCTGCCTCTCAGCTTTTCCTCTCCACTTGCTGCTGAGCTGCCACTTATGGGGGTTAATTTCCCATGCATTTCAAAGCTATGATTGATCATCTGGAGAAATCCACCTGGAGTAAGGCGGCATATTTGCTCCTCCTATTCCCCTTCCTGAATACTTAGCTATCCCCCACCTTTAAATAGAACTCTCGCCTTGCTTAGCAAGGGAATGGCTTAACATTTGCATATTAACTGCTAGACACTCAGCTCCAAGATCTAATTAAAGCTGCCTGTGTGAGTTTCCCCTCCCTTCCCTTTTCCCCATTCATGCCTCCCTGCCCCACCTTCCATAGCAAACTGCTGACAGGATTGGAATGGTGTCCCCATTCTGTCAGTGGCTGTGCACAGGGAATGGGAGAAAGCATGAGACGGAGAGCAGCAGCAGGCCGGGAAATGCGAGGAAGGAGCAGAGGCAAAGGTGGCCTGGCATGTTCCCATTTCGAGAGAAAGGGAAGAAACGCCTGCTCTTGCGGTGCTCCCAAACTGTGAGCTGCAAGAAACTCCCTAATGCGCCGTGAGAAATAAAGCTTCAAGGATCTCATAAATCAGCTGTACCCACCACAGAGGAAGGTTGCCCACTGCCTCTCTGCACGATTGGTTTGTGTCACCTTCCCTTTCCAGTTAGCTGGGTCTGTGGCTCTTCCTGCATCATGATACCGTGTGCCCCATGCCTGGTTCAGCAATACTGCAGAATCAACTCGTTCTCCATTGCATCTCTGCATGAGTCTCTGACCTGGGTTTGCTCCAAGCAGGTTCCACAAAAGGAGAGAGGCAGGGGGATGGGATGTATTTAATACACTGCGTCTCTGCATTGTTTATAATGGGAGCTTTCAATCACTTCCCACGCAGAGACAAGCAGCAGAATTAATAATTGCTGAAGAAATCTGTGCATTGTGTAGCTGCTGCTACCCACAGCAGTGGTTATTTTGAAACATAAGATGAAATATGGTGACACCACTTCAGGCAGTCTAAAAGCACATTTTTGTGGGTACAAATGTTAAAATATGACTGGCCAAAACAGTCTTCCAAGGAGATTTTGCAGGAGGAGATGTTCAGAACACCATTCCGCTGGGTTTTTTTCTAGCAGCAGGAGACGTGCTCCAACATCTTCCTGCAGAGACGGTGCAGTGTTTGTGTAGCAGGGCTGTGCTGGCTACCTGGACACCAGTGTTTCTCCCCCTTC
Source organism: Varanus komodoensis (assembly GCF_004798865.1). NCBI lineage: Eukaryota > Metazoa > Chordata > Lepidosauria > Squamata > Varanidae > Varanus > Varanus komodoensis. The sequence goes on from NW_025335856.1 coordinate 7,414,389, forward strand.
ATGGCATTGTCCCAAAGTGTTATGGGGGAAATAACCACCACCACACAGAGGAAGAGGGATCTTTGGAAAATAGTTGGTAAACTGTTTCAGAGAAAGCGGAAGTATTTCTGATAGGACCAGTGCCATTGCTCAGACAAGCCCTACACTATGCATGTGTGTCCCTGGAAAATGTGACCTTAAGACACATTTCCAGCCTGATGGCCAAAGCAAGCCAACTTGGGAGGGCTTCTGAAATTTGCTCAACGTATTTGCAGATGTGAAATTAAGAATGGTGTAACTCCAATGCAATTTCTGCAAACTACAATTAGTAGAATTAGGGCCAGTGCTTTAGATTTGTGTTGTTGTTGTTGTTGTTGTAGCAGCATTTAACAAGTATGGAAGGGTCCTCCTTTCTCACAAAGTCCATCTTGGCCAAAACTGGGCTAACAGTTAAGTTTTGATTTGTGCAAAATTCCACAGGCCTCTATTCCACAATTGCATAAATTGCATGGAAAGGTCAAAATTTGCACAAATTTTCCTGGCTTTTGGAATATGCAAATTTCAGCCCACCTTAAACATAGAAGTCTACATGCTGACTTTATGTGCACCAGCATAGAGTTGATGGAATCCACAGGGCCAAATCAAAAAAGTCTTTCCCACTGGAGTTTTCACAAGTCCCTACCAAAGACATGCCCCAAAACCATGCAAGCTGGGCTAATTGTACATGGCAAACCAAATGGAACCTCCATGTTCAGGACACTTGATGCTAGCTTCTGGAAAGAAAATAATGGGGGACCTCATTGTCTTCTGGCCCTGCTCTTTGGACCTATCTGAATTACCAATTGGGAAGCAGGAGATGATCCTTCAAGTTAATCCAGTAGGTCTGTTCTCACATTTTTATTGCCACTGGGTTTTTCCTGAAGTGAAAATCTGAATAGTATTTGGAGATTCTTGCTTTGAAGAGAGCAGATAAATAGCACTGGAAACATTTCCCAGAGGTGGAGGGGGCAGCACATTCTTAGATCCAGATGCCTCATGATATTTGGCCATGTTGTATGTGCAGCATGTGGTGCTGAGTTCAGGGCTAGTACAGAGCCTCCAGCCCAAGGGGTCATTTGGGGTCCCCAGCTGGCCATGTTCCTTCTCCTAACCAAGGATAGTTGGGTACTTCCTGGCTTGTGTATAGTTTTTCCCTTTTCTAAAATGCTGAAATGCCTCTCTTTGTACCATGTTGCCGACAAGAAGAGCTTTAAGCTAAATGTTGCTGGCTTTGTGGGTGGAGCCATTCTGGCCCTGCTTTCTTTTATTTTGCCCCCAGTGGAATGAATACCCAACACCCAAGAGGTTTTCACAACTGGATTCAGGCCTTGAGCTAGAAGAAGTTCAAGATTTCCAAGCTAGGTTTTCTGTGATCACATCTTTTCAGTGAGAGGGTGTTTTGCAATCTTTTGCAGGACAGGGCAGAAGGCAAAATAGGGGGCTAAAACTAAGCTCACTGACTGGATCTAACAACAGACCTCACAATTACCCACAATGCACTTTTTCCTTGGTACCACCTGCCTTCCTCCACCTCTCTTTTGTCAGCTGTTCCCCTGTAATGCTTCTGTATTTGAAACACCTCTGCTCCCCCACTTGGAGTGGGATTATTTGTACTAAGCATGGCCTGCAGTGGGCCAACATGCTCCAGCTTCAAAGGGAAACCTTCAGGAGCTTTGACAATAACAAGAAATTTTTCACCTTGTTAGAGCTTCCTTGATACAATGGATATGGAATTAATTAAAGCTGTTCACCTATAGTTTTATTCTATTCTCTCCCCTATTTTTCCAGCTGAAGAAAACCATGTCCGCTAACTTGTATTTAGGGAGAGAGTCAGCCGTTTGTGAAAATAATGCGTTTTTGCAAGGGAATGTACTTTAATGCAGTGCATGGGAGAGAAACTGAGTTCTTCTGTTACCTCCACCCCACAAGAGCACCAGTTGGCAGCATGAAGTGCATTTGAAAAGATGCGAATTCCATTTGTGGATCTGGACTCAGAAACAAAAGCAAACCATCATTATTGATTGGTAATGCTTGGGCATCCTGTATGTTATTGCTCTCTGGGGGCAGACATTTCAGCATGGTTTAATTTAAGCCAGCACTCACAAGGGCTTGTTGCTAGGAATTAATTTTAATACACGAGGACTCAGCACTTAATATTATTTACTACTATTATTATAATGTAATCGTTGTTAACATGAAATTGATGAAGTTGCTTAGGTGAGCTGGTTAGAGGCTGATGAAAAGGATGCCCCAGAATAATTGGGTAACAGATTTTTGAAATACATTATTTTGAGTAGAACAACAGTAGAGATGGGCATATACGTTATCTCAGTTTTCCAGTCCTCAGTTTGTTCCATATTTTATTTTATTTTGATACTGTCCAATAGCAAAAGTTCTCTGGGTACTCCACAGAAATGTATTAAACCTGCATACACCACAATACAATAGAAATCAGTATTGAAGGTCTGAATCAGAATTTAAAACAATCTGGACAGCCAAGAAATGTCCAGTGCGATCGCACTGATAGAATAGCCTTCCTTGTCCACTCATGCCATTAAATTCCACTGAATGTTTGGAACAAGAGGTGACCGTGTCACCCAGCAGTAAAAGCACTTGCATGGCGCCAGGCGAGCTTCCGAGAGATCATTCCACAACTGGGAGCCCTGAGTGAGAAGAAACCTGTCCTCGTTGCCGCTCTCCCATTTCCTCCCATTTGCACATCTGGTTGCATTATATGTTTAAAGTCAACATGCAAATGTGCATTTTGTGTATGCCTTTTGAGTTGATATATGCACTTTGGGGAACAGTTTCCCTTACATAACACCATTTTGTATTCTGTTTTTTTAACTACTACATATAGTTTTGTTCAAAGAAGTGAACTGCTGAAAACTGAGAAGTTTTAATATCAAAGTGTAACTGTATTCTAGTTCATATATTGATTCAAGAAGTACATAATGGAGAAGTTAATATTAACATATGAACCGAAAAAAAAATCTTCCCATCCTTCTACAAAAGACTCTATAAGGCCAGAACATCAAGTCCTGGAGTGATCTCCAGAGGAGCTAATCCCCATTTTCTTTCCTTGGGATAGAGTGCCTTGATGATTGCAAGCAAGGACAAATCTGCCTATTTCCCATCATTTTCTGCATGGTTCTTGTACTAATCTCAAAATATATTTTGATATGCTCATTTTGCTACATATTGACATATAGAATCCTTCTCAAAATATTGATTTAATTACATACTTCTAACACATTAAATGCATAATCCATGACAACATTTGGAGAAGAATCCTTGGTTTGCTAGACAGCCATCAGAATGTCCGGAGTCCTCTCTCCAACCTTGAAAGTGCATTGCAGAGTCAGACTTGAAGCTCAGAGCACAATTCTTCCGCTCTTGCGGGAGACACATAAATGACAGTGTTGGCTGCAGTTTCAAGCACAGATTCAGGAGTTTCTCTGTATCCCAGGGGCTCCACCATGCCTACAGTATCAACCTGTCCTCTTTGCAGTCTGGGCAAAGGACTTAGATGGCTGTCTAAATCTTTTGCAGGGTAGGAGAAATGCAGAGGAAACATTTATCTCCACACTCCTGACCTCAATAGGATGTCCACACTCTTCCAGGTGAGGAGAGTTACACTCAGCCACTCTGACCAAGCAGTGTGAAGCAAAGTTGAGATTTGGCTGTTCAATGCCCCAGTTCATGCTTGCTGGTCACTGCTGAGAGCTTTCAGCCAAGGTGGTCTCTCAAATATGAGAGGGAGATAAATATGAGAGGGAGATAAATGAGTAGATAGTCAATGTACCAGAGTGAGCTCAACATTTGCTCATTCACCAGTTCTTAGCAGACACATTTCAAGGGAGCCATAGATGCAGGCACCATGGAAGTAAGATACGGATTCTGAGAATATTGAGCAAGAATAATACATATCGTTAAAGTCTTATGTTGCATGAATAGCCATCAATAAGCCATCTTGCATCTCTTCTGCACATCATGTAATAAAAATCAAATCTTCCTTTCCTGAGGTGGGAATTACTGTATTTTTCACTCTATAAGACACACCTGACCATAAGACGCACCTAGTTTTTAGAGGAGGGATCCATGGAAAGCTTCCTGATAATCACAGGCACATTCCCCATCACTTCCCCATGGGCTTCATTAAAAGATGGGTTGCCATTTGAAAACACACACTGACCTGTGATTAACAGCTCTCACCTGCGCTGGGGGGGGGGCGTGGAGTGGCGCCAAGCGCATGCTGGCCAGGTGGTGCCACGTGGTGCAGGCGGGCCGGCAGTGTCCCGGACATCGGGCACACATACATTCACTCTATAAGACGCACAGACATTTCCCCTTACTTTTGAGGGGGGGGGAAAGTGTGTCTTATAGAGCGAAAAATACGGTAGCTTGCCCTGAGCTTAATGGCAGTTTAGACTGCAAACAGCAGGTTGTCTTCAGTTGTTCTCACACCAATTAACGACTTTTCTTGACACCATGCCAAGAACAGTTTGGAGCAGCTTAGCTTCACTCTGGCTTCATGGTAACCTTCCCCAGTCTCACCACTATGGTGTATTCCATCTTCAGTGGGATGGGAAATATTTTACAGAACAGCAGTATCTAAAGTAAGGCTGGTCAAATCTGACCATTCCAGTGCTACCAAATTCTCAAGTTTCCAGTCTTCAGCTTGATGTTCACCTTGAATTTTGAGAATATTTCACATCTTGAATTGGGTCATCCTACACTTTAATACCCCCCCTTTTTTTTTCTTTTAAAAATTACATTGTATACATATTTCTTTACATTTTTCACCTAATGCATGAAGTTTTGTACCTGTTTGCCTAATATGCAGATTGTTCAGGAAACTGTCTTTGTATACTTGTCCTTGTATACCACATCTAAAATATTATTTTCACTATCAGATTTTTGTATGCACAGTCCCAATTCTGCCCTCAATTAGAGAGCCCTATTGCAAAATGTGGGTGGGAAAAATGGCAAAGATGAATGAATTTCAATTCATAGATTGGTTCAAAAAACTCCACATTTGGGAAAGAGTTTTTCCCCCATCCCTGGTAAGAACATTAGCATCTACAAACAGTGGCAGGGCCCCTAACTGGATGGTAGTGTCCCAAGTGAGGAAAGTAACTCAGTTGTTTACTGAAGCTGCTTGTCAGAGAAGAAAATAGAACTGAGAGAGCTAAAGATCCTGGCAGCAGATCTCAATTGCTTCAGCATCACGTAGGATGCCCACAAATCCCTGAATTCAGACACAAATGGGCAGCCAGAGCAAAGTGGGAGGAGCAGCCAGGGCATCCCCTCATTTCCCCACCCTCCACTCTGGCTAGTCAGGCATTTCCACTCGAGCATCTCAGAAGAGGGAAGAAGGAAAGAGTCAGGTCCCTCCACTCTCCTCCTCTTGCTGTCCCCTCAAAGGACCCCTGTGGCCCCTCTCTGAGGCTGCTTTCCAGACAATAGCAGGGCTGTGTGGAGGGACTTTGGCTCTGTTTCCCATCTCTGAGGACAGATTCCTCCTTCAGATCACTTCTATGGCAAATTGGTTATTGCAAGAATTCTGGGCTGTCATCACCCCTCGCACATGCACCTACAGGCAACCCTGCTGTGGAATTCACCCAGCTCTTTTTGCACCGTGTTAGAAGCTGAGATCAACAACTGCTTTCTGCCGCTTCTTGTTGGCGCTGTCAAATGATCATTAATTAATATTGTTTGCCCTTTCCTAACTACATTTGAGTACCACCTCTCTCCCAGTGCACTTCAAGAGGTTTACAGTTTAAAATAATAGCTTACGATGCAGTACAAGACTGCATACTCTAAAAGCAGCCAAAGTGCAAAAGGCCTGGGGGAGGAGTGGGAAATGAGCACTTTCTGATCTTAAATCTTTCATGTTGTTATGGAATGAAGTCGCATGATGGTTGGGTGTCGTGGTTATGGCACAGTTGGGCAGAGAAGGTACACACTCTTGTATCACCAGTCCATCAGCAACAGCCAGATAGAAAGACTGCTGATGGGAGCAGTTCTACAAGGGAGTATTAAGCAAAACAGCAGTTCAGAACTCTTATGACTCCAGTTAGGAGGTTAACCAAGGTGAGTCCTTTCCCTAGTTTTGCTGTATTTTACCTTTCTCAGAATTCCAGACAATGTGTTCACTGAGGAAAAGCATCAATATCCCTAAAGACAGAAGAGAAAATTCTTTCAATTCAGTTTTGATCAAGATTTACCAGGCTCACACTTTCCAAAGTGAATATAGAATTGGAAGCTATTTGCAGTTGAAAGCTCTTATTTTCCAAGCTTGCAATGCTAATTACAACACCCCCTCCCGCTACACTCAACCTCATGCTTACACGAAAAAAATCTGTACATTTCAAAAAGAATTTCAGAAACACTTCCATCAGTGTGAGAAGAATGTGAGCATTTCCAAGATGTGAGCAACTGATACACATGCTTAGAAAAAAGCACATGAAAATACATATAGATTTCCATGTGGGAAAAATGCTTATAGCCTGAAACAGATTTGAGTTAGAACAAAGTCTGAGATGAAATCTGGAGAACTTTGGCGAGCCAATGAACTAGTTTTTAGCAACGGGTGTTCAGAAGTATTCCTTGAATGTTTCCTTCTGCTAACATTTGCAGGTTCCCAGATGTAGTACAGGGATACCTCCAACAGTCTCATCAAACCAATGCCTTCCTTGACTCTAGAGTTCTGTACTGACTGTTGATGTCTCTGTTGTTTTTATATATGTTCAGTAGGGGAAACAAGTCGATCAGAAGTTTGCAATGTTCTTGTTCCGTATTCTGAAAACTGTACAGAACACTGAATGCATGCTGTTTTCTATAGTTTTCAATTCCCTTCCACATGCTTTTTGATTGTCTACATTGCCAAGCAGTGCAAAAAGCTGTTTCTTGCACAATGCCACTCCATTCCTTCCCTTCTTTTTGTGTGCATGCGCACATGGATACACAGAATTAAAGAGCAAGCACTCTGGAACAAGCATCATCCAGAGGGCCGGACAATGCCAGGGACCACAGGAAATCCAGCTACATGCTGCAAGTGGTGTTTCAGCTGCAGGGTCTCCACCAAGCCAAAGGCCTGTTCTGCCCTGGCCTCTCTTCCCTTTAGAGAGAAGTTGTGGAATGACACTAGGAAAGAAAAAAAACCCTCTCCACAACCTGAGCTCTTTTAGCCGTAGTAATTGTCCTATCCCACTTTATTATTAGCAGTGGCAGATTTGGAAGCTGTATGATTCATGGCAGTACACTGGTGGGAAATATTTGCTTGCAACCTGGCATTTTTCTTCCCTTGCCTCCAGCTAATTATTGATAAGGACAGGCAGCTGATTAGAACTAAAACCAGAGAGCAGCTAAGATATTCTAGCCCTAATTGGCAGTGGCAAGATGTTGAGCTCCCTGCCGGAGCCCGAGATGCTGCTGGGAGGTCACTGCTGGGAGGTATCCTGGTTGGCGGGAACCGTGGTGGCTGGAGGTGACGAGGCACTGCTGAAAGGAACTTCTTGTTGGATTGCCTTATTCTGGGGATTTGTGGGCTTGAGCTGCTAGGCCAGGGGTACTTTGCTTTTGAGAGAGCCACACCGGCAATGCATGGAATTTGAGTTCTCCATGGTTCTATCAATTCTACCTTAAAGCTCATTCTAAACCTGTCCATATCAGATTGTGATCTTTAAGATTTTATTTCTTTTCGAAGGAAAAGTCCTGTGCATTTTTGTGCATACTTTCCCCCAAAAGAACACCTCAGTGTTCACATTTTGAAACGTGTGTGCTGATTAAAGTGTTTTTAATGTTCTTTAATACACGTGCACATGAACCAAAGCATGTCAGCTTGTGACTCATATCGCAAGCTCAGAAACATGCAGAATTGTATCACAGATTGTGTTTGTGTCTGTGTTTGGAACACCAAATTTGATACCTGCTGGCCAAAAAATAAACTGAATGAAGTCCTTATATGTCCTCAAGTTACACAGTTTTGTGAACTTCAATTCAGGTCAATGCTACTTTTTCAGAAGTAGGAGTTTTATTGTTTGAATATAAACATGGTCAACTTTTCATTCACTCTGAGCTGAGAGAGGCATTCTGGTGTAGTTCCAGGACTTCAAAAGTGAGTGTTGATGGCCGAGTCTGGCAGGACCATTTATGCACTGCCAGCAAAGAAAAAAAGGGGGAAAGGAACAAAAGAGGATCCTGTTTTGCATACATCTGCAAGTATGTATATGTATGCTTCATTCTATATGTGGAATGATGCATATTTAGAAATAATCACTATGATGTAAATGGAAATACAATACAACTCATCTTAATGAGGAAGAGTGACCGGATGGCCAGATGTGTGTCCAAGGACAACTTCAGTGCACTTTGGACTGAACAACCTTCCGACAGGGATGGGTGAGGTATTGTTAAGATGGATCTTACTGTGAATGTTAAGAATTCCCAGCTCCCGGATCTACATGCAAAATAGAATGCAATAATATGGCAATATTTGTGCTTTCCCAGATATTGTGGTGCATTTCATGTGCATGTACATACACACGCAGAATGCACGCAGAAGGGCTTTCAGTAGCGAGAAGCATGCACAAAATGCATGCATTAGAGAAACATGCCTGCTAGGGAAAATCAAGGCAGGGAAAATCACTTGTAAAATGTTTACAGTTAGAAAAGCACAGACAAAAATGTGTGCATCTTTCATAAATGCATTTGAAAATATGTAGAAAGAAATGCTCTGCAAACTAAGAACAAGGATGGCACAAACTTAATTTGGCAGAATGTGAGAAATGAGTAAAATCAAACCTGACAGCCATCCATTCCTGCATTCTGATAGAGGACTTTTCTATTAATGCCCTTCCAACGGAGGGTGGGACTCTCAATTAGGGTATGCAACTGAGGCAGGGGGTTGTCATTATTCGTCCCATGGTCTGAATGGATGGGGCGACCCTTGGGCATCCTGCAAGTGCTCGAAGGAGCGATTCGGCCCAAATCGAATATGGATCTATTTATTTTCTGGTTTTACCCTCTAAAGTGTAAAGAACTTTAATGGAACTATTGTGCTTTATAAATGGTATGAGCTGCTTGGAGGATTCTGCAAAAAGGAGCAAGAGCAAGCAAGAGAGCACGAAACCTAATGAATTATGGAAAAATAAATGTTATTTGTTTGTCGAACATCAACTGCATAAAAATAACAGCACCATTATTTTGCTACGTTATTATTTGTTTTTACTAAAACTTAGTGTGCACCACACACACATACACACACACACATACCCCTTTATGTACACACAGGATAGGGTAATAGGGTCCCACTTGAGAAACTGACCGCTTGGTGCCACATTTTGACTTGATGTGAGTTGAGACTGATAAGGGTCTGGCTACGGAGCTTGCAGTATAGGATAGCATTTGGAACACCTTTTAAACTTCAACCCTAGGTTTTATTTTCAGCTTTATTTGTTTTTAATGCATTGGTTTGAGAGACCACCCTCCATTTCTTGGAACAGAAAGAAATGGTCTTATTTCGCTGAACACCAGTGGCAATATAGCTGTTTTACTTTCTCTTTTATACTTGTGGTGGTGATTCCAAAAAGGACCTATTCAACTGTGTAAACTTTTTCACTCAGGTTGTAAAGTGGTTGCAACAACAAAAGAAAGACAGTGTGATGGGGTGGTTAGTGTTGGACTGGGATTCAGGAGTTCTGGGTTCAAGTCGATACCAGCCCACTGGATGGCCTTGGCCCAGTCACTGATTCTCAGCTTAGCCTATCTCACAAAGTGGTGAGGAGGACTATGTTAAGTCCTTGGAGTTTCCTGCACAACAACAACAACAACAGCATGTATACTGCATCCTTACTGTCTTTTAAAAGGATATTTTATCAAGAAGACTTATGATTTTCATGCAAAGGTTCATATGACATTTGTGATTGGAAACAGCAAATGGTGATTTCTAGCCAGCTAAAATGCTCAGGACCAAATGTCAAACCATGGGAACACATCTGTGTTTCCAAAGAAACATCTTCAACAGAAGCAGGACAGGAAGCTCAAAAGCACAGCACAATACCAAACAACCTGTAAGAAGCTAAGTTTGGGATAAACAAGTTTCCCCCAGCTTGAATACCAAATGTTTTTGGATCATGGAGAAAATTGAAAGTGAACAAACCAAGCCATGTATTATTAATGGTAGCATTTTCTTTTAAAGATTTGATAGAGGCAGGAGAAAAATAAAGTCACAAAAGGAAAGAAGAAAGCTTTTAAAAATACCCTTAGAAATTGACAGATCTTTGTCTCCAGTCTCCTCCCAGCGGGGTATGACATGCATCTTTCTTTGACTCTTTGACCAGAGAAGGAGAAAAGGGGTGGGGGGAGGATGTCTAGAGAAGATGTGGGGTGGGGGAGCAGGGGATCTTTCCAGAAAAGAGCAGGTGAGAAATGAACCAATGCTTTATCTGTGTCCTCAAATATATTTCCCCAATTGGGTTGTTTGGCTTGGGCATTCACCACATTCCTTTTGGACATTTCCTTGGCGGTATTTGCACTTGTGCCAGCCCAGAGCTAAGTGCACAAGTATTGTGCATTCAACATGCACAAGCGTGCACATGTCTAGCAGGCATGTCTACAGCCAATGGCAATTGCTGGGACAGTCCAGCTCTTCCTTTCTTCATAGTATCAGAATGATTTGTGCTGGATCATTTGGTTTTCCTTTATCTTTGGATGACATTGCTGTGCTTCTGTTTAACAGGAATTTTCAAGTTTCCTTTCTGCACAACAGTTGTGGGAAATCATAGATTATGCATGGTTATCCTCAGTGGTAACTGGAGCATATTGGGGCTGATGGGGTGGGGGAGGAGCACAGCTAATGAGAGGTGGACCCAGAAGCCACAATAGATGGAGCCAGTACGGGTTTAGGAAGAAGGTGGTGGTGGGGTGTCTTACCAACACTGCACTGCAGAAAATGTTCTTTCAGACCTCCCTTTTTTCCTGTTCTGGCAACAACCCATTTCACAGAAAAGGCAAACTGAGGCTAGTAAAAAGTCCAAGTCCAGTGCCCAATTAATATGCATCATCCTTCATAAGTAATTGTCTTGACTTACCAGTCCTAACCAATACAGAAGAACATTCCTTTGTTCAAATTTTTTTTTCCTTCTCCAACAGCAATCCATTTCATAGATTGTGAATGGGTTAAAAATGGGGAAAAAAGCATAGTGCAATTTCAAAATAAATTCGTTTGTTGAGCGAACTCCCAGGAAATCCCAGGATTCCAGTGATCTTTCTCATGCCCCAGCAAGCCAGGAGAGGAGAGGACCAGGGGTAGATGGAGCTCTAGAAACCTGACCCCAATCATCCCCACACCCTTAGTGGGCCAATTTAAAAAGGTGAGGGTAATGCCCCCTGCCCCATAGCTGTTCTATGACTCCAGGCAATCATTTTTTAAGATAGTAAGATTACCTGCCAGGGAGACATCCAGTGATGTCTCCCTACAGAGTGGCTTTGAGCATTCTGGAATCTTGTACCCAGTTCTGGCCATGTTGTCCAGGTTGGGCAGTGGTGGGGTGCTGCTCCAGGTACCTATGTCCTGAGCATAGCTACCCTGAGCATGCAGTTTGGAGCACGCAATGTTAAGGGAAATGAGACACTAAAGATACTCAAGGATCCCTCCTGGTGGAGGAAGCAGAGTCCTTTGCGCTCCTGCAAATGTAGAAGTGGCTGAGCTGAATAAATTCTGAACTGCGACACAAGGAAAATAGGTCTCTAGGGTACGACACACAACTTATGGGGCCCCAGTTACCAATCCTAAACCTGGAATTGATGTTTCCTTTAAAACTGCAGTTCACAATAAAAGTCGTTGTGATCATTGGAAGGCTTATGCGAAGGGGGCAGCATATAAGTTGCTTAAATAAATAAATAAATAAATAAATTGAAATCTGAGAAATGTCACAGGTGCTCTGAAATCCAAATTCAGGGCATACTAACAAAGCCACCAGTTGATAAAAACTGCAGATTTCTCCAGTATCTTTCTGTTTTTAATAGAGGCTTGATTAAGTCAGCTAAATGTCAGAGGCGTATTACAGCTAATGCTTCCTTCATCCATATGTATTAGCAATGCCCAAAAGCTACCTCCTTTTGGGAGGAGGTTATAGTACAGATAATTTTTTGCACTGGAAATCCCTTAAATATTTAAGGATATGCATGTTCTATTTAACTATCCACCTACTTCTTGAAATCTAATGCAAAGTCAACAGAATAGATTTGCTGCAGCTTTATATTACATCTAAATGACTTATATTACAACAATGGAAAGATCAACAACCAATAAGACAATCAACTGAGAACTATTGTCTCTTTCAGCCTTTGAATGGGTGGTATTTAGACACTACCCATGTATAAGGATATTTGCCTAGACTTTGTTGAGACAGTTTCATAACGACTTCTTAACAGTGTTATATTCCCTTATATACATGTATTGCATAGGTGTGTAAACTGTATATGTTTTCATTGAGACCATCATAACTAAGCTTTATGCAGCACAAACCTTTCTTAAGTGTTGTTACTCTGCTTTTCCTATGGTGTCTTCAAATGCAAAATAAGCATCTATTTAAAATCTTCCTATTTTTTTTATTTATATCCTGCTTTTTTCCTACAAAGGACTCAAGGCAGCTTACATCATTCTCCTCCTCCATCTTATCCCCACAACAACAACCCTGTGAGGTAGGCTGGGCTGAGAGTCTGTGCCTGGCCCAAAGTCACCCAGTGGGCTCCATGGCCGAGCGGGGACTAGAATCCAGATCGCCTGAGTCCCAGTCCCACGCTCTTAACCTCGACACCACACTGGCTCTATTTCTCCTGTACTGTGTAAAACAAGAATTTCTGAGAAGCCCCATTTATCACATCTAACTGGTCCAGAAGAGAAAGCCCCCTCCCAAACACAATAGACAAAGCAAATTCTCTGTTCCAAATATCCTGGCCGTGTTCAAGAGCCAAGCTGTCTGATTAGCAGGATCACAAGGAATTACAAACTTTGTAGTCCTTGTATTGCAGGTGAATGATTAAAAGTTTAAATATATTAACCAAGTAATGCATTACATATGGCAAACTAGCAAGTTAGGCAAATGTTGATGGGGGTGTATGCAGGGATTCTATTTTATTTTTATGTAACGTTGTAATGGTATTGTCTAGCAAGAGCTGTGGATGGATGGTTCACTCCCCTTCCAGTCTATGTCAGGCATTGATAAGTCCATTCCATCCTGTTTCTCCATTAATATATAATAATATCTGCCTGTGAATATGGATATATATTTGTGGATGTAAATGCACGTTTCTAAATGTATATAAGTGAGCACAGCTATGCACTGATTTCCTTCCAACATATGCATTTTAAATGGATATTGTTGCTTTAAAAAGGAATAACTGTAATGCAGCATTTGGAGAGGTGTCATATGTGAAGGGTGATCTTGCTCTTACCCACCCATACATTTGGGACATGCTGATGGGATCAGATCAGCTCTTTTGGGAGTCACAAAGGACACGTTGCTCAAGCTCCCAGTGCAGCTGCCCACTCAGGTTGTTCTGAACATGCAGTTCCACTGCAAAATCTCCTTAACTGTCTTGCAGATCAGTTCTAAGACACTTGTTCAGAGTTCATCAGCTGGATTTTTTCTTCAGCTTGACACAGTCTTATTTTTCGCTCCTGCTCTCATTAGCCAGGCTGGATGCGATGGGGAAGCACGCTCTTTCTCTGGACAAAGATGTGTTAGGAACTCTTCCTGGGTTTGGGAGTTGTGAGACCCTGCAGTGTATGTCTATTGGACCCTTGGCTCCTGCATAAGGACTACAAAGCCCCCCTGATGTGTTGTGAGAAGTCACTGCGAAGAAGTGAAATGGAACACATATTAATGCAGACTTCCTGATAAAGGAGAGTTTGTAGAGTCTGGGTCAAAGGAGATTGAACCTGCCCAATTTGCAGGTTAGAAAGGCACAGAGCTTTCCCTTCCTCACAAACATCACAAACTGCTGTCTCCTTTCACAATGGAGAAGGAAAGCACTCTTTTGATTTTCTTTGCTACTGTATTCTTATAAGCTCAAAGTACAGAGATCAACCATGTGAGTCTCTATACAAATGTGGGTTTTCTCTAATAGTGGCCTTTCTGTAAAGTGTAGGCTGAATAACTCCCAGACTAAGACTTTGGATTCTTCAAGACCAGTTTCAGAAATGCCAGGCTCAGATGCATAGGGGCATAGGAAGCCAGCTTATACCAGCTCAGACTGTGTTTGTTTGTTCAGTCCAGCTTTGCATGGCAACAGCTCTCCCAGGCCTTAAGCACAGGGTTTGTTTGGGGTTTTTTTTTACATCATCTGCCTTCTCTTCTCTTCTTGTCTCTTCTCGTCTCTTCTTTGCTTTCCTGCTTCTGTTAAGTGCAGCTGTATGCCCTCCACAGTATTTATTCTTCAATCCTCAGGCCCCTGGTAGATGTCCTGTTTTGTTGCTACCACGTTCAGCCAGCAGAAGGAGGCTGACAAATTTTGTTTTTCCTCTCCAAAAGCTGAAGTGTCACATTGACTTCTGCATTCTACCTTTGTACCTCTCATTCAATCTAGACTCCCAGTGCAATTCTATGGACTTTGGCATTGCTTCTTGGAAGTTGCTGACCTCTGAGGTTTCCATAAACTGCAAGGCTGAAGCTGGCAAGGTGGAGACAGAGTAAAGGAAATCGGGATCTATGATCTATGATCCAAAGATTCCATAGATTACATAGAATAGTAGAGTAGGAAAGGGGCATGAAGGCCATTGGGTCCAACCCCCTGCTGTTGCAGGACACCAAGCTACACCCTCCCACTCAGATGGCTGTCCAGTTTCTTTGTGAATGCCTCTAGTGTGGGAGAGCCCACCCCCTCTCCGGGCAGCTGGTTCCACTGTCGTATCGCTCTGACAGTGAAGAAGCAACCATCCTGCTTCTTGGTTTTTCTTCTTCCTAAATGGAGTTTTCAGCCTTTCTAGCAAGTCTGCTTTAGGCAGGCAGGTAGAAGGAGGCTGGAAAGAGTTCTAGAGAAATCTTACCCTGGCCCTCTTTGGTCCCCTCCCTTCTCCACCCACCAGGACATTCATTTTCCCTCCTCCCCAAGGTCAATTTTCTGACCTCAGAGAGGCAGCCAGCAAGGTCCTCTCCAAGTCAACTGCAAGGGGGTGTGGTGGATCTCCAGAACTTTCCTCCAAGACTGGAATACTTTATCTGCCCTCGGAGGATGGAGTCTGAGCCATCCCGTGCCCAGCTCTTGGGATACTTACCTGGGTCCCATAAAGTTGCTCTCCCATATGAGTCCTCCCAGAACCACAGTGGCATCAGTGCTCCACCATAACAATCCAACTCTTTTAATGAAAGATGCCTGCACTTTTAGTGGTGTTATAAAATGGGGGATGGCTTCACACATTTTTCCAGAGCAGTATCAGTGTTTGAGAATAATTGACCCTTGCTCTTGAAATGGAATAAACATATGATGAGGCTTTCAAGTTTTATTGTTCTTTTTGACAAATTAGCATATTGGAAATCAGAGATTGAGGAAAATAATCAGTACTTCTTTATTACTATTAATGCAGTTCCTACTCCAACATAGTAAAAATAGTAACATTTTGTTGCAAGATTGCTTGCATGCCTTACTAAAAGCTATACGTTTGTGTTTTGGATGTCCGGAAATCTTTCCTTAAGGCTTGTTGTACAGGTTGTGCCTTCTCAGTCAGGAGTAGGTTCTGCTGAGTTCAGGGGAGCTGAGCACCAAACTACACCTTACACTAATCATGTACCTGTGAGAGTACATAACCAGTTTTTGGACTGAGACTCTGACATTCTGGAAGGGGAGAGTTAAAGTTTCCACACGCATTTTGCCCAAAATCCCCCCCCCCACCTGCTACATTATTTTTGCTTCCCCCTCTCCCTTTGAGAAGGGGTGCTGAATTTATTTCATGAAGATGTCTTCATCACTTCAGAATTTACCAAGGAACTTCTGCAAGGGAGAGACATGCGATGCTGTGGAGCGACAGCTTCTCCCCCGCTATGCATTTCCGCAAAAGAAGAAATACAGATCCTTCTGTATGTCTCTGTATATCCCAAGGAGAAGAAGTGTGGAATGTTTAGAGTTGCATTCCTGTGAGTACTTTAAACACTGCACCTGTTAGGTCGTGGTTAAAGTCTATGCCCTTGCTGCAGGCTGATGGACCTCAGTGTCCCGACTTGTGACTGCATTCTGCGTTTTTTGTTGTGAGCCGCCCCGAGGCTTTGTTGCGATGGAGGTGGCATAAAAATGTTTTAAATAAATACCACCCTTCCTTCCTCATGTAAATATCCTACAAAGGGCCATTTTTCTAATGCTATGAAAGCTGAGGCTTGCTCCTTTTGGCTGATGCCCAGATGCAAAGACTTGACCTGGTTTGCATGATGGGATTGCCACAACGCACTTTCCAAAAGCAAAAGAGATGTCACAGTCTGAACTGGCAAAGTCTATTTGAACCCTGCTGGGAAGGTTGGAGATAGGCATGTGTTCATTAATTGGACTATATTAGGTCGTGTCCCAACACGGCCAGTTGTGCAGGCCTTGGAATTTTGGCCTCTATTATTTTTCCCCCTCCAGCCAAGTGAGAAATAAACTGTGAGAGGTCATATTCTGACACACCTTGGCAACCCTTACAAGAGGCTGCAAAGTGAAACACTTTGGGCATTTATTTGACTCAGTCCGTTAGTTGATTCTGGCTTGTGTGTGATCATAATTGTACTACGTTTTCTGACTCTTTTGTTAAGATTTCTGTTACCACATTTAATGATCCTCAACCCATTATTTCTCCCTTACATTGAGGAAACTAACTGAGGCTCACATTGTGATTTTTTTCGTCCTTAGCCTTCTTCCAAGTTCAAGTCACTTCCTACAACCATTTAAAATCATTTTGTTGCACAATCCAGACTTCAATTCCTGCTTCAGTCAACCCTCACCCCTATCCAATACTGCCTCCCTATCTGCATTAGGCTATCCCAGAAGTAGGGAAAGCAATTGAGCTAAAATTCCCATTTCCTGAGTACACTGTTCCAATCCATGAGGTTCGATTTCTGTTGTTATTGAAATTATATGGTAGTTTTTGAAATTATACGGTAAAGTCACATATCCCGGACACTGAGACTTGGGGTAATGTTCACTGATTGCATGCTGGGAAACCATTCATCAGTGATTAGATGTAACAGGTCTGCGTGCTACTCTGAGGGAGCTGGGAGAATGGAGGCGGCCATATGTTTGACATTTTGCTGCATTCCATTTCTTCACTGTTCCATGGGACTGTGTGCCATCTACTGCCCTCCTCTCGAATTTTGGTATAAATAAGAGAAAATGGCAGAACTGGAGTTCATGACCTTTGCCATGGCCTTTAGTTTCTTTTGCTTGTCTTACATTACCAACACACACCCTGATAAACAATGCAAATAAAAACAAAGACGATGAGCATAGGTTCAATTGCCTCAATATTCTTTTTGTGTGACGCTTTAGTCATGCATGCAATTACACGAGTGCCTTGGTAAATACCATATCGAAGCTGTATCAGTACAATTTCATATGAGTATTATTCTGTTTTTGCTCTGTTTTACCAGTGTGTACCAGGAAGGGACATCTAATGGGAAAAAATGGTACATTACAACTGAAGTATGTGTCTATTTCTGGAGTCCATCTTTTTAAAAGAATATGGACTTTTTAAAAGGATATAGACTAAATGGAATCAGAGAAGAGCAAATAATAATGTGGTGGCAGTAGAAACCAGGTGCTGTGAGCAAAAAAAGCCAAAGAGCTGGGTGTGAGAGAATAAGCTTAAGGAGAAATAACGATGTTCAAGAATTTGACAGACTGTTACAAAGACTGAGCAGACAAGAACCATCAGGTAGAAATTGCGCCAAAACAGATTTTGGCTAAACAGTAGGAGAAACATTAAAAGAAGAGCCATTCGCAGTGGAACAGAAGAGGTGCTGGGCTCACCTTCACTGGAGGCATTTAAACACCAAGGAACCTCCCTCTGTCAGGGATGTTTTAGTTGCCTGCCACATGGCAGATCCTACATTGATCAGGAGTGGGCTAATGACTTCCAAAGACCCTTGCAACTTTGTTATTTTATGCTTGTGCATAACTCAGAAATTTAGACAAATAGAACAATGGCCAGGTAATTCAGAGCACCAGAATGCAAGGGCAAATCCACACAAGAAATTCAGGAGTGTGATTACCTCTTGCATGAGCTCAGATATTGCAAAGGCTGTAAAACTTAGTATTGAAACTGGCTGGCTTGAGTCATGAGAAGTTTCTTCACTACAGAGATGATGACAAAGGACCGTTGCCCATGTGCCTTTGCAGCAGAACAGGTTTCTCCAGCATGCGCTAAAAACCTTGCTTAAACTCTAGGCAATTGTGTGGAGGGGTTGCAGAGATGAGCTGTATAAATGGCAGCCCTCCAGCATTCCTGCAAACACACACCTGCACCCACCTTGGTGCGTTTGGAAATGCTTCTTTACTAGAGAAGGTTTTACGAAATGTTACTTTTACCTAAACTCCTTTCCTTTCCATCTGCATTTGAACTGAGCGTTTTCTTTAGACTAAATATCCAGTTACCACGGCTAACACAAGGCCGTGGTGGCCCGCTTCTTCTGAAGCTGTGCCTCAAGTAATAAGCAAAGCGTGGCATATGCATGACATGCCACCAACCCATTAGCACCATTTAATTCCCCACCCTTTTTGGTCCTTCAGTGAAGACTCTGCACTTACTGACAGCAAACAGCTAAGCTTAAATGGTGAAGCACAAGTGTCAATGAGGCTGCCGGAATATTATCTCTTTCCCTCCCTCTTTCCTTTAAGTAGCTGCATGTATTCCATCATTACACTTAAATATTTTCACTGATTAGATACTGTCTCAGAGAAGGAGTGCTGAATGATCATCCAAAAATCAATAAAGCAGAATGTGCATCCTTGAATTCAAATGACTTGGACAAGCTGGTAATGTAGGAGCAGGGAGGGAATGTACATTGGTCTGCCACATATTAAGTGAGTGCAGAATGGGACAGACTAGCTAGGGCAACAGACAATTAAGTAGAAAAGCACTTACAACGCATCAGCAGAGGGCTTCCGCAGCTAATTTCATATTTCCTAATAAATGCTAAAGTAAATAACGGGTACTGAGAGTGCTAAACATGGATTAGATCCGGACAAAGCCCTGTTCACAGCTCGGGGCTTTGGCTAGTCATGGCTAACAGGCTTCAGTGGGTTTGCTCTGAGCATACCTAAGGCTGGACCCAAGCAGCAAAGCTGCTGAAGAATCTTTGCATTTCTGTTTTATTTACTGATCAATATCATGTATTTACTTAAAGCATTTTTATATTACCCTTCATCAAAATTGATCCAAGTGTAGTTTATAAGGTTGGGAAAACCACGAATACATAAAACCGCAAATAACATGATGTGCTGAGGAGACAAAGGGAAAGCTACAATGCTAAATTGGGGGTGATAAAAAGAAGGGCTGGGCAAGATGCACCTTCGCGCACAGCCCCTGCTGTCCATCTTAACGGGGCTGCAATTTGGTGGCGGGGGGTGAGGATGGTGGCTTGCCAGCGACATTTTACAGCTGTCTTTTATGCAGACTCAAATCTGCCAAAGTAAGATCCTCGGGCTCACTTTGGTGGATTTGGCTCTCCACAGCAGCTGAATACAAGGTATGAGCGGCACAGCACTGATCTTGCTCTGCTACTCCCAGCATTTCTGCCACTGACCATGGTGTCTGGGGATGATTTGAGTGGCCGTCCGAAACACCTGGAAGGCACCAGTTTGGGAAGGGCTGCCTCAGAGTGTGGGCAAGTGGTTGTTGGAGTAAGGACTCCTTCAGGAGCGTATTTTCTGTGCCACTAGGTGGGTGGGGGTGGCTTATAAAGATGCAGGGCCTTTGTTTGGGCTGAGATATAAGCAGACCATGGACGGAGCTCCTTTAAAACTGGAGACATGCAAGCAGGTCTTGCAACATTTTGCTGCAGTGTCAAATACTTCTCAGGATACGAACCTTGACCACCTTCCCTTAAATATTCTGTTCTATCCTATGTCCCACCCCCTGTTCCTTCCCTCCTGTTCCTTCCCTGCCACTGTGAGGGATCTGGCTGGACCCTTTTGGAAACAGAACACTATGCTAGATGTCCCATGGTTAGATTCGCAAGGCAATGATCAGATCCTGCAGTAGCCCCTGCCTTTACATCCACGCAATGCTTTCAGAGGGTTTAAAGAGGCACCATCCAAGTTAAAGGGATGCCTCCTGTGCTGAAACTCAGATTGCATCCTCAGAGCACAGCACAACAGGGATGGACAAATGCATCAATTCCTGGCACATGCTGTGTTGTGTGTTTTTAGGGTGTCATCTTATGGGCTGCAGGAACTCTCTAGAAGACCACATGCTAGTTTAGAGTCCCACCTACAACCTCAGAAATGCATGCCAAGCTTGGAGTCAGGACTTCAAGTGTGGAAGGCCTTCCTCCACTGCACCAGCTGGAGCAGTGCTCTTCCCACACTGGGTGCAGCTGCAAAGTCACAAGTATGACTTCAAAGCCAGCACAGGAGAGCCAGGGAGAGAAGGAGGAGGAGGAGGAGGACGGTGCTGCTTGGAACATGGAATCTCAGTGGTGCCCCTGTTCCTCACAGGCTGCAGCAGAAGACAGAGATGGCTGAAATGGGCCATTTTGTCTTTTGCAGGCTTTCCTGCCCTCAGTGGGATGCCTGTAATTCTCTGCATTCAGGGGCTCACAGGCAAACATCTTGGATGGTGATCCTTTCTCATCATTCAACTGTTCCCACAGTCATCAGCAATTTTAGGGAATTGTCTGAAGATACATACAGGATTTGAATGTGTACTGTTTTCTCCCTGAAAACATGTATTTTGCTTTGAAGCTGAAGAGAAATGCTTTGCCATGTTAAAAAAGATGTGAGAACTGGTGGATGGCTAGGTTCTGACCTGCATATCCATCCTAGAGGAGCCAATCATATCATTACATGTAGGAGTCTGTAAAGGTCACATTGCTCAGCTGCTAATTGGACATCTAGGTGTAGTCTGGGCAGATTTTTTAAGTCAATCTCTGTGGTCTGTCTGTTTTTCCCACCACCAAGTCCAATTTTCACCAGTTCCACATACACTGAAAAAGAAACCAGGAAAAAATGAATGTGATTTTCAGACTTTTCTTTTCTTTTCCTTTTGGTGGGGGCATTTTTTTCCAAATGGACACTCATCAGTGAACACTCATTTTGCAGAACATGTTAAAATCCTGGAAATACGCAGATTTCCAACCACAGACTGAGTTCATTTCAGCATACAGATCAGATGATCCTGTACATATACCTACCTATCAACAAAGAAAATAAAACATAAAACCAGCAGAGCAAATTTCTCACACGTCCCTGTCTCTTAGACATCCTAATTCGAATGCCGAGGAGTGCTCTTCCTTACCTAACCACAAGCACCTTACCTATGTTTTATATGTGGGTTTGGGACTTGCTTCCATCGTGTTGTTTGTGGTCTGTCTGCTACCACTACACAGCATCACGTCAGTCTTTCTGAAAAATGCCGATCAACTAGATTCTCTCCACCAGGTGTCCTCCCAGACCTCAAGCTTATCCATCTCTCCCACCCCTTTCCCTTGCTTTTAGGCTAGGTATAATTTCTGCAGCTCTTTTCGGAATCCCATTGTGAGAGCAGCAAAGGAACCTTGATAATTAATCAGCTCCTGAATGCCAGACAGCACTCCCGGCATCTCCTGAAAGAGGCTGGATATTGTGTGATATCTCCCTCGCAACAAGCACTTCACAGGACTGTTTTCCCAACCTAGTTACAGTTATATGAATTCTCTCCCCCTTTAGTAACAAGCTGCTATTGATCCATTACTGTCGTCTCACGGTTCTGTATCCACAAGACACATCCTTGTACGAGCAGAGCTTCCTTCGGTTGTCTTGGCTTTGTGCTTTTTGTTCCCTGGGCTTTGCTTTATGCAACTTTTTCCCCTTCCATTGATGCCTTTCCAGCCTTCTTGCCATACAATTTGCAATGCAGATGGGGGGAAATAGTGCTACACAGATGTTCGGCACAGAGTCCAAGAGCAGTTACTGGGTTTTGTTCAAACCTAATCGTGAAAGGCTGCTTGCAAGCTGCAGAAGCCAAGTGTGACGAAAGGAGTGAAGGCTACACAGAAATGCCCATAAAATTCCCATCATGACCCTTTGCATCAGGAACTATAGAACTAGATGTGCTGTTATTAAATGTACTGTTTCCTTGAATTAACCAAAGGTGGCTCACATGATCCTCCTCCTCTTCATTTTGTCCTCACAACCCCCCTGTGAGGTAGATGAGGCTGACAGCCCGTGACTGGCCCAAAGTCGCCCAGCAAAATTCAAGGCTGAGTGGGGACTCGAACCCAGGTCTCCAGAGACCCAGCCCAGCACTCTTTCCACTACGCCAATCTGGCTGTCAAGAGATTGCGGTCTTAGAAGTGCGAGCGAAGTGCTGCTCTCACCGTTGCATCCAGGCACAGTGGATTCAGTGTACAGCCCTTTAGGTTCAGCTCAGCTTCAACTCTTCCCTTCCGTTCGAAAGAGAAAGAGACATTCTGCTACAGGTCTGCATTAGCAGCCCTGCCAGGGATCCCTGCCTAACCTTGTAAATATACCCATTAAGCCAATAACACCTGTTCAGAGCCTGCATTTAATAGTTGTGTTTCAATGGATAAGATGAGAAGGAAATGCAAAGTGGATTGCCAGAGACTATCAAACCTCCCATTGTTTAAGTCACCTTCCAATTGCTTTGGAAGATGAAGAAAGGGGTGTTTAGAGCAGCGGCACCCCGGAGTCGGTGCTCTTTTGGGCTACAACTCCTGCCATCTCTGACTGGAGCAGGTGGGAGTCCTTGTCCTAAAAACCTAGAAGGCAGAACACCGGGGGTGGAAGAGGTTTTGCTGCCCAAGGAAGAGCCGCAAATGGCAATTTCCAACACCCCCAAGTTGAGGATTATAATATTCAAGGTCAGCCAAGTTATGTTGGCACTTGAAGTGGGATGTTGCATCAGTCTTCTCCTGGAAGTAGGATAGCATTGTGATGCCCAGGGGATGCAGTCCTAGGAGCTGCATGCTCACTGATTGGAAACCCCAAACTTAATGGCTTCTGAACAGCCTGTGCCCTGACTGGCTGATGCCAACAGGGTAGGAGGAGCAGTGGAAGTGATCCTTGCTTCCCCGTCCTGTAATCCTTGACTCCCCCTGCCTCAAATCAGTGCTTCAGAAGGAGAGGGAAGGCAGCTAGAAGAGGCTCAGGATAAATCCTGGAATGATCTCTCCAGCATTCCCGTCTTCACATCCCCAGGACCCTCCCTTTCCCTCCTCTCTGAGTTTGGCCTTCTGACCTCAGGCAGGCTGCTGGCTTGTTTTCTCTATACTTCCTGCCAGAGGCTGGGTTTGGGGCCAGATCGCTGACTTGTCATTCTGAGAGTAGAACATTGTCTCTAATCTCAGATGAAGTTTTCCAATCCATCCTGTGACACCTGAATAGCAACAGAGATCACAGAACTGTGCTCTAGTTTGTGTGTTTTGTTTTAACTAGAATGATTACTATACTGTTAACAGTAATTGTGTGTGTGTAAGTGAGCTTGTATGGCTGCTACTTAAATAATTAAAACTGTGATGCTTTTTGATGACACCATGGATTGACTATCAGAAGTGTCTTCCGCATTCTGCCTAATGGTAGGTTAGACAACTCTGGAACTTTACTGGGTCAGGCAATCTGCTTTAGGGTATATTAGGGTGTTTGGTCTGGAGACAGGTGGGTGGAGGAGGGGTTCTTCATTTCAGTGGAACAAAATGGGAAAAGATATTTGACTTAAGCAAATTTGAATTGGAAAAAGATGGACTTCTGGATGTAAGAAAGTGTTAGAGTAAGATAATCTGAGACACCCTTCCCAAACCTGGTGCTCTTCAGAAGTGTTGAACTCAAATTCCCAGAATTCCCTTTCCTGTGATCATTGTCCATGCTGCCAGGGAATTATGGGAACTACAAGCCAGTATATCAGGAGAGCATGAAATTGTAGGAGACTGATCTGAGGATTTATGAAAATCCACTTCTGCTATGGAAACCTGAGGTTTATCCATGGATACCTTGAGACCCCTACCACATTGTGAAGTATTTAATCGTGTGTGTGTGTGTGTTCTTTCAGTCCAGAATGCAGTTGCTTGAACAATAAAACTGCTTGCATGAGCAATAAAAGTTCCTGACCTTTCTTGATGCAGATGAACTATGGGAGGGGACAAGTTACACACACATTCAGGAAGAATGTGGCATTAATTAGGTTTTAAATAAATATCACTAGGACCCAGGAAACAAATGGTGTGATGTGGCTTCAAACATTTTGTGTGTAAAAACTACTGGATACTTACACCTCAGAACAACTTCCTTCTCACATTCTTGTCAGCATTCTTATTCTTATCTTATTAAAAAATAGCATTTTTTCAGGAAATTTAGTGTGTGCATGTGAAAATGGGCAGGGCTCCTGCACTATAAGTGTTTGTGTAGAAAAGCCAAGGTGGAGGTGAAAACTACCCTCAGGTAGCCCTACACAGACGGTGGGACACTTGGAGCTTCTTTTCTCCCTCCAACAACTCCAGCTTCTGAGGTTCATAGGCAGCATATGCTGGAATTATATGTTCAAAGGGGTATGTGCCGCAAGGGTATGGCTTAAATAAACCATGATGGGCCAAGGTGATTGTGCAAATCCACTCCCTGCGCTTGCCACCATAACACTCGATTATGGCTTGACCACTCTTATAACAAGAATGGAAACGGGCTTTTCCTCTATAATAGCGAAACGGTTGGCAGGTACTGCATGATCCTCTCCATGTTGGAAATGACTGGACATATTGAATTGTACTGGTGCAGACTGGCAAGAATTTAGTTTTAGTTCACTTTTTATAGGAACTTGGTAAAATCAGCAAGGACCTTCATATTCAGGAGAGAAAGAACTTGAGATTTAAAAACAAAAATAAGGGAAAATGAAATTGACCGATTTGCTTATCCTTAGCTAAGCAGTGGGCCCTCCCCCAAAGCAGGACTGGAACAGAGTCGGGCTTTCATAAAAGACAATGGGGAGATGTTCCAGCTGTGATCAGTCTCTACAATTTTTCATGGCGATTCCTCCTCTTTAGTCTTGCAAGACATCAGAAAACAAATTCTTCTTACCCTTACATTTCCCCCAGGGGAGTGGGACAGATAATTTTCTTTCCCCAACTGTTAACACAGTATTGCCATACACTGTTAAATGACTCCCCATAGAGGTACTCAGCTGCTTGATATTCCTCTTTGGCAGCCATGATCCTGTGTAGGATCTTTGTGGATGAGTGGAACAATATAAAAGCAGATTGTTTTTAAACTGTGTGACAGAAAGAGACGTGCCAGACATGATTAGGGTCGCTAATGTGCCAAGTCAAGGAGGCATTGTGGGAAGTAGGAACTGGACTGCTTCCATTTGCTAGACCCATCTGTTTCTTCTATTCCTTAGAGATGGAGAATCTTTGTGATTCTCCCCCGACACACACAGACTTTATCTAAACTTTTGGATGTAGAATCTGACAGAACATGTCTTTCCATCCAACACAAGCCATATGTTCATGAGGTTATGTTGGTGGGGACATTGAACTTGAAGACATCATGATACCTTTCTGTGAACAGGATGGACTTCATGGCTATACAATGGAGGAACCCCTCCTTACCTCTAAATAAGGATGTGGAATAAATTAATTTTAATATGAATTTAAATGTGAGTGACATTTCACACTTTCAAATGAATATGCAAACGGAACCCCAGCTACCCTCCAAAATTCATACTGATCATATATTTTGTATTTGGGATAGAATTTTCCAGCCAAAAAATGTGTTATATTATGAGGAAGTGCACACAAAAATGTGCTTCTTAGGGGAAATGATGTTAAAGAAACATTGCTTAAACAACTGTCTATATTATTTTTAAAAATGCACACAAAAATGGGTGCGTTAGGGTAGGTATACCCAAAGAGGTTCATGAATTTTCATATACACTGTTTACCGTTAGTCATTCTGGCTAGGATTGATGGGAGTTTCAGTCCAGCGGTATCTAGAGAGTCACAAGCTGTCCACCCCACTGTAAGAGTTTGGGAAGGTCTGCATGGCCATGCTTGCATGGATCTTGATCGGCTGAAAGAGAGTCACATATGTCTGGCCGGACAGCAAGACAAACTCATCAACTGAAGATGGAGCTGACATCAGCTCCGAATAGGCAATCTGAGGTAGGCACGGCCAGCATGGAGAGACAAGCTGGCCCTGAAGCCAAGCACTGGGGGCAAACCTTCCAAAACAATGCCCGTCATTTAATGGGCACATTCTATTCAAAGGGAAAGGAAGGGACAGGAGAGGGCAACAGCCAATCATGGTGAGGAAAAGAGCTGGAAAATACACTAGACCAAAGGAATGTTATGATTTTCTCGGGGTGCAGTGATTCAAGGAGTATGCCTTCAGTCCTGCCCATGGACAGAGTAGGACTGAAGGCATACCTCATGGCCCATGGGGTTTGAATTTGCCCTTGGCTGTTTACCCTGGTGAGGATGCACTGTGCAGGCCCTCCTAAGTGTCAACCATTTGCATTGCAGTCCTGATTCAATTATTCCCATTCTGGTTGTCTCCTCCTCCTCCTCCTCCTCCTCCTCCTCCTCCTTCCTGCTTTATTGTTCACTTTAAGGGCCACTTTTGCTTAAGATGATGGCTGTATTCATATTTTATTGGGAACACTTTCGAATGAATAGATCAGAGGGTGTAGTCAATACTTTAAATAAATAAATAAATAAATAAATAAATAAATAAATAACAAAGCAGGATGGTGCTGAGATCATCCCTGGCAACCATGCTATTGTGGTTCTTTCATTATAACCATCATCTTTATTACTTAAAATCCAGGCAAGGGCTCTTAAGAGAATAAAGGAGATAGGTCTCTGCCAGAATGGATTAATTTCTTAAATATGCAACATATAAAGGAAGAGGTCCTTGAAGAAATACGAGTTAAGTAAATTCAGACATCAAGTAAGTCCATTTTCACTTTACAGATGATTGGGTATATTGGCTTTGGCTGAAATCAATTTTGGTAGACAGGAACCAAATAGCTGCTGATTTTGCCTGGAGCAAAGGAGAAAGTCACAGTTTCCCTCCCCTTGTAGTAATCATTTATTTATTGCATTCGTATGCCACACCCCATGGCTGTAAGGCTCTCTGCAGGGCTTACATTACATTTGGGACCCTCACCAGGTGGGATGACTAGGTGAAGTCAGTTCTGGGGGAAAGAAGACTAGTAGCTGTTGATTCACCACAATCATGAATGCTTGGAGGACAGAATGGGCAACATGTTGTCGTTGTTGTTCTTGTTCAAGTTCCCTTGTGGATACTCTGGATGGCCAGCAGGGGTGAGCAGTGAGTACAGCTGAAGCCAGATCCAAAAGCAGGTGATTGACCACTTATCTTTCTTTTTCTGCCACTCTATAAATACATCAATGTGCTCCAGTTGGAGGTCTAAATGCATAGCATGCAGAAGGCTTCTGAAACCAGGCAAAGGGCCACATTAAGTTAGAGCTGCAGTTTGTCCACCCCGAACTTGGACAGTCCTTCAAGAGCAGCCAGTGCCTAAGCATGCCAGATGTAATTTGTTTTTTGCCAGAACCCCAACATTCACCAACTGTAGTCACAAGCAAATTTCTGGCTTAGGAAGACATACCTAGAATTTCAGTACAAGGTACCTGACAAATGGCACCCAGGAATTCTGTCTTAGTACTGGAGTTGCAGTGTCCAAACATAGCCTTTCTCCAACAAATCCACTCCTGCTTTCTACTCTACTACCAGTCTAATTTAGGATTGTGGGGAGGTTTTTTATTGCTGTTGTTGATAAACCATTGTGAGTGGGAAATTCTAGGTACTCCACTGCAAATCACCCAAAGTTCTACCAGTAGATCCCTTTTGTCCCTCCCCCTTTTGTGTGCCCCTAATTTTGAAAGCCACTTGCTAGACAAAACAGATGGGTCTGAGCCAGGAGATGTTGCCAACTTTGGTGAAGATAAGTGGAGATATAAGGTGGGAGGAAAGCTAGCATTCATATGGCTCACATGGACCAAAAGCTGAACATCCTCAGCTCAGAGGGAATATTTTATATAGAAAAGGTCCCAGATTTCGGCTCTGCTATTTTCAGTGAAGAAAGTAGCTGATGATCCGCAAAGACCTGTGTCTGAAATCATGAAGAACTTCTGCCAGTTAGAGTCATTATACTAGGTCAGTAGGGGTGTATAAGAAATTTATTTTAGTTCAGTTGTGGGTCAGATTTGCCCAGTTCATACTTCCCAAACCAAACACAGTCCTGAATGCAATCTTTAGTTGAAATCCCTAAATTTATGATCTTACAATGTGATTTTCAGACATTTGTGCCCCCAAAAGTGCTCAACAATATGCATAATTTTAAACATGTGCACAGAAGAAATGTATAATTAAAATATGCACAATCACACACTGTACATTTCTAAGATGTGCACAAATTTTGCATTTGTTTGGACAAATTGCATAGAAATGTGCATGGTTTTCATGCGAAGACAACAATGTTTGCAACACTGTTTCAACATGCAATGGAATGAGATTTGAGTCAGAATTTTAGAGACGGATGAGTTCAGTGTTGTTTGCATGCATAGCTGTATAAACTAGATTGACATATATTGTGATACAAGGGAGGGCCCCATGTTCCTATCCAAATACATTGGAAAAGATACTGTTCAGTATTCTTGAAAAATGTGCTATTTGCTAATGACATCAACAGGATTTCTGGCCCCTGGACATGTCCTTCACTTTTCCCAAATAACCTTCAGCATATTGGAAACATAACAAAAGTATTAGTGATGTCCATGCTTGCCCTGGAGCCTCTGAATTCTGGGCTGTTATCCTGAATGCTCTGACCTATTTTCCATGGAAAAGCTTGTATATGCTTGGGCTCCTTTCTCCGCTTTTGCAGATGATCTTGCTGAATTACGGAACAGGATGTCTTTGTTGCTGGGATACATAAATATCAGAAAGTGATGCTCATTTTCTACACATTGTGATTATTATGACCAAAGGGGATGCAAAGGGCTTCATTATCAAATGTTGTCTCTCTTAAGGAGTCCTTGGAAGTCCTTCATAACAGGCACCATGAATTCTTTTCTGAAGTACTGATGAGCTTTTTAACTCTTCAGAACCTGGAGTACATTTGAAGAACATAGTGTGACTGAGACTAGCTTTGGTCCTTCTATAATCTGATACGTTCATTTTCCCATAGTCTTCTAGCATACCTAAATATCAAGTCAAGTATTGCTCAAGTGTCACACTAAACTGCCATTGTGTACAGTATTCCATGGCTGAACAGGAAGGGCATTTGGGGAGTTGAAAGAATGTATATAAAGTTTTTTATTTGACATGGCTTCCAGGCTCTTTTCACTTACACTAACTTTGGGACTTGGCTTGATACAAGGTCATCTGAATGGAAGCTTCATTCCATTAGTCCTAATGGAATCAGGATTGAGGGCTAGCATAGGTAAGACTTCAGAGATCCATGACTAGTTCAACCATCTGTGTATACACTTGTTTCTAACTGGGAGCAGGACTGTTGAGAACAGGGGGCAGAATCTTTTTGCTACGCAGCCATTTGAAATCCAGTGGAGAAAGAAACCTCTTGGCTTCAGAGATCTTGGAAAGCTTCTGCTAGTCACAGTAGAAAAGGCTGGATCTGATGGGCCAGTAGCCTTTATATAGCTAAGATTCATATAGTCCATTTGAAAGCTCTGCATAGAATTCATCTTATGTCCATGATCTTATGATCGCAAAGGCCTTCTTATTACCTTGGAAAAAATGAGTGCTTGGTCATTGCAGTAGGTTTTGCAATTAGACCCTGAGAGATTAAAGTGGAGATTCAACTTGTCTTTTACTAAATAGTAACTAGCAGTGTCACAGTTCTGATTCTTTTTGAGTAGCCCCCCTCTTGGTGCTAGGCACTACTGTCATGGTCAGTTGGTGTGGGAAGGGGGAGCTTTCCTGAGCTATGGGGTGCTTTCAAACT
Organism: Varanus komodoensis; assembly: GCF_004798865.1. NCBI lineage: Eukaryota > Metazoa > Chordata > Lepidosauria > Squamata > Varanidae > Varanus > Varanus komodoensis. The sequence continues at coordinate 7,444,573 of NW_025335856.1, forward strand.
GCACCCCCATATCTGGTCAAGCAACAATGCTGTGCACTGGATTCAGATGGGCCCCCCTTCTGATCTTCCTCCTGAGACTTCACCAGTCATTCACCAAATCACCAAATAGGCTAATTCTGATGGATTCCCTTGGTCCTTGAATCCAGACAAATCTTATTTGCATCTCTCAAATGAGTTCCTCTAATCCGTGCTGCAGAATCTCAGCTCTGACCCTAACCCTAACCCCACCCTAATACTTTATGTTCATGGAAGACAGGGGCTGGGTCTTAGGCAGGCACCTGAACAAGAAGTTATACCCTAGTATACAGACCTTGTCCTTTCTCTCTTCCCTAAACCACATCCCTCTTTTGACCACCCTTCATGCACAGAATGAAGGTCAGTTGGGAGCTTCCACACACATGGAGAGGGACCATAGCCCAGTGGCAGAACATCCGCTTTTCATGGAGAAGGTCAATCCAACATCTTTGGGTAATGCTAGGAAGGAATCCTGCTTGGAGCAGTTGCCTAGGGAGCTGTTGCCAGTCAGTCTCCACAGTGTGCCATGAGACAGACCAAGGATCTGACTCACTATAGGGCAGCTTTCTATGAAATATTTGTACATCTCCCCATGCATGCTACGTAATCAGAGCTTCTCTGAGTACAGCAGAGGTCCTACCTGACTCCCAACAGACAGGAGAGGCAGCATGGATTCACTGATGGGCCCGGGCACACGCCTGCTTCCCCCTCTCACATTAGACAATGAAAGCTTGACGAGAGCTAAGATGTCCAGACAGGTACCTTCTCTGGCAGCAGTTCTTTGGGGAAGTTCCACTTGTGTGAAGAGGCCCTGAATGGCTTTAAAAATGGTGTGCCACAGTTTGGCCAGAGCCAAGTGACTAAATAGGCTCTCCTGGTAGGAAAACATTTGTGCCCTGGTTCCTCAAATGCTATTTTTGCCTTTTATCAAAAAGCCTTCCAGCCAGTGGGATGAAATTGTTATCAAACTGTGGCAGGCTGAGAAATAATCTCCCACCTGTAGCAACAATAGGCGCTGTATCTCAAGCTGGCTAATGGGAGAGTCTTTAAAGTGTGTCTGCTCAATTTTTATTATCCTTTAGTTTTACAACTGCAGGGTAAAAGTATTCTTATCACTCTTTCTCCTATTGTGACTCTTTTGCTCCCTCTTCTTCCTTCACAAAGAAAAGCCATTAATTGACATTTTAAAAGACCCCAAAAACTTTTTACTGGTTCTTTATATTTATAATCCAAGTACAGCTTATTTAAATGAGAATTCTTCTAAATGCAGTATATGCACCTTTGTGGCAAAAGAGAGTTACATTCCACAGGATGAATATGGACACACAAGTGAAGTACTGGTCATGCTCATTAGTATTCACTTTTGTTTTAGGTATGTGATTGGAAATGTTGCAGCAATGTAATGTTGACATTATTTAGATAGAATAGAATTTGTTGGTTGTGACCTTCAAACAGCTCTTACTAGGCTGGTTCTGGTAAAGTAATGGTCATGTCCATTTGCATTTGCTTTAGTTTTATGTATGTAGTTTGGAAATGTTGCAGCAATGCGATGTTGACATTATTTACATAGAATAGAATGTGTTTGTTGCGACCTTCAAACAACTTTTATTAGAGTGGTTCTGGAGATGTCAGAGATGTACGGTGCAAAGCTAACATTTGGGTTGGACCTACTGAAGTAGTAAATGACTCGTGGTTGGTGAAAGCTTAATATGCAGGAAAGCAAGAAAGTGTTTTGAAAGGTTATTACACACAATCAGCTCATTGGACTGATTCCGATTTAGCCAAGACTTTCTCGGTTTCCAGCACACTGGGCTTCCATCAGCCATCCTGAGTTCAAAGACTTCCTTCTCATGGGACGCAACCCATGCAATCGCCCTCTGCTTGGGGAGTTCAGAATATCCAGTGTTACTAGCAGCACAGAAGAAGCCCTCTGTTGGTTTCATTTCCTCTAGACAAGCGTCTGAGTCTGTCCAAGGAGTTGTGCCTCTCCTCTCCTCTCCTCTCCTCTCCTCTCCTCTCCTCTCCTCTCCTCTCCCTCATGCAACAGAAATGGAAGGCTCTTGTGATGACTAACTGCAGTTTTCCACCTTGAAATAATAGGACCCCCACCTCTTCACTACTGCAGCTGAATTTCCCGAACAGGCAGCAGGCTTCACTATAGCCTCGTCAGTTCCGCAAACAAAGTGACGTCCTAATTATGCAAGCTGCTGTACAATTAAGACATTTGCTTTTGCATTGGTGATTCAGCCCCGCATTAATTTATATGACTTTCCATGCTTTTGAATAGGGAACGTGAAGTGCAATTAAACCAATTGCACATGTAATAGTCGACGATGATTCTGATCTCTGCTGTTCTCTGCACTTTGGTGGTGCATGTGAGGCATAACAGAGAGATTCGTCTCTGTTGTGTGAAAATAGTGCATCCATTTTGCAGATAAGTCTCCTGAGCATGCAGCACCAGTATGCAGAATGGTGGAATAACATTTGCAGAAATGAAAATACGATTTTCACACATACCTAGGTATTCATCGAGCAGAATACAAGTGGAGAGTGTATGTTCATGTTCTCAGAAGGAAAAAAAAGTATCAGCTCTGCAAAGTGTAATGCTTTGAGCGTCTGCTGCTCCTATAGTCTTGTCAATAGCTAAAATAAATCACACGCCACACTCACTTTAAGACCAGTCTCCTTGCCGTTAAAGGAGCTGCTTTAAGAAGGGGGTGTTTTTGCAGTACATCTATTTTAAAAGTTGGCTTCTTTCCACGGACTGGGGATAATGTTTGCTTGATGAAGCTTTGTTTCTGGGATCCCATTTGGGAGAGGAGTCTCTCCAGCTATCCCCCTTTTAAATTTAATTCTCATCTGCAATTTGAAAGGGTGTATAAAGTCACTTCAACTAGACCCTCAAGAAAATAATTAAGGGTGGGCCAAATTTTCATGGGAGCTACATCTACAGGTTCAGGTTCTGCACCTCTAAACTCTTTTAAATTAGCATCCACGCTCACCCTACCTGGTGCAGGCTCCAGTGAAACAGGAGTAATGCAATGAGAAGGGACTGCAGTGGTCAAGTTCTAACAGTTCTCTGTTGGAATGGCAACCGGAGAACTTCCATTTTTTTTGAAGCCCTCCTCTGTTGCAAGAGCTGTCCTGACCAACCCTGATGGGAGAGGTAGAAAGGGAAATGGAAGGGATTCCAATGTCTGCCTGCTTGCCATACACACTACATTGTTGTTAGATTTGTAATTGATGCCTGCTGGGGAAAAGATGTGCCTTTGGAATGGTTCAGAGAGATGGAGGGGTACAGGGAGCACATTGGAGCAGTAAAGAGTGCAGGGAGACATCAGGAGGGGAAGTAATTGAGATGTGACGGGTTAGGGGAGAACATCAAGTTGTTACTTGCCCCCAAACTCTCTCCATATCAGAGAGCTTGCGTAGTTCTGGGCCACCTGGAAGGTTGCTCCCATTCGTGTTTTTAACATGGAAAGCAAAAGACAATTCTAGTGGTTGCAGAGTACCCATAAAATAAAATAAAATATTTAAACATCAGCACCAGCTAATTTTCAAACTAATTGTGACCACTTTAACTACAGTGGGTCTGCAGTAGCTAAGTACAACATTTTTATTTTTTTTCTTTTATTTGTTATTCTATTGTTTTCTGCTTTCTGCTTGTTTTCTGTCTTTCAGTTATTTCCTATTTCCCATTTTTCTACATCCTTTCAGCATATGGATGATAGGGACTGGGAAAGGGCTGGACCTCTTGCTCTTTCAGCTCCCATCGCCATTTCCATGCATGCCCCTGGACAGAGCATTTGTCCTGTGTGGGGCCCACAGGCTCCCACAGCAGCCATGGGCACCTCTCGGGTCGCCTAATGTGCTCATAGGCCCAAAGCATCACCTGCCTCTGCTGCAGCACAGAATGGCAAATTAAAGCAGCAGCTTGACTCACGCACCCAGTGCTGACCAGAAGCCCTGAAAAAGTTCAGTGCAGGACCAGGCATGTGTCTTTGAGGGCTCTTGCCAGGGAGCTGGGCCACCAGCCACCTTGCTATAGATCCTTACCAGCATCCTGCCCATTATGTCCCATCAAGATTAGGCAGAAACATCCTACGAGTATCAATGTGGGGTGGCAAACATCCTCTTATTCCTGACACCTGTGTGTGTGTGCTTCTGTCTATGGATATGTAAAAAATCCCACTCCTTTCTGGGCACAGAAACATTCCCTTGAAGCTTGGCATATGTGTACGGGGAGGGGGGACTGAGAGAGAGCTGGCATAGCGCAGCTCCTCCGCAGAGCTGCAGTTGTGGGAAGATGACACCTCATTCCACAGACCTGGAAGGAAAGGCATGCTGTGAAATTGCACAGCTTTGAGCTTTGCACTGGAACCGGTGCTCGTTACGAGACATGCGCTGAACGACTGCCGTGCTCTGGGGGTGGCAGGGGACAGTGACTGAGTGCCTTGCAGAGAAGCTGGAGTTACTCAGCACATTTCTCACACTCTCGGGGGACTGCTTTATGGAATGCTCTGGACTTTTACCTTTTATTACTTGGGGCCGATTCTAATGCGCTCGTTTGCTCACGGGCCACATGGCTGCCCTCTGCTCTCCAGCCCTGCTGAAAGCAGTTATTATAAGAACGTCTGGTGACATTGGCAGGTTCGGCATGTAAAGTCGCTTGACCCGTTTTTCTTACTTCTCATGAATACAGGGCTCCAGCTAATGCACAATCCTCTAACGTTGCTCACTGGACCATGGCGCCAGAATCCCCAAACAGAGGGTGTGCAGATTTTAGGAGTGATTTGCACATGATCCATCATTCAACAGTCTCAGCCTCAAGCAGAGGCCTGGATTTTTGAATGAGCCACCACAGATCACGCATTGCCATCAGAACTGGGTGTAACAGAGTTTTTCCATGGGTCTATTTCAACTGTAATGTTTTGGGCAGGGACCTGTCAAACCTGATCAAGGCAAAATATTAGAAAACACTTTCAAATCAACTCACATTGCTTCCAACAATAAAGCTGTCCAAGTGAGAGTGGCTTCTAATTTTAGTGCACGAGATGGCTTTCAGCACCGTAATTTTATTCTCATAGAATCACTGAGGGGTGGAGCTGGAAGGGGCCAGAAGGTTCAGTGCGGGACTCCAGGTGAAATCATCACTCGCAGGTGACTGTCCAGTTGCATCTTGAATGCCTCCAGGGTGGAAGAGCCCAGAATCTCCCTAGGTGATTGGCTCCATTGCTGTACTGTGCTAACTGTCAAGAAATTGTTCCTATCTAGCTAGAATCTGTCTTCCTGTAACTTGAGCCCATTATCCCATGTCCTGCACTCTGTAGTAGTTTATTTTTGCAAAGGCAGCTCATAAAGGTTAAATTGATGCAGTGCAATAAAACATGACTATTAGATTACTAATGCTTCTGTGTGATTAACAAGCGCAGAATATGCCAACATTTAGTTTTTAAAACTGCTACATTAGAACAAATATGTCGGGTTGCAAAATGCATGTTCCCTCCTCTAATCCACTGAAAAGAATTAGAATCGAGATCCACACTGTTCTTAGACCAGTTCAGTTTATAGGCCTCCTATTTGAAACAGGGTGTCAAAATGCTCAGGAGAGAGACGGTTCTCCCAGTGATGTCTGGCTCTCACAAAGCCATGCTAGCATAGCAAAATTCTGGAAAGAGCAGCTTTCGGGAATGAGCTGGAAAAGTCAATTTTGGTTCATAGGAGGCATGGCTTGGGCAGGTTCATTAAAAAAACAAAACCAAACCCTGAAAATGGACCTCACCCATTTCCTACCCATCTTTAGGCATAGCTAAGCTTTGCATGTGCTCACGCTCACTCTTCATTTTAAAGGACTGACAGCTGGTTCATTGGCAGGCCAATTTCTGCCCCATGTGTGATTTTCTTGAACTTCAGATGCCATGAAGTCACCGTTTGACTTCCTGTAAACATGCCATTAACAAGCCACAGCGGAGCTGTCCAATGCCTTGGTAGCAAGAGACATTTCACAGCCGCTGACTGACTACGTACCAGGCACAGAGATTGGGCCCAGCTAATTAAGATACGTAATTTTTCTCATTTAGCATGGGGTAGAGAGGTTATGAAGCATAGTGAATGAAGTCTCAGTGAGTGGGTTTTTTCCCCCTGACTCCCAAGGATACAGCTCTTTCTGTTCTCAAGCATACAGATTTTCTGATCTCTGAGTCAGGAGCAGAATGAGGTAGGAAATGTGTGGCTGCTACTGAAACAGCAGCTTCTCAGTTTCCCCTCTCCCCTCCTGATGATGAAAAAAGGAGGGGAGGGGAGGGGAGGGGAGGGGAGGGGAGGGGAGGGGAGGGGAGGGATGGGACACCATGCAATTTGCATTTTCATCCCTCACATGCAGTAGCAAATGAAACAAAGGAGGTATGAGCAGCAGAGTGCAAACATACCCACAAATCTGTATGTTTTTTCCAGTGTGTGTGTGTGTGTATTCCAATGGTATACATTAGTTGTACTTTTTTTTTCTCAAGTATGTACGTTCATTTCCATGGATTAATACCAGCTTGTGGGCATTTTTCAAAAGTATGAATTTTCCATACACATTTTTCAAATGTATGCTGTGAAAAACTGTTTACAAATCACATTACAAAGCACAGACTTTGACTATAGTTTATATCTGAGTCTATGTTTGGTCTGGAAGGTAGAGGCAGAGTGAATTCCTGATCAAAAACTGAACCAATTTCTCACATCCTTAATCAAAAGTGAGCAGTTCTGGAATAGATGGACAAACCACATGATCTGCTATAAAAGAGGTTCTATGTACTTCCTATGTACTTTGGCCACAGAAGATCCTTTTAATCTTCATATTAGAGATGTTGAGAAGTTGTTTCTCCTCCTCTTTTCACGAGAACATACTGATTTCGGATTTTTTTTCATAAATGAAATGAAAATTGAGATTAAAAAGAAAATTGAATGCAGGGAGAAACCAAAACTGACAGAGTCCAGGGCTTTTAGTGCATAACTCATAAAATAATGGTTTGAAACCTTCTGCATTCACTCTTCTTTTGTGATGCTGAGTTAGGGCTCCAATTCTTTTTTCCTGACAAGCTTACCTCCTAGAATCATAGAACAGTAGAGTTGGAAGGAACCATGAAGGCCATCGACTCCAACCTCCTGTTGTTGCAGGACACCATGTTATACCATCCCACTCAGAGGGCTGTCCAGTTTCCATCTGAGTTCAATATTACTCAGTTCAATATTACTGAGTTCAATGTTACCCTTGAGATCGGCGGCAGAGGCCCTTCTCCGGGAGCCCTCTGTGAAAGATATTAGGAGGGTGAGTACCCAGAGGAGGGCTTTCTCTGCGGTGGCACCCAACTTATGGAACGCGCTCCCCAGAGAGGTCTGCCTGGCGCCGTCATTATTTGCTTTTCGGTGCCAGGCCAAGACCTTTTTATTTAAATGTTATTTTAACTGTTAATCTTATTTATTGGTTTTAAATCTGTTGCCAGGATGTCTCCAGTATTTTAAGTATTTTGAATAGAAATATATTTATGTATTGGAAGCCACCCCGAGGCTTATGTGAATGGGGCGGCATACAAGTTGTCCAAATAAATAAATAAATAAAATTAGGAGTGAAAAACAACAATCAATTGTGGGTTCTCCACCAGGAATACCTTACTGTGCATCTATGACACTTAGATAGTAATGCCTTCATTTTCGCCAATAGACAGCTCCAAATGAACTAAGCAACCTTTGCTGGTGAAGTGCCATCAGTGATGCTGGCATTTAGAAAACTCGGAATATCCTATATTTCATCCCCATGCAGTATGTTTGCTATTTTGAATATCAATCGAATATAGCAGCATCCTTTGAAAAAGGCAGTAAAATCAGCACCCAACTACATGTTAATGACTGATAATCACCGTATGCCAGCTCAGACATTGAATTCCTTGGTTGGTGAGGCTGTTGGTTCTATAATGGGCTCTACAGTTAGTTATTCTTCTCTGCCTGGCCATTATTTTCTTTTGCAAATGATGCTTTGCAGTTTGTAAGCACGAATGACCTTCTCGTACACCAGGTACCTGAATCAACCTCTGTTTGTTTGAGCAATTACAGAAGACCAGATTTTCTGAGTGGCAGGTTCACATTTTTGTTTTGCTTGTTTGTGTTTTTGTGCTTTAAGATGGAAGAGGGCGGTTAAGTTTTATAGTCATTAGATGACATTTTGAGGGTTTTTAAAGCTACCTGTAATGGACATTTTGCAGCATAGCCTATTTCCCATTCAGTTGCAAACTTTTCTAAGCTCTCTCAGTACTGGGTAGAATTTATATAGACATGGCAGGTGTGGCAATTTAAAAAAGCCGGTGACTACAGATGAGCCAGTTTTGCTTGTTAAGGCTCATGAAAAAAATCCCAGTTCATTGCCATTTTTAAAACATATGAACATCCTTTCAAAAAAAAAAAAAAACCCCTATGAAACCCATCATTATGGGAGATAAGAACTCAGAAAGCTTCCATATATAATTTGTCTGCATTATTGCATATATTGATTGGCGATAGTTCTCCAAGGTTTCAGACAGAGGGCATGTGTGGGCAGTCCTGGACATGTTGTGGACTGGACTTGAGACCTTCTGCATACTGTGTATTTGAACTACTTTTGGCCCGTCCTCAAAAGTCCATCTAAATGACAAAAAGAACTGGTCACAAGAGAAGAGTCTATGGGGAATGGTGAAGCTTAATGTTTGCATATCTGGTGTTCTTCCATGGTTGTTCAACCATACAAACATGACTTATACTTCATTAGATGCTGGAAATCCAGCATGGCTGCAAAGGAGTCAGTCCATCACATCACACTTCATGAAGGTCCTGGAAGAGAAAGTGAGAAACTTCCTGTAAGGGCGATTCCCTGTTGTGGAAGAAAGCAGGTGTGGTGCACAACTTGGTTTCCATTAACCCATTCTTCCCTCAGTGACTGTGCATGCAAAGTTATCCACATACTGAACAGAAATGCAGTGGGAATTGAATTATGGCAGATAGCCAGGTGTAAGAGATCAGGATGCACGTAGATTTTTTCCAGTCACTTGGTTAAATATTTCCTTTGCAAATGAGATGTAAACTGTAATGGCAATGGAGATGAGGCAGGGAAAATGAATAGATAATGAACACTGAAGAAAGGAAAAAAGAGACATCTTAAGGTGAAGTCTGAAGATAGATGGATCCTTCCTGTCCTCCCCAGCCTTGCTTTCGTTTGTTTTTGCATTTCCACTGCTTTCCACTTACTTCAGCTTTCTTTTCATCACGGAGGCCTTCCGGTTGCCTATATCATCATGATATAAGCCCATTCTCTATCATCTGCATACACATCACCAGGGCATGGGGCTGGAGCTGCTGAGGAGTAATCCATCTTCAAAGTCACTTCAGGTGTTTCTGGTGGGATATCAATCTTAGTGGCTCAGCAAGGAATCACTGGTGCATCTCATTGGCTTGGCAGGAAGCCTTGGCTGCTGGTAATGATTTGCTCGATGAATTGTGATGAGAGATGAGGCCAGCCTGAGACACTCAACAGAGAGAGACACTGCTTGCCTTCCAATGGGCTGCTTTAGCTTTCTTGTAAGACCTTCGAAGTGACTAATGGCTTGAAACTCAGGCTCAGACTCTCAGGCACTATAGGAAAAGCCTGCAGATGAAATTCCTGACATCCATGGCTCATGTTAGCACTCATATTGAAATTAGCTTCACACCACTGAAAAGTATATTGACATTTATAGAGACCTGGTCAGGATTACTGATTAGCACATCCACGGTGCAATTGCAGAGAAATTAATGTCTACGAGGCAAATGTTGTCATATCCATTAAGCATAATTCTGTTCAATCGGCAGGGCTACCACTAGGCTGTATTCAGGATTTAGGCTGCAATCCTGGACTTGCCTTTGTTGGAATTCAGTTCATTCCAATCAACAGTACTTATGTCTGGGTAAACACATACAGGATTGCAATGCCTTTTAATAAGCATAATTACCCATTAATAAAGAAAATGTTGATCATGGCAAAAGAAGCTGATTGCTGCCAAATGAAGTTTGGCAAAAGTTTTGTCCACTGGAGAATGGCTGAATGGAATGTGGCATGCAGCCAAGTTAGTAAAGTCGGCATATTATTGTATATGCAAAATTGGGAGTATTTTAGTTGTTTTGACACTGTTGTTATCTACCCTGGGATTTTCTATGAAGGGCAGGATATAAATAGAGTAAAGAACAAGAAAATGGGTACATTCAAACATGCATGAAATTTCGATTGAACTTGCCAGGATAAAATGCTAAAGTTGGCTCCATACACACCTTTATCGGAGCTGTCTTCCAAACAAGGAGAGCAGTAAGAATATTTTTGCTATGTGTGCACCTGCCTCTCTTTGAGAGAAAGAATGGAAACTGAGGGGAGATTCTCATGGCATTCAGGGTGCCGTTGTCCTTACAGACTCAGTTCCTTTCCTTTCCATGTTCTGTAAATTTAAAAGCAAAGCTGCTGCTCAGACAGGTGTTGCCAGCATTGCACAGAAAAGTGATTGCTGCTCTCACGGCGCAAGATCCAAGGGAGAAGGTGCAGCATCACATAGAACTTTAGGGACATTCCGGCCAGCCTTTGCCATGTTCACGGAACAATGTCTGGGGTAGTGATAGTTCTGGCAGGTGTCTGGGCAAGCGACAGCATCTCTTTTAAGAGAAAAAGGGAAGGGGTGGGCAGGAAGGGGCAAGTCCCTCCGAACACTTCGTCTTATGCTATGCAAGTACTGCTTCCCCACCAAACAATGTGGTGCTCTTTCTCCTGATTTTTTAATGATTGTCATCATCATCCATAAGCCAATGTGATAAAGTGGTGAGCATGTTGGACTGGGACCCAGGAGAACCAGGTTCTAGCCTCCACTCAGCCATGAAACACATTGGTTGACCCTGAGCCACTCAATGATTCTTAGCCTAACCTACCTTACAGGGTTGTTGCAAAGGGGACCATGTAAGCCACTATGGATTCCTCCCAAGAGGGGGGAAATGTGAGATATAATAATAATAATAATAATTATTATTATTATTATTATTATAACATTTCTATGCCGCCCCTTGCCGAAACCTCGGGGCGGCTTACAACATGATAAAATACATTGAAATACAATAGTACATAATAAATTACCATTAAATATAACAATACAAAAAATACATTGATTTACAAATACAAAATTAAAATTATCAGTATAAAATAAAAATATAGGAGGAGAAAGAGAAGGAAGAAGAAGTTGCCCAGGCCAGATCATATGTTTTAACAATTGAAATGATGTTTAAATAAAAAGGTCTTTACCTGGCGCCGAAAAACCAGTAACGACGGTGCCAGGCGGACCTCTTTGGGGAGTGAATTCCATAGGTTGGGCGCCACCGCAGAGAAAGCCCTCCTCCGGGTACTTACTCTCCTAATTTCTTTCATGGAGGGTTCCCGGAGAAGGGACTCTCCCGCAGATCTCAAAGGGCGGTCGGGCATATACGGACGTAAGCGCTCGTTCAGGTAGCCAGGACCCAAGCCGTTTAGGGCTTTGTAGGTCAATTGTGTAATGAATAAATAAATGAATCTCTAGAATGCTGTGAAATTCAGGAAGAGTGGATATTTCGATCAGCCCTAACCTGGGAGCCTTTTTAAGGATCCTAAGTAGGTAACTATAGTTAAAGCAAGAATGGACAATTCTCATGAGGTCTCACCAGTCTATGCTGGCTAGGGCTGGTGCAAGCGGTGGGTCAAGTGGATGGCTGTCCACTCCTGAGTAAAGCAACTGCCGGGAATGTGTGTCTGATTGGGTGGTGCAATGCATTTGGAAGTCAACATTGTGCGCCATAGTTGTATTCTGCTAGAAAGACATTTACTACTATGAAAAACATCCGAATGCATTAATTTTAGTAAAATGCATGCTTTTTGTAACATAACATTTTATAACGTTGAGAATGGTAATTAAATATAGTTTAGAAGTGAAACTTTCTGTTCCATTTTAATGTATATCTCTCAAGAAAAAACTTGCAAAACAAAAAAGAGAAGGGAAACAGCCTTGCCAAAAAGTCTTACAGGACTTACAGAAACATTTTTGGGGTTGGGGGTATATTTAGCTTCACGGAAGAGTTCTCAAACTTTGGCTTTAAATCAAATGAGGAGATAACCTAGAAAATGTGGCCATGGGATGAGAATGTTTCTTTCGACAGACCTTATTGACTTCCTTCAAAATTATTTAGATGGTTTAATTATGGAGTGTGTCTCTTACCACTTCAGATTTAGCTCTTTTGTGATACTTTATTGTCAGAAGTCTAAAATTAATGTTATAGAAAATTAGATTGAAAATGCAGTTCTATGCATATTTAGACAAACAATAAAGCCCCGTTTGGAGTAGGGACTTGTCAGATGGAAAATCCATCTTGCTTTAGCTTGATAGAGCAGGTCATGTGTTTGTGTGTGTGTGTGGGTGTGCACACGTGCAGAATTCCATCTCTAAGATATACTACAGTTTGTATCATATGCATACTGAAAGCTAAAAATTGCATCATTGTGGTGCTACTTGCACAAATCACATTAAAAATGACCTTGCTGACTTCCAATTTGCACAAAGTACACGATTCACAGAAAATTCTGTTGCTGTTGTTTTATATGTGTAAATGGCATCCTGTCTTAGAGATGGAAGTTTGTTGGCTGGCTTGACTCAAACAATAGTGAAACTGGTGCCAGCATCAGATTTTCACTGCCTTATTAGATTCTTCATACAGCCCTATTTGGGAGTTGTAGGCCGTTTTTCTATCAAAAAATGCATAGGAAGAAACTCCATGAGAAGTTCAGAGTGGCCACGGGTCAGTGCTGGGGTGTGTGGTTTGCATGGGGAGAGTTCCAGAATCAATCCCCAGCATCTTCAGGTAGAGCTGAGAGCCATTACAACTCAGTGTAGACTAGCCGGACCAAAGGTCTGGACAGTATAACACAAAGCCCTTTGTTCCAGGTTAGTTCCCATAAGGCATTTGCAAAATCTTTCACTCAGGTTATCATAATGGAGCTCATAAGCAGATATCTCTGGATTTGGGTAACTCCTTCTTTTGCAGTGATGGTATGCAACATTAAGGTACCTTTTACTTTAGTAGGTCTGTTGGATGAATGCAGAAAAGGAACATGGTTGGATTTCCCTGCCTGTCTCAATGAGCCAGTAGCAATCTTCAAGGCAAAAGCCACTCCACAGGAAACTTTCTGTCCTCCTCCCTTTAATTCTGACTCCGGAGACGATCTGTCGTCCCACCACTGAAGTGGTTGGCATGCCTAATTTCACTTTACTGTAATTAGTACAAGTACATCTTCTCTCTTTCCCATTTACCTCCTTTGTTCCCCCTCCTACTTCCCTACTTTCTTTTCACAATGTCATCCGCAATTCCAAGAAGTTAATACCTGATTAGTAAATATGATGATGAAAGTGTTCTGGCTGCACAAAGGCCTCCATTTACAATCTGACTCTGATTGAAAAATTACGTTCAGTTCAGTAATAATTGATGAAAACGGGCTCCTTTCTTTCTGCAGCTGATTTGCTTTGTAATTGTGATTTAATAATGTAAATATCACTTGTTTTCTCTGAGAGATGAATTGCCGTCTGATTTGTTAAGCACATGGGGTCTGGGACCTTCTGTCTCAATTTCTGGGTGGGGAAGAAGAGACTGTGTGTCTGTTTGGAAGGAATTCTGGGAGGATAGAACCATGTTTGGGATCCTTATTGATCCGTGTCCATGTTGTAAGGGGTGACACGGTTCAGGATGAGACATTTCAGAGGAGTTATATCATGCAAATGCATTGTGCTTAAGAGAGAGAAGCCAATTCTTTAAGAGCAGTTCAGCATTTCCTGATCAGAGTCGATGCAGTGCTGTGGCGATGAATAGCAAGACCTGAGACCCAGCAAAGTGCCGGTTCCTTCTCACTGCAGCTATGAATTCACTTCTTCACAAGAGTATCTCTTGGGAGTTCCCAGGACTAGAACTGATAGCCTTCTGCTGAGTGAAGCTTCCTCATCAGATGAGCTGTCACTGGAAATGGGTGGATCTGAAACTTTGGGTTACTTTGTTCATCATTTTTCTTATCTGAAGTTTATTCTGTCCTATCAATTATCTTAAAGGGAGTTGGCACAACAGTTCAGTGTGTTTGCACGTGCATTTTTCTGAACCTCAATTTGGATGCAATTTAGCCTAATATAGAAATTTGACAAGCAGTTTTCCTTAATATAATGGTCCTTGTATTGTTTTAAAGAAAAACCTAATATATCCATTCTTGCATGCACGTTAGAGAGATGTACAAGTCTGAGAAGTGTGAATAGTGTAAGAAAACTGTTCTGCTTTGCATATTGATTGAAAACAAAGAAAAAATTTGAGCATGAGATGGAATGTGATTTAAGGTGAAGCCTGGTAAATTTTGACAAGCTCAGCTTGTGCTTGCATGTACATCTCTACTCACTCATATGGAGAAACTAATTAGAACTATGGTGAGTCCTGCAGGCCCTCTGTTGCTGCATTCACCAGTGCTCTGAGCACTATTTATTTAGATTCTACCTGTCCCTGCTTGGAAGACTAAGGAGAGCGAGAAAGCATGATGGAAACGGACATGAAGTGAGAGACAACACAGCAGTCCATCTAGTCCAAATTTAGTGGGAAGTGAAGACAACACATGATTGGCGAGCAACCTATTGTGCACCTCTCTGCCTTTTGTCAGGCCTATCAATCCAACCTTCATAAGCACAAATGCCCAAGAGGTTTAGTTCATTACCCGAATGCTACACCGAGGCAGCTCTATCCTCAGCAGTTTCTTCTGGGAGAGCACTTTGTAGGGTCAGTTCTAATCACAGTCCAGAGCGGTCGATCTTGACCACATAGCAAATGGCCTTTGGTGCGCATCCCTCCGTGCTTTCAGAGAGCAGGAGGGCTAAGGGCAGCCCCTGGAAATTGCCTGCAGGTTACAGAATAAAGGTGAACAAATGGAACTTGCTGTTCCAATTTATCCAGACTCACCTCTTTTTTGAAGAAGAGCCCTCTGACATGTGCCCAGCAGACTGCAGTCCCCACTCTTTCAGATGAGCTTGTAATTTGGGGACAAAATCACTCTGGAGCATCCTAATGAACTGTGAAATGAACGTAATGTCAGTCGCCAATGCAAATGGACCCATGCCACCACTGTCGCTACTGGGTTGTTTTGCCTGGGAGCTACCACAGGTAATTTAAAGATATTAACGAACACTGTTAATTAGCATCATTATTATACTGCTGTGTTGCTAGGCCTAATACGCAGTCAGATAAATAATCCTGCTGTGTCAAAGTTTCTCCTACGGATCCCGCAGGATTAAGGGGAAGGGATCGGCATGCTCAGCCCTGCGGGAGGCACCGCAATGTTCTTTCTGGGGAGGGACTGTCCTTGAGTCAGTCATATCCCTAGCTGGAGGACAAGGCCTCGTTTGTTGAAGAGCAAGGCAGGAACGTGATTCCTCATGGCGCCCCCTTCTCCTGTCCTAGACGCCCCTGTGCCTATCTGCTTTATCCATTTGCACACTAGGAAATGCATGTGCCCGCACGCCAAGAATTTCTCTTGTGCATAATGCATTGACATGCACAGGAGCTGAGCATGAACATGTGCACGAACCATGTTTGGTGGGGCTTGTACAAGAGGGTGAAGTGATGTCTGGAGAGGCAAGAAGGGAAACTCCCAGCCAGAATAGTTTCACTAGAAGTGTGGGTGCAGTTTGAGGTGACTCAGCTGGGATTTTCTGGAGGGAGGGAAAGCATGAGGAGACGCTGCTGGTTCTTGTGAAGAACCACTCCTACACCTTGCTTGATATTCTGCAAAGATAGGAAATGACAGTTCAGACTCTCTCTCTCTTTCTGTGAATGGCAAACTCACTAAGTTTTCTACGCGCTACCCATGCTCAGCACACCTCGCATACAAACCTCTGTGAGGCAGCAGCTCAGGTGTAATACCAACTGTGCTTCCCATGGGGGTATGATCCTTCCCTGTGGAGGTCCATGTGTGGGTGCCAGACCAATGTGGGAGAGGGGATTTTCCTAACTGTTTTCTTAGTGTATGTTGCTCAGACGGGGAGCTCAATGATAAAGCAGGAAAATAGAAAAAAGCCTTGTGCTGATTCTAACTGGCAACCTCTCTCCATGGTCTCCGGGGAAGCTCTTTCACAGGCTTCCTACATCAGAGCCTCCTTCAAGTGGAAAGCTCAGAGGCAGGGAGGGGTGGCAGAGAAATCTATAATGGGGTCAGAAGACTTTGGACTAATATCAATTGACCTGCAGATTTTGCAGTGGGCCAAGTATTTTCTAAGTTGTCTGGATTTGGTCGATCTGTGGGTCAGTTTTTAAGACTTTCAGGAATTGTATGCTAATTTATTCACGCAGAAGCATGACAGTGGAAGGACATGCCTATATTCCTTTAAACACCCACACACACACACACACACTCACTCATGCACATGAACACACACATTTTACATAACTCTATATAGCGATAGTGCTATATTGCTGTGTAGCACTAAGAAAATGCACCAAGTATTGTATATCTGCAAAGGTACATAAATAGCAGCAGATGCTTTTGTGAAATTTTCCAAAAGGGGACCCAGTTTTGCCAATGCACAAAGCATGAAATGGAAGATGCCTGGCAAATCAGAGCGAACATTTCCATACATCCCTAGTGGCGGAGCACCTTCTGTGTGACATGCACAAGGTCCTACATTTAATTGCCAGCACTCCAGGTAAGGCTGGAAAACTCCTGTCTGGAATTCTAGACAGTCCCTGCCTCTCAGGGTGTTGACTGTACTGGGCTGGATGCACCAAGGGTCTGGTTTCATATTAGGCAGCTTCCTCTGTTCCTGCGAGATGCAGAGACTGAGCCTAGGATGTTTTGCATGCCAGGAATGAGACCTGGCAGTTCCTCATGGCCTCTCCTGCATGCCTGCAATACATAGCAACCTGTGCTATTGGTCAATGGACACCTGGCTCCCTTAAAGTTGGGAGGCTGCATTGGCTCTGGCAACTTGTAGAGTGCAGTTGTGTTGCAAGACGCATCTTCCCTGTTGCATGTAGCTTTCCACTGCTCTGTTTCTCTAAGGTTCTCTTTATAGGGTGAACTGACACCAAGATGGCTTCCCACATGATGCTTCACTGGCAATGCCATGAACAGTGCTCCTTGCTCCCATTATAGAGGCCAGCTGCAGTGTGGAATATTAGTGTTATGGGTCCAATAGACAGGGCGCAGCCTCCGCGATCTGACTGGAAACCCCTTTTGTTTGCTTGTTTACAGTCAGCTAGCTGACCTTCAAGGATGTGGCACCATCTGGGCATATTTGCCAGGAAGTTCAGCCTGCCCGGTGCTGTCTCCTCCAGCCCTCCTTCATCCCACTGTGTTAATTCAGAGATTGCAAACTCTTTGACTGCATGCTGTTTCCTGTGTGTCTGGAATGAAAGGTCACACAAATGCGATCCATCTGCTGTGCTGCAGCTGCTTTGCAAATACCTTGGTAAAACATCACAGTTGTAACCCTTGTCCCACTGGGTTATCTCTGAGTGTTTCTGCAGAAGGCTCACCACTTTCTTAATATTAATTATGCCGCACCAAGTACGAGTGCACACATAATGGGAAATCTTGTGCGATGGCGTTGCTGCAGTTGGAGCACTGCAGACAGCAGTGGCAGCTCTTTTTAGAGGCTTCTGGCTGGCACTCTCCATAGTTTCGGCAAAAGCTCTCTGGTGTGGCATTGCTCTGGGTCAAAATATGGAAAATTACCTGAAAACTCCCCACTCCCACTGAACAGTCCAAGATATTCTGCAGCATTTCAGCCCTGACTTGCCAGATTGACCCAACAGCAAATGGGGTGGAAGGCAATTCATAGCAGCCCCCAAATCTGTGTTCCGATCTGGGAACAGATCTCTTATTCTGCAGTAATGCTTCCCATGACACTTCCATAAGGGATCCCCTCTCCAGTGTGGAAGATCCACTTAAGGGTTAGGGTGTGGCCTAAGAATGCACCACATCTTTCAACAGCATTGATGTTCCTGAAATGTACTGATAACCCTGACAACATCTTGGAGATTAAAGAAGAGGAGAGATGTACGGAAGCCATGCTCTCAGCCTCTATGTGTCTTTCTCAATCTGTCTAAGCAGAAAATAAAAGAATTGTTTTGTTACAGTGGGAGCCTTTAAGGCAGCAACCCTTCCGTGTTTTCTGCAAATCAGAATGACTTTAGCATGACCCGACTGCTTGCATTAATTATGGCAGAATGGAATAGTGGGTTTATCACAGTTTTCATTAACTCCAGGGCTGCATATCTAAGACTGCAGTTCTAGACAAGGGTGATGATGCACTGTAGTGCTCATTTTTGCAAATTGTTTTGGGTGGGGTGTAGTGGCTGTTTGCACATTTCTTTCGCAAGTTGGAAGGGGCCCCTCTGAGACTGTGTACAAATCTGTGTGCATTATGTGGTCTGTCACTGTAGAATTACTACACATCAGTGCTTCTCTGCTGAACAGATGAGCAAACTGGTGAAATATTGGTTGATCTATGTCGGAAGCAAGTTCTCTTTCTGATCGCCCCAAATGCCTGCCAGCTTTTCCTATTACCATTGCAGTATGGTTATGGGGGCACTGGAGGTTGTGCTGGCTTTCCAAATGCTGGTTTAAGCATTCTAAACATGAGGGGTCTTTTTTAAAAGACTTTGTGTGGTTTCCATACTGCATGGGCATTCCTACTCATTGGTCATCCATCTTGTTAAACTCATGACCCAAGGCTTGAAGGGCAGATGGCTGTATGAGTTTGACAGCCACGTTGTTTTCCCCTTTGAGTGCAGGGAACACATAGAGGAGGTTTTCTGGAGCTTCTGTTGGGTTATGTTGAATGCACCTGGTGAGCCATGTTCTGCTGATTGGATCAGGCTGGAAATATGGCAGCCACTGGAGCTTGAGCCAAGAAGGAACAAAACCCTCTGACAGTCTTCCCAAAGATAGTGTGTCTAGAGTTTAACTATAGCAAAGAGTAGGGGCTCAGATCCAAGCAATATTTAACTGCAGTGGATTCAGTGGTGGTTTGAGCAAAGGGTGGGGGGGTGATGCTATTTGTTCAAATATTCATTGTTGTAATGAACTTTGCTTTTCTCATTGTGGATGATGATTATACTGAAGTTGCATCTTTAGCTTTAGCTAATGTCAGTAATTAAAGAAACAGAACATATAGATAAGCCTGATTTGGAAGAGTTTTGGTAATAATTGCAAGATATCTTATAATCAGCTCTGCACATCTGAGCATGGCACCAAATTTTAGCAGGACTGGTTGGTTTTTAGTGGGTGAGGTATGGACTTTTGAAGAAAGACGAGTGCCATTCCTTGCAAAGCTTTCACACATGACTGCTTGAAAGATCTAAGGATGGATAGATATGATATCTTGGTCTCACAGAGGATGTCAGATTTCCAGGATTAAGCTTATTGCATCCCATTTCCATTTTTTAAATTAAATGTGAGTTGTGTGTATTTCTTTCTTGCTTACTTTTTAAACTTTGGGGTTTTTTTTAACTACATGGGCACAGAAAGTCATACTTTTTCCCATATGTACCCAGCAGTTGTTCACATTTCATCCTAATGTGTGTGTTTCTCAGAATTGCCTTTCACTGGAGAACTGCCCCTTTTGTGCACTTTCCTTAAAATACATCCTTTGTGCACATGGTTTACAAATGCATGCATTTTGGGGCACAATCGTATAACAGCCAGCTCAGAAAAGAGCAGGTTTGGGCTCACAACTTCACCTGAGGGCACACATTGTTTCAAGAGGCTCCAAATAGCCAAAAATTCAGCAGACTGCGCTTCTTACCCATCCCAAGAAACAGCAGAGTCATCCACCCTGAGGATGCAACAGAAGTGCTGCTTTCTGAATGGGGGATGTTTGCAGACAGAGTACAGGAGAGGAGCTGGCGTGGCCTGTCCAGTCAGGTGACATCGTTTTGACCCGCTGCTGCCGCTGATCCATGTGCTGCCGCGATTCCAGCATCCTGTGATGGATGGTGCCGTGTCTGCCATGAAGCCTCCTTCTGAAAGTGCCCATTTGTATCCCTGTAGATCCTTATCTCACTAATGTAGCAAGCTGGGCTTATCTCTTCCCGAGGCCCCTTCTGGTGCTGAAAAGAAATCACCTCTGTTATTTATGTATTTCTGTCTCCGGCTCGTCGAATCTATTTTCTTACACTTCCAATTATCTTTTATAGAGATCAACTGGAGGATAGGCCAGGCCCGTAATGACCTCGGGATTATTGGATCATTACAAGGAAGGTTCGCTAGCAAAGTGAGCCTGGCATTCATCCTCTTCATATTTTTCTTCTCCTTATTATTTTTCCATCTTTACATTCTCGTGTGCTGGCTCTCGTCCCCTCTCACCCTTTATTCTAGGCATTTTATCATCTCTGTCCTGTTGTGTATTTCTTCTAGGCAGAAGAAGGCTTTTGCAGTTAATGTGATCATTTCCTCACTGTCTGGAAATATCTGGCATTTCCAGAACAAGAAGAAGTGCTTATGATGCCTGTGAGACAAAAGGATGGCACTTAACATTACTCTAGCGATATGGTTGCTGCTTCTACGTGCTCGTGTCCCACACTGCAATGCTAATATTATATGAAATAACATGAAAAGAGCATATGACATGGTTTCTCCCCAATGCATTGACTCATGATAGCCCTGCTACAGTTAGCCACGCTCTGGTAACCTCTTGCTTGGATGACCGCAATATGTTGCCTGCAGAAACTGTCTTTCAAACCACGCAGGACACTTCGGTGAGTCCAAAACAAGGTTGCAGAATTGTTAAAGCAGACCAATCACATTAAATGAGTGCTTTGTCATTTTCACTGGCCTTCAGTCTATTTCCAGGCCATGTCACAGTGCTGGTTTCAACCTTTTAAGAAATGGGCTGCATGTAATGATTATGCCCTCCTGTATAGACCAGTGCAGAACCCAAGATACTCTTCAGAGGTCCTTCTCCTGGGCCCAAACCAAATGAAGCAACTGCTAGAGTGAGGTCCATTCTGTGGACCCTTCTTAAGAACTGCTGTTCAGTGGGGGGTTCGCCTGCTGCCTAGGTTGTACAATGTTCAGTGCCAGGTAAGAACCTTATCTTATACCTCACTGCTTTTAAGAAACCTTTACCATGTAAAGGGGTTTGCCTGGATATTTCCTGACATTTTATGGTACATTTAAACATATTTGTATTGTTGAAAGGTCTGAAATTTTATTTTTATTCTTCTCTACTAAGCTTTTATGCTGTGTTTATGAGTGGGGTGGGTGGGTGGTTATAGTTTGAGTCTGTAGTTTTAAAAATATTATATTATTGTAAGGTGCCCAGAGGTTTTCGTTACTAGGTATCATATAAATGTTAATAAATGTACAAAAGAAATCCCCAGCTTCAGAGAAAATGTAGCTTTGAATACAGTTGCTGAGGAACAGCAGCAGGGGGGTATGTGGATTTCATTCCTGTTTCCAAATCAGGCAAACACACCACACTCTTAACCCCAGTATGTGAGCACAAACATGGTTCTTGGAATGTTTCACAATTTCCTGAATTTGGCTGCATGCCTGAAAGAACATACTTGTGCAAATGTGCACTTCCGAAAATGTGCATATGGGAAGACAGATATGTCTAGAATGACGCAAATGAACATTTGCACATTTTTGGAAGTTTACATGAGCATGAGTCACCCCAAACCCACATTTTCACTCTTTAGCCTGTGGATAGAAATTCCACGTAGAGGAGTGCATGTCTGTCTGTGTCTGTGTGTGCTTGGCAGGTAGAGAATGTTTGTAACCTCTTTCCTGATGTTGAGATCTGGAGATATCAAAAGGTTTATCTTTTTTTTTAAATTTGCCTAATAAATACGTTGCACTGTGATGGACTTCAGCAGTTTACTTATGAGTTGTTTCTACTCAAATGGATTCAACGTGCTCAGTGTTTATATGGTCATATGCCAGACAGATGAACTGTGAAGGGATCAGAATGGTTGGTCCATGCTTACCATCCCCGGTCCAGGATTTTTCAACAACTGAAATGTCAGACCTTGAGTTGTACAGAACAGGTTAAATAGAGCTGGGATGAAAGCATGTTGATGGCATCTGGGGGAGAGCATTGTTAGCTACAGACTAGCATCTTTGTACTATTGGCAGAGCTTTGTGGGAAGCTAGGGCAGAGATTGTGTAGCCAGTGTCCAAAACAGCTGTATTATGTCTGGAATAGCAGGAGGCATTTGCAATGGACTTCTGGAGAAGAATGTGTCAGGGCAGGGTCTCCTTCCTGCACCCTCTGTTTCCTTCTTTTTGGGAACGGCAAACTAACCGTTGACCAATGCTGCTGTGATGCACGGACCCACCCGGATTTGTGTGATGTTATTCTTCCCTGTCTCGATGTGAATGCATGAAAGGAAAGCATGATCTCAAAATCCTCTGTTTCCACCGCTCTGGCATTTGGGACTTGCTTCACCATAAAGTTTGCCCATCTTGGGAGCATGCCAGTCCATTAAATTGATTCTATTGTTTCTCTGGATTTTATTTAATAACGACAAATGGAAAAAAAGAAATCGATCCTGAAATAATATGAAATCTATCCTTTGAAATCTTAAGCATAGATATTGTTTTCAGGGTTTGCTTTTTTTTTAGGAGTGGTGTCAGAAGAAATAGAGCTGAGCTGCTTAACTAGAGCTACTTGATTACTTCAGCAGAACTGGAGCAAAATGCTCCACGCACCTTGGGTAGCCCTCCTGCTTTAATTACGTTCTCACATACACACGCGCCTCTTCCCATTTTCTGCTGCGTGGCATAGTGATGTGTGTCCATGGGGTTGCATGCACACAGCGCTTCTCTTCCAAGCTAGGCAGAAGAAAACAAACAAACATGCTAATGCTGCATACACCCACTACCAGCATGCCCTGTTTTTACGCAGCTCGTGGTGGAGGGAATCCCTCATCTTCTCTGGCTAGTATAGAAAGCTAGCTTTGTGCCAGAAGAGAAGTGGATCAGGCCCCATGGTTCATCTGGTGCCAAGTTTTCATCCTTTCACTGCCAGGTTAGGATTTTCTTCTACTCGCAGGTATTTGATGCTGTTTGACGAGGATTTCATGTGAGTGGCTTTATCAGGTCCCATTAACTTACTGTCACTTTTTTATAGCTGCTGCAAATTGGTTTAACATTTGATACATTAACGACTTTATATTTTGCTTTTATTGTTTTGCCTTTATGGGTTGTACTTTTTGTGAACCATGTAAAGAGCTTTGGCTATTGGGCAGTACAGAAATGAAATGAGTGAATGAATGAATGAGTGAGTGAGTGAATGAGTGCAGATATCACCTTCCCTCCATCAAGGCTGTTTGCTGGAAAACAATTCTATTTTAGACCCCTCAGGAAGTAGTTCCCAGTGTTTTAAAAGCAAAATGAGTACAGCATTTGTTTCACTTGCTGCCTAGTCTTAGATGCTGCAATATTTTTCATTGTTAGCCATGAATTTCAAATGCTGAGAACTAGATTAAAGTTACATATCTTATACTGGTATTCGTAGGATTCTAGGCAAAACTGGCAGCTTCCTAGAAAGTACCTTGCTGAACCATATACAAACCGTGTGTGTGTGTGTGTGTGTGTGTGTGTGTGTGTGTGTGTGTATTTGCCTTGCCTCCCCGCAATCAGGTCCCTGCACCAGAAAGTTTGCCCCCTGATCCTTTGATGTGGGTCTGGCCCATTGGTGTTGGCTTTAACTAAGCCACCAAAGCTTATGTATTTCAAGCTACTTTTAGTAGAGATGCTGAACTGCCTTTAGACTTCCAGATATATTGGATATATTGCTGATATTTAAAAATTGTTTATCTTAGTTCTTTTAAAATTAAGTTCATGTGTGGCTACATTGTGAAATTTCTACACAGCTCACAGGGTTGTTGTTGTGGGGATAAGATGGAGGAGGAGAGATAATGTAAGCTGCCTTGAGCCCTTTGTAGGAAAAAGGCAGGATATAAATCGAAAAAATAAAATAATAAATAATAATAGTTTTGGTTTTTGTACAGATGCCACCTGATGGGGGCAGTTACCTTGAAAAGGAGCATGGCTATATCAGAAGAGACTTAAATAATAATGCTCACTGAAGGAGCAAACCTCTTCCTGGCTTGTATGATTGGTGAGGGTGGTGCAGGAGAGCAGGAAGGACTCCTTGGACTGATTGCTCCTTCATACCCTTCAGATTGCAGGGTGGGTGGCAAGCTCTTCTACCTCCCTTACATAGTAGCTCTCTGTACATGCTTTTAAACATTTGTCTTGGTATTGAAATTAATTCCCCACCTACCAGGTACATACTGAAGCAACACTTGTATCCTAGAGTAATGTATCTCAGATGGAGTCCCCCCACCTCAGTGAGAAGTAAATCTCGCAAGTTTGCCAGCTTGGTGTCAAGAACCCGCTACTTGTCAGATCCAAGCAAATGATTTCAGAGTACATCACAAACTGTCCAAGGAAGCACCCTCTCTGTGCAAAGTACTCGTGTTCCCCTTGATGCAGTCCTATGGCAACTTGGTCAAGCTACCCAGGGAGCTTGCTCAGTTAATAGGAATCAGAACAAAGCCCAAAGCCCTCTGTGGTTCAAGGAGATTAATTTTAAACCCTCAGGGGGAACATTTTTACCATTTTGTTGCTCGAGATGTGCTATAATTTCCAAGAGAGTGCTGCAGAGAGACTATTAAAATTAAGCCACCCTATTGGTCCAGGGATGCAGGTGGCACAGTGGTTTAAACTGTTGTGCCGCTGTGCAGGTTGATTGAAAGGTCGCCAGTTCGAATCTGCACAACAGGGTGAGTTCCAGTTGCTCCATCCCAGCTCCTGCCAACCTTGCAGTTCGAAAGCATGCAAATACAAGTAGATAAAAAGGTACCACTTTGGTGGGCAGGTAATAGTGTTGCGTGCACCTCGGTGTTCAGTCATGCCGGCCACATGACCACGGAGACTGTTTGGGGACAGATGCTGGCTCCCTCGGCTAGGAAACGGAGATGAGCACCGGCCCCTGGAGTCAGGCATGACTGGACTTTTTTTGTTGTTGAATAAGTTTTATTCTTAATATATAACAAAAAAGACTAAAAAGCATCAATCATCGAAATCATCAGACCTACTGGATCAGCCCCCCACATTTTTTCTTTTTATGTTAAACTATAAACATATTTAAATCTATGCGTAGTCCCATTTCTCTAGCCAATGATAAAAAGAGTCCCAGGTTTGATAGAAATCTGTATCTTCTTTCTCCTTCAGAGACAAAGTCAGTCTGTCCATTTCCACACAGTACAAGATCATGACTGGACTTTAATGTCAAGGGGAAACCTTTACCTACCTTTATTGGTCCAGGAGAACAGAATACTATTTAAAGGGTTATGAGAGCTTCGGAGTCACATACATAGTTGAGTCAACTATGCTGAAGAATTTTAGGCAGATTGCATGTTTTAAAATTATAGTATCATGGCTTTCAATCATGTTTATATTTCAGCAATGAATTCATGAATCATTGAAAAGGACATATACTTGACCAACAATATGATTAACCAGTTGGAAGTACTAGAAGTTTGTTTGTGTGGGGGGGGGGGCGGTTAAAGTGGGTTTCATACCATCTAGGAATCTCCCTGTTTCACTGCCCATCTTTGGTACAAATAACAGTATTTATAGAGTGCTTCTCTGAAATCTTTGCCACATTCCTCTGAGGCTGGGCCCTGCTTTCATCCTCAGAGAGAAGGGGATTTTGCTAAAGTGTGCCGAAGTGCCATGTCTTGCACTCTGTGTGATTTTGATTGCAGAAGCAGAGGTACCCCAGAAAGAAAAAGTGCCAATGCTTTAATCCTACCTACTTTCTTTTGCAGGCCAGGGGTTTATAAGTGATGATGAATACCTAGAGATCATGGGCATCACCAGGGAACAGTCTGGGGAGTATGAATGTACGGCAGCGAATGACGTTGCAGCACCAGATATCCGGAGAGTAAAGGTCACCGTAAACTGTAAGTTCTCAGCTTCATGTACGTTTCCTTCTGAGCAATGGTCCCCTCCCACCTCATTCTTCTGAGGGTTGTACAGAAATGGCCCTGCCAGAAATGCCTGCCTGTTGAGGTGCAGCTCAACATGTAAACAACCCACACGTTCACGAGCAATAAAACTAAAGTCCTTTATTGCTACTTGTCTACATCTGGGGTAGATAAGCTCTTCTGTTGAGGTCTTTGGAATGCAGATGTTAATCCTCTAGTGGAGTCTCTCCCTGTGCCCACATGGGACTAGCTCTCCTGGTCACACCTTTCTTCCCTCTGGTGTAACAAGGCCTGCCTTTGCTCGTACCTCCTCAGAGTTCTACAATTGGTTGCTAGGGAAAAGTCTATCATGCCCCCTGCGTCTCCTGTGTCATGTTCAGGAAGTTCAGTGTCAGTGGGAGGAGGGACAGCCTGCTCTGACTCCTGAATAGAACTCGTGGTGTCTTTTCCCTTGGGGGTCTCTTGCTTTGATGTGGGCTCGGGTGTTTGCTCAATGGGCAGGGAGTCAGGGGGAGGTGCAGCTATCTGCTCAGCCACCCCCAAGCTAGGTTGCTGGGATGGCTTTTGGATACAGGGTCCCAAGAGGTGCTGTCTCTGTTGGGGCTTCAGGCACAACACTGCCCCAAATCCTAAATAGGGTCATTCCTATAATTTCAACAGCTGAAAGTATATACCAAAAAGTAAACCAGTTAAATTCCACCATATAGTTTAAAGCTTATTATTAGCTAGGGAATAAACATTAGCAGTTTTTCTCCTCTCCCTTGCTTTCTGTGTGTCCTGAAGAGCAATTGAAACAATAAAAAAGTGAATTTGTAATGGTGAACCTTGAAGGCAACACATTAAGCAATCCAGGCTGTTCAGAAGCTGCACGCAAAAGCTGATATATACAAAATTGGTAAAAGAAAACCACATGGAGACATTTCTTCAAGGATTTGCCCCTCCAGATGATTTGCTCATCAAAAGCTTGTTAGTCAAAATATTCTGAAAACAGAAAAAAAGCAGAAAAAGCTACACAGAGAAGTGTTTTTCAAAGTCACCCTCTTTTGTATGGTATTTTATCCCTCAATTAGGGTTAGGGGAGTGCAGCAGGGTAGGGTTAGGGTTTGTAAAACAAGGTGTCCTGGCCTGATTTTGATTGTTGGAATGTATTTCAAATGGGCAGAAATGATGAGCTGTGCAGAAAAAGCTACACAAAACGCACTTTTCAAAATCACCCTCTTTTCTACGGTATTTTAACCCTATATTAGTGTTAGGGGTGTGCACCAGTGTAAGATTAGCGTAAGAAAAAAGAGCTTTCCTGGTGTGGTTTTGATGGTTGGAATGTGTTTAGAATGGGCAGAAATGTTTATCTGTTCAGACATCCTTCTCAAGGAAGGCTTTTTCAAAATCGCATGATGTTCAAAGTCATTTTTTCTGTTTATTAGAGATAGGGGTGTGCACCAGGGAACAGTTAGGGTTTGTAAAACGAGGTGTCCTGGCATGATTTTGGTGGTTGAAATGGGTTTAGAATGGGCAGAAATGATGAGCTGTGCCGAAAAAGCTACTCAAGGTAGGCTTTTTCAAAATTGCAGTATTTTTAATGTCTTTTTATCCCTTTATTTGGGTTTTGGTGTGTGCACCAGCGTAGGGTTAGGGTTCAAAAAATGAGCTTTCCTGGCATGGTTTTGGTGGTTGGAATGTGTTTAGAATGAGCAGAAATGATGAGCTGTGCAGAAAAAGCTACTCAAGAAAGGCCTTTTCAAAATCACCTCTTTCAATGGTATTTTACCCCGTTATTATGGTTGGGGGTGTGCATGAGGGTAGGGTTAGGCCAGTGTTCGCGAAACTCTGGAACGCGTGCCACAGCGGGCACGTGGAGTCCTCTCTGTTGGCATGTGAACCACATCGCCCCAACATCCCCATAGCAGCCAAGCATCGGATAACAGCGCTCATAGGGGCCTTGTGCATGCTCAGAATGGAGTAACAGCGCCAGGAGATGATGTCATGAGCCCAACTCATTAGCCGTGACTCATCTGAGCTTTTGTATTGCTGTTCGGTGCACTGCCAAGGATATATACATATATTTCCTTGGGCAGGCTGTGACTGTTTTTTCTAAAGTACAACTTGAATTTTCAGGTTTTATTGTGGTGTTTGGACTTCGTGATAATGAAGTGGTTTTTGGTTCCAATGTGGACAGTTGCTCCCTAAAAGCTAACTAAAACCCCCTTCCTGTTCATCATTGCTTCCAAATGCCCAATGCTGACAGTGCTTTCCCGCAGATAGGAAATAGTTATGAGCATGGGATGGAAGATGGGGCTGAGAGATGGACGTGGGCATGTGAGGGCATGGGGAAGCCGAATGGAGTGATGCGGAACATGAATGTACTATCAGATGTAGGAGGCAGACAGATCAATTCAAGGAAGGCTGGAGACGGAGACTCTGTGAGAGACCTACCAGCTTCTAGACCATGCTGAGCTTGCAATGACAGGATTGACAAGGGGTCAGGGAGGGAAGGAGCAGGCCAGCTCTCACGTTTCTCCCATGAGAATTGGAATGGGAATGTGACGAATCTAGATGATCCAGCACCTCCCTGAATTACCCATGGGCACATCCCTTGAAATTCACCTGGCACCAACTTTATTTTCCTTTTGGCTCCAGGCAAAGACATATCATTTTAGGAATTTTAAATACATTTAGCCTGCAAACTGTGGCCCTTTTTAATTGCTTTTATATATGTTTTTTGTTATGTTTTAATGTGTTTTCACCCTGTTAATATGTTGCATTCATTGTAAGCCACCTAGGAAGGCCTCAACATTTTAGGTTACCTATAAATACATGTCCATGAATAAACCCCTCCTTTTGCTGCTACTGGTACCAGCAGTGATTGGGATGGAGGAATCACTAAGGAAGATACTTGGGCCTGGGTCTCTGCATGCATTTGGACTACAGCTGCCCTCATTCCTTACCATTGGACACCGTGTTGGAGGTGTGGAAGGACAGACAGGGAGCCAGGACAGGGAAGTCTGGTCTAGTTCTTCTCCAGCACTTCTGGAGATCCTCACAGCTTTCCTGATTTGATTTCTGCTTTTTCTGTATGGCAACTGAATCTTTTCTGCAAGAGCTCAGGTGTTCATATGTACACACCAGGTTGTCTGAAAGACTCTGTGATAACCATCCTTTCCTCTGCAGATCCTCCATCCATCTCCAGTCCCAAGAACACTGGAGTCTCAGTTGGCCAGAAGGGAATCCTACGCTGTGAAGCCTCTGCTGTCCCTGTAGCAGAATTCCAA
Organism: Varanus komodoensis; assembly: GCF_004798865.1. NCBI lineage: Eukaryota > Metazoa > Chordata > Lepidosauria > Squamata > Varanidae > Varanus > Varanus komodoensis. The sequence continues at coordinate 7,473,930 of NW_025335856.1, forward strand.
TGGTTTAAAGAAGAAACCAGGTACTCAAGCTATCTTCAAAAGTTGTCAATAATAGTTTAGGGAAGATGGGTTTTTATGCTTGGCAAGGAATGATTTCTCTTGGCTAAGGCCAAGACTGGATGGGTGTGAAATAAAAAGAGGGCCTTCGAGTAGGCACAGGGTACCTTCAGCACTGAGGACCAGTCTCATTTGCTTACACAATTAATCACCACTTTTCTGGGTTAACTTTATAGCCATGAAGCAGGCCTTCTTCATCCAATACCTCTTCCCTTAACTTCCCAATTGCAGCGTCTATGGCTCTATGAATCAAATTAAATAATATCATCAGTTCACATCAGTTTTAGTGTAAGCATATTGGTTACCAAATGATTGGGCAATCCCAGGCATTCACTCCATGTGTTGTGTGTATAAAGCTGCCTTATGCTGTTGGACTTTTGGACCCTCTAGCTCAGTAAAGGACAGCCAGTTGCTCTCCAGACCAAATATTTTGTTACGATAAAATTCATGGCTGCCACCGAAAACTGTCATGCCTGTAGGGATGGATCTACACTAGAGCCCTTTCCATTTTTCAGTGAGTCTGTGATAGAATTTCTATTTATCACTGTCAGGGCATACACTAACGAATACAATGCAGCTTCTGGTGACACACGCAAATTCAGTTATGGGTAAAGGAGGAAGAGTTGGAAAGGTGAGAGCCGGAAATGACCTTATAAAAAAGGAGTGAGGCGGGCAGACAAAATTAAGGACCCTTAAGCTCTGTGCAAGCATAAAGGAGTGAATAAACATTTTAGAAGAAAAATCACAACATATCCTGTCTCCTCCAAGAGAGAGAGAGAGAGGGAAAGGAAAAGAAGAGATGGACGATTATATGACACTTCTTGCAGTGTCACTCCTGCCGGCCCATCAGTCACAAAAGCCACTTCTCCCCTCAGAAGAGCACAAGTTTAGCATACACTGAAATGCACACCACTTAGAATATTCAGTATATAAGCCATAGTATATCCAGTCTGATGAAATCCAGAATATAATTGCAGAAACAATGAGTAGGATGGTTTTGAGTGAGCATCATGTAATATCCCAAGGAGTTAGATGTTTCAAGGCCGGTGAAAGTGACTAGTGTAGATTACTTCTAGTTGGTCTTCTTTTCTTTTCTTCTTGTGGTGGTGTTCAGGGACTTGTGGAATATTGTGATCCTGTAACATAAACTCTACTAGATACTATGGAAGAGAGGTGGAAAGAGCCATCCTGATAGGGCAGTTGAAGTGTCAGAGTAAGACTGGAGTGACCCAGGCCCAGCTTAGCCATGAAGATAGCTAGGTGACCTTGGCTTCTCTTCTCTTCTCGCCCTTAAACACCAGATTGTCCTTCACAATGCAGTTCTTTATTGGCCTATTCACTATACCCAGGCCATCCCACAGGGCTTTTGTGAGGAAAAATGTGGGCACCATGTAAGTCCCCAGGATCTCAGATACAAGCAACTATTGCAACTGCACATTACATTTACCATAACAACAACTGTTTTGGTCCTTTGGTAGTGGTCCTTCCCAGCTCAGATGGGAACTGTGTAATCAGAGATGGTGGAGAGTGATCCAACCACTGCATAATTGCCCTGCGCCTCTAAAAGTCCCAGGAAGTAAGTAAATTCCTCTCCAGAATTGTGTGCATTAATCTAGATCCATGTCTTACCTCTTTGCAGATTAGCCAATGGGCTAGACGGAGTGAGAATCGAGAACAAAGGTCGAATGTCTACACTAACCTTCTTCAATGTCTCAGAGAAGGATTACGGCAACTATACTTGTGTGGCTATCAACAAGCTGGGGAACAGCAATGCCAGTATAATTCTGTACGGTACGTACACAGATCACTGCACTGTACAGAGTTTGCACACCTTACACCTTTGTCCTGTGCTGACGGAATGGGTGGCATAACACAGGAGCTTTGGTAGGAGGCGATAGATCAACAGGTCTGTGCAGTGAGAGCCACTCTAGCATTCCAGCCACTGAAGCACATTGCACAGGGACAGAGAGTCCAATGATGGTTCCATTGCACCTAGGCTAAGATCCCCAGCATCACTCAAAATTGGATTAAGATTGGCTGGAAACGAAGTCTTTCAGTTTCGCACTGACTGGAACATTTGGCATCTCAAGTCTTCCTATTATTAGAAACTGGCATCTTGGGGAAAATGTGTTAAGGGTAAGAGCAATTAACCCGGATGATCAAGGCAATGTCTTCTTGTGCTTTAAGGGTGTTAAAGTGGCTTTGAGCAAAGAAGCCATGTTTCAAGGGATATAACATACTAGCAGTACGTTCAATTGCGACATTCTCCCAACGATCAGGCCATGGCTGAAGTTAGGATTCAGGCCTTGATGGACATTTTGCACAACCCAAAAAGGCAAGTCTCCCACCCAAGTCAGTGCATGTTAAAACCACAGAACTTAGCCAATGCACCATCTGGAACCATATCAAAGCAAGGTATTTCCCAGTGCCATGCTATTAAAGCAGATACAAGTAGGTTCTTGCCAATGCTGTCGATCGTTAGATGATTACCAGATACCCCTGTGATAGTGTTATATGTTGTCATGCCTGTCACATCTGTACTATCATTGCTGTGATCTCAGTTTACATAAATAGGGTCATGTTTTTTAATAATCCATCTGTTTGTTTGTTCATTTGTTCAACTGTCTGAAAATATGAACTACATTTTCCCCTTTCTTTTCCCCCCCTCCTTCTCCCTTTTTTTTTTCTTTTTCCTTTTCTTTTCCTGTTTCTCTCCCCTCCTTGTGTGGCCATTTTGTCTTCGGTTTTAGAAATAAATGAACCTCCGGCACTGGCAGGTTGGTACAAGCATGGTTCCTTCCTTCATTTGCTTGCAACATACCAAATGCCGCTTTGCCGTGTAAGGGAAGGGCTCTTTGCCAGGCAGGCATCCATGTATAGTAACTTCTGGCTGATATCTTCTTGGAAGGAAGGAAAAAAGGCAGTGCTGAGAAATGCACACATGCAAACACTTCAGGAAGAGGGCATCTTTCCATAGCAGCTCCTTTATGGAGGTGAAGACTGTCAATGGCTACTAGTTGTCCTGATAAGTGTGATTTAGAAACATAGAGTGAGTCAGAAGGGGCCTCCTGGGACATCGAATCTGACCCCTGGCTCTAGCCAGCTCCACTCATGACATGCCTACCATGTGCCTGTCCAGCCTAGCCTCAAACACCCTCACTGATGGGGCTTCAGCCCCCCCCCCGCCCCCCGTGGAAGCCCATTCCACACCCGGGGGTCCTAACTATCAGGAAGTACTTTCTGGCAACCCTGAGCTTTGCTCCACTGGAATGCATTTTGCCCTCCACTGCAGGGGGAAAAATGGTCATGACCCACCTCTGCGTGGCTCCCCCTCACGTACCTGCATGTTGCTAAGAGGTCCCCTCGGAGTCTCCTCCCATCAAGGCTGAAAAGGCCCAGCTCCCTCCGTTGCTTCTAATATGGCTTCCCCTGCAAACCAGCCACCATCCTAGAGGCTCATTTGCAAGAACATGTTGCATTATATCTCCCGCTCCTGTTCAGGTTTCCTACCAGCCACCCTTCATCCAGGATTCTGTAAAGTCTAAAAAGCTCAAGCAGAGCATCTCTCCACCACTCAAGCTAGTTCTCCGATTTCCTGAGTTTTACTTCTAAAAGCTAAATATAGAGGTGACTGATGAGGGAAGGCACTGGATGAGTAAGGAGAAAACTAAAATATGCAAATAACAATTCCTATACGTAACGTCACACATGGACACTTTGTCTCTTACTCGTTTGTTTTTCAAAGGGATGAGAAATGATTAAGAGAGAAATGAAAAAGGAATGGGAGAGTTAAGAAACGTTAAAGGAGGGATGAGCAACTTGTGGCCCTCCAGCCATTGTGGACTGCCCTATCATCCCTAGCCAGCAAAGCCAGTGGTGAGGTATAATTGGGGGTTATAGCTTTAAAAAATAATTCAGAGCAACATAGGTTGCCCACCCTGCTGTCCAAGGAGGATCAAGTAAAGTGTGGATGAAAATACCAGGTGTCCAGAAGGGAAAGGGAAGCGAACGAGGAGTAGGTACCTTGTAAATAAAGATGCTGTAGGCTAACTTGACCTGTTTTTCCCTGGCAAAATAGCTGGCTGATATTAAACTGAAGCGGCCACACTCCAGATGTAGAGTGCCCAGGGCAACACCTTCTCCTTGAGGATCTCCTACTACATTTCAGAGGAACTTCCGTGCCCTTAAAGGATGATCTGAAGAACACTGTGCTTTGCATATTGATAGAGCTGGCCTCCATCTGCCTTAATGTCTAAGAACCCTGAGGACATGATAACTATGATGAAACTCTTCCAACCTCTTCCTTGCTTCCCTTTGTTTGCAAAATTGAGCATGTTTAGCCCTGAAAAGAGAACACTGAAGGGAGGTATGATTGCACCCTTCAAATGTTTGAAGACTGTCACACAGATGCAGGTTAAGATCTCTTCTTGATCATCCCAGAGTATAGGACACAATAATGGACTCATGTTACAAGGAGCCAGATTCTGGCTGAACATCAGGGAGAACTTCCTGACTGTTAAAGCAACACAACAATGTAAGCAATGACCTAGTGATGTTGCGGTCTCTCCCACAGAAAAGACAACCAGGATGCAGATACACAGTCCTCTGAGGGGGATGGTTTAATGTGTAGTCCTGCACTGAGCACGTTGGACCCCATGGACTTCTTATCCCCTTCCAGTATTCAATGATATCATGATTCTATGAGCCCTTTGTCTTCAAGAGACTGGCAGTGATTCAAGCCCAGACTCAACCATACTGCTGAACTCCCACTGTTAAGTTATTCTTTAGATTTTAGGCTCCGGATGAGTTCTGGTTTGTTAACACTGTGTTTCATTTTATTTAAAAGCAGCTAACCCTTCCCAAGCTGCCCAGTACAGGAGAGGCAGAAAGCCAATATTCAGAAGTTTTGAGCTTCATCCCCCAGCATTCCTTACCCCTGCCCATGCTAGCAGGGATTTCTGGGATTTGAAATCTAGAACACCTGGAGAGGCACCTTCTGCCCACCACTAGCCAACACCACTTCATACATTGTCACACTTTTAAGGATTTTAAAGAAAGGTTGGGCTCCTTAAGTATTGGCCACAAGCTTGGACTCTTGCATGTTCAGGATAAGGGCTGCTATTAACCACATCCTCTGCCATGGTACAGTTGGTACCTTGCAGCCAGTTCTACTCTACAGGGCCAGAGGTACAAGCTTCCACTTGTCACAGCAAGGTTTATTTTTGGATTGTATATTCACAGTCGTCAAGAATTTAAGTGCCTAGTATACCACATATCAGTATGAAGATGCTTTTACCTTGTTTGTCGATGGTGCAGGGAAAGCTTTCAGACTCTGCGGATGCTGGCAGGGGCATTTGCAAGGCATGTTTTAGAATGCCCATATCCATGAAATGGATTGTAAGACACATGCTAGCTTGAAAAGAAACGTTAGCTGATTTAGAGAATGAAAAGATGACCTACGCAGTTGGGCATATTTCCAAAGCCTGTAATGCCACCAACGAAAAGTACCAAAGTCAGGCATGGGAAGGGGAATAGAAGTGATACAAAGAAAAACAAGTACCAGAATAACTTCAAACCATGCATGAGATCAAGTGGAATGATCCCCAGTATTAATCTGTGAATCTGAAATGTGGCTAGTGCAGCGAGATGGCACAGTGGGAGAGAGAAGACAAAGTCCTGTAGCTTGACCCAAGGAAAGGGAGGAAGAAGGGGAGGGGAGAGGATGAGTTTGCTGACTGTACAACGCTTGACTATGACACCCTGCTCAAGGCCAAGTATCTTGAATCACAAGACAGGGCGGAGGGGAGGAGCAGATTTCTTAAGAGCATAAGCAGCATAAATCTCTCCCATTTCTCTATGGGACCTTTCAGGTTAAAAGAAAAGAAAATTCTGAGCAATTTTATCTAGTGGCTGTCAACAAGAGGATTAGCATTTTATGAGCATTGTTTGGAAGGAGGAAATACCCAGAAACTTGGTTGGTTGCCCACAAAACACTCCAACAGCATCTATGCATCTGTATAGGCTTTATCTTCCCGTGTGTGTGTGTGCTTGCATGCCATTTATTTTGTGAAAAGCCCATGTGCAAAGAGCCCTAGTTCCACTTCCCATGACAAATGTCTTACCCGCATCTGAGGGTGTTATGAGTCCCAGCCTTCCTCTCATGCCTGAAACTGGGATGAGCAGAAGCGTCATCTGGGCTATCGCCATGCATCTCTGAGGTGCTGGGAGCAAACTGGTAGGAGGTCAAGCTTTAGCTGTCCTTCTGTGCTTGGAATGCAGGATCATCCAAGAGCTGTGCTATATTTTGAAGGAGCAGTGTACCTTGCTCCCAATACACACAAGCATACAAACACAGAAAGGTGGGAGGTGCTCATGTTGCACTCGGCTCTGGGGACCTGCGTCCACCTGCTCCCACATCTTCTGGATGTGAGGTAGGCTCTCTGTGCCCCTGCCTTTCTATGCCACTTCCAAATGTCACTATTTGCAAGATGAGGAGAATTCTAGAAACTGCTTTGGTTGCCTACCAAGGCTACCGCAGATGTGATATACCTTTGCCCTGGATTGTGATTGCCAGGTTTATTCTTGGCTTACATCTGAAATATAGACTTAAAACTTTGGCTATCCTGTCCTCCACCGTCTCCCAGGGCCCATGCAATCCCACCACCCCAGTGACTCTGTCCAGGCACCTCGTCCTCTGCATCCCCTTCCCCTTTTGCCATCAATCATTCCCAGCATCAAGATCTTCTCCAATGAGTCCTTCCCTCTCACTGGGTGGCCAAAGTATTTGAGCTTCAGCTTCAGCATCTGTCCTTCTAGAGACCAGTCAGGACTGATTTCCTTTAGGATTGACTGATTTGATCTGTCTGCAGTCCAAGGGACTCCACCACCATAATTCAAAAGCATCAACTCTTCACCACTCAGTCTTCCTTATGGTCCAACTCACACAGCCAGACATTACAACTCACCTTAGCTCCCTAGAAAGCCATGCCTCAGTGGCAACATAGTTCAGCCCAAGAATTCTCAAGATCCTCACTAAACCACAGTCCCTAGGGTTCTAGTCCCACCATGTGGGGATAGAGTCAATGGCAAATTCATAAAGTATGCCTCTACGATGCAAGGGTGAGGGGTGGAAATCCAACTCCGTTCATAATATAAGCTAACCACTGAAAGCCTTTTCCAAGCAGGCACAGATCCTGCTGCCTGACTCCCTGCCCTTCTGTTTTTATATAATCTGATGATGGGTTTCTCCACGATAACCTTGAAATCCACCATATAAACCCCTTCCAGTCAAGAGTACCTGAGCAATAAAAATCTGCTCACCTCTTGGAAGCTGGCAATTAAATCATCTATTCTGTATTTTCCACTAAAGCATGAAGGCCTTTCCTTTCCTTTATTCTATTTCCTTTCCTTCTTCAAATAGGAATCCCTTCTCTCCCCATCTCCAGTTTTGTTACAGAAGAGGAAGTGAATCACACTTCCAGCATTCTTTTGGCTGACAGCAGCACCAATGAGTTCTGTTATATTTTTCACAACCTGCAAAATGTCAACCCATTAAAAAAATATGCAGACATTTCACATTTTATTTCTGCGTATTCTCTCCCCGCACCCTCCAAAATCACTGGCATCTGGTTATTAGTTGGAGCATTCCTAGTTCTGACAGAGTCAGTTTAGTGATTGCTAATGTCAGCAAAGAGGTTGCATTGTGTTCTCCCCCTACCCTGCCACACACAGTTCTTTGCAACATTAGTGCCATCTTTGGCTTCAGACTTGAATTGGCTTCTCCTCTGCAAACAAAAGAACTCAGAAACACTTCTGATCTCGGCTCTCACTATGCATTAGCCATACTTGCCTTCCAAATACAAAATATTATATGAGAACACCACCACCCCCATCCCCTGAGAACAAAACTCATTTGAACTGCTCTACGAAGATTGTCTGAGTAGATGTTTGTGAGGGGAATGTTGCATTCTGTTGTAATTAAGCAAAATAAAAGTTCTGTTTGCAATGAAACAATTTGGCTAAGCTGGTTTTTCATTGCAGAAAATGGGTTTGTAGCTCTCCACTTATTCAGGAACATATGAGCTAATTAGATTTCCTCCTGCCATTATTTTAAATTTTTGCCATTACAATAGTTGTTATCCCTTTGTCTTAAAATTAATGAGGTTAGAAAGCTCACATCATGTTTCTTTTTAAGTTCAGATTAGGGTTGAGTGTCTAGAATTTCACTTGAGCTATAATTATGCACTAACTATTTTTCCACTTCTTCCCTCCCTCTGTGTGTGTGTGTGTGTGTGTGTGTGTGTGTGTGTGTGTGTGCACGCGTGTGTGCTTGTGTGTTTCCAAGTACCCTTTGCCTCTTGCTCTAGCTTTTGTTGGTTGCACTTCTTTAACTAACCAATAAGATGCAATTGATAATTATAACCTCTTTTGCTCAGATGCCCAGCATCAAGCATAAGCTGATTCTGTACTAGGTAACTCAGAAATATTGAGTGGTTTTCTTTGTGTTTTCCCTTGCAGTTGTACCTCTGCAGCAATGACTGCAATTTGGGCTTCTGTTAGTCAAATCCTGTTACAAAGGTTTCTCTGGATGTGGCTAACACACCATTTTCATCACATTTAGCATGACTGCAAAAGAGTTTCAAGTTTTGGTATGGATGAATGTGTGGGAAATGTCACATCTATTATTCCAGCCACCCACACCACTTCTTTCCCCATTACAACTTCATTGATCTCTCCCCGATACTGAGGACCTTCGTTTTTTAAAACTATGCGTATGCATTTATATGAAATGCATACAGATTTGTAGCAATCATACATAGGGCTCAACAAAATGGGACCAAATATCGAAATAGGTTTGCCACTCTTTTCAATATTAAAAGTGTAAGTTCCTCAGTCCATTGCACTGTAGGAAGGGATTGCTTATTCTTCCAATGGCTTTTTTTTTTAATTTATATCCTGCCTTTTTCCTACAAAGGGCTCAAGGCAGCTTACATCATTCTCCTCCTCCATCTTATCCCCACAACAACATGGGGATAACCTACCCTATGAGGTAGGTTGGGCTGAGAGTCTGTGACTGGCCCAAAGTCACCCAGCTGGCTCCATGGCCGAGCGGGGACTCGAACCTGGATCGCCTGAGTCCCAGTCCCATGCTCTTAACCACTACACCACACTGGCTCTCTACATGTTGTGATATTCATCTTTTAGCTTTCAAAATGGTGTGGCAAATCCATTTCCCCCAGATAATTTTTATTTTCCATGAAACCAGTAAATATTTTTAAAGAACATGTATGTTAGTGAATAGTACATGTCTGTGCATTAACCTCCTTCGCAAAAGAAGCAGCTGCTGGACATTGCAAAAACATGGGTTTTAAAGAAGCATTAGCTGTACTGTGCTAACTCAGCAATTAGCTGAATTGGACAATTTCTTATTAAATTGATGTTGTAGACTAAACAAGAATAAGCAATTTTCCCCTTAAAATGTTCCATTTGTCCTGAAATCCAAGAGCAAATACTTGGCCATGTTCTCTGTATTTTAAGCTACAAAATACTTTCTAGAATACAAGATACTTCCATTACAATTGTCAATTTGGGCCTTTTTACATTTCTGACTTCTGCCTTTCTTGCTGCATGCTACCTCAGGAAGGCTTCTGCTTTAAATGTTAAATAACTGCTGTGTGTGTGTGTGTGTGTGTGTGTGTGTGAAGAACTTATGTTACATTACAAGGTTCACCTATTCAGTGTCCTGTTACTTACAGCCATCAGCTGGATAATTTTAGAGAGAAAAAAATAAATAAACTGGTATTTAGCTGCATAATGCTGCTGAAACAGAGGTAGATGAAACTGTCAACTCTTGTTGGTCTCACTTTCCCCTTTTCCAGTTCTAGGTGTGGGTTGCCCTGAACTTTGAGATTTGTTGTTTTTTTGTTAGTTTGCTTTTGTATTTAAGCTTGCCCAGAAGTTCCTAAGCATGTTTGCACACATGCATTTTCCCTTGATCTACACACCTTTGCAAGTGACTTTCCTAATATAGCATTTTTGAAAGCTGTTTTCCCTAATATACAGTTTTTGTATGCATTTTTAAACATGGGAGAACTGCATTGCAGACTTGGGAAAGATAAACTGAGTTTCAGTTCGGACAATGATTCAAAAGTGCAAAATTAGGTGTCTTTGTATGAAAATAGTCTGAACATGATGGTTCCACAAAGCTATAGGACAATATCATATTGTGCCCGTGCATTTGTGGGGTCGCTGTATGAGCAACGGGGCTCTTGTGCTTCTAAAATGAACCCCGAATGAGCTAGTTTCTGCACAGTCAGCAGAGGTTGTAGAAGTGCCCTGACGCAGAATAATATTTTGCAATTTTCTATTGTATTTTAGAAATGCCAAAGCCCCACTGCAAGTACAGTGACTCCTCTGAGTGCTGCAGAACCAGCAGAAGTGAAGTGCCTCTGCCGAGCACAGCCCACAGTGACCAGCGGCTGTTGGCAGGCAGGCCTGTTCACTCAGCATGTGTATAACCCCCTTGGCGCCCCTAAGGCAGCTGCAATCGCTGTGTTGAGGACGGTAAGCGGTCTGAGAGTCTCAGGCAGCATGTAGTCTACCAACTCTCCATCTTGCACACATGCACACACACACACCAGCTCCAAGCCCTCTGTGCAGCTGACAAAGCCACCTAGATGTTTCAAAAGGCGAAGAAAGTCCCTACCTAGATCTCCTGGGAGTTTCAGCTTTCACGCAAGCGAGAGTCGAGGTCAGTGGCTGCCAAGAAGAGTGATGCACTTGATGCAGTACCCAGTTATCAAGTTCACCCTTTGCTCGGGAATCTGTTAGGAGTCAGATTGCCATAGGTTAATCGAGGACTTTAGCAGGTTTGTCTTCTGTCCTACAGAGAAGGAAGAAAGCCACTATGTTAAAAATGTTTTAATAAATAAATAAACAAACAAACAAACTATGCTAAGATATTTTGAGACTCCTCCACTGACAAAATAGATGGCCTGGCTGAGTGGATGAGTAATCACTCCTCTTGCACCCTGCATGTCCAGAAACATTTATTACCCATTCCTAAGCAGATTTATATGCTTTTCTTATAGGCTTGACTCTGCATGGCTCCTGTTTGCCCTTGGCATTCTGTTTCTTTGTCTGTACCACTGTTATTCCTTGCATTGTCTTTTCCATTACTTTTCTTTTTCTTTCAATATGAGAAAATTGGAGGTTTAGAACATGCAAAAAGACCCTTGAAGGGGCCTTTTTAGTGGTGGTACTGAAACTGTGGAATAGCCTCGCCATCTTCAGCAGACCCATCTTTTCCCTAACTTTAAAAAGGCATTCTCTTTCATCTCCTTTAGGATATATGGAATTTAAAGTGCACTAATGCCAACACAGATGGGTGATAACTATAATTATCTATTAACTATATAGATGAACAGAGCGATCCTTTGTACCAAGAGAAAGAGAGAAACATGATGGAGGAAGCACCATATTTAAAACCCTGCCAGGCTCATGTTGGGAAACCCAAAAAGTGCTTTCCCCTGGCTATGTTTCTGCTTGACCCTTGCCTCTTTCGTAAAACAATCCCTTCCATTGATTCCAGCAGTTCTCGTGCTGTTGGGGTCAATCAGGTCTAGGGAAGTAGAGTTGGAGCCACTGAACCCAAAATTTTCCTACAACTACCATAACCTGTCCCCAGAAACACACACACACACACTTCATCTCCTCCACCACCACCCGAGTATCAGTGGTGGAAAACACTGAACTGCAAACACACATTTTCATGCTTTTGCCAATGAGCGAAAATACACACTTTTGAGCAAAATGTGCACAGAAATGTACACTTTTCCCACTCAAACGAACTGAAAAACGTGCCACCAATAAAAATGGGAGTGACCCAAGCTGAACTTCCAGGTGAAGTTCAGAGAATTTTGCTGAGTTCCTATTTCTAACACACCATTTAGGAACGAGCCAATGAAAATCAGTGCATCATTACTGCAAATACTGCCTGGCACTGCAAACTGAGCCACAGTAAAACATCAGGGTCAGCACTGCATTTGTCTCCTTTTGCAGTTTGTCCATGTGCTGTGGCCATTCTCAATTCTTAATTAGACTGCTGCTGTTCTCTGAGTTAAATAACAACTGAAATCAATTTTTTGCGAGTGCTGAGGCAGGGACGTGCGCATGCGAGTGTGGTAGGGAAGCCACTAGAGAACCAAACCAGAAGAGTGCAAAACATTCAAGCGCAAGTCCTGTGTGAAGGGTTCCAGATGGGAGGGGTTTGGCACAGATGTGCTCTCTTCCAGGATTCCACTCAATCAGTGTTGCTATAAAACAGCAGATTAATGAATCAAACAGCACAGGAGTTTGCCAGGCTCTTTGGTTGTTAATAGTTGCAATGGGGATTGGAGGGGAGGGGAGGGGAGGGGAGCATAGCCTGAGGGTGGTGCTGCTTAGTTAAACTGAGAGCCTATGCTCAGCTTTGCAAAGCTTCACAGTCTTAAACAAAAACAGAACAGAAAACAAGGGTTCTTGATGGGGAAAATTGGGAAATGTGTTCTTGGTCACCCTGCCATATATTATATTAATTAGGAGAGATTGGAGAGAGGCACAGAGCAGGCAAGGAGCTTCCCAAATAGACCTTCCTGGGCCCTGAAATTGTCCTCATGGGCCTTGATCTTAGGGTCATTATCTGGCGCTTTCAGAGAACAAACATAAGACACACCCTCTTTTCTCTGATGCTACCACTCTTCCAGAGCCCTCCTCAGGTCGCCCATCTCCCAGGGCTGAAAAACTCCTTTCAACTTGTTTTACAATTAATCTGCTACCCATTTTACATTATACATTAAATTGATTTTAAAATATTGATGGAAGTATTGAATATGTGTTCATCTATACTTCTCACACTGTATATTTTCTCTGAATGGACTAGAGACGGATGAGCAATATATAAACAAACACTTAAATTAAATGCATATATGTTCGTTTCTTTACATTGCTCTTCTGCACACAGGGTTTAGCATCAGATGAATGAGCATGCCTCAGGGACATCGGCTTGCTCTGCCCTGTCCCTTGCCATGCTGATCTCTAAACACTCCGTAGTTATATTTAAACTATGGTTTGTTAGAAAAAGCTTGGATTGGAATCCACACTGCAACCCTCCATAAACCATAAGCCATGGTTTAAACTAATCTCAGTTGGCCCTCTTTAAATGTAATGACTAACTGTACGAAGTTTAAATCAACAAGCTTCCTGATCTTCTTTTTGCAGCAATCCTGGGAGGCTGAGCCCAAGGCTCATTTACATCATGTTAAAGTAAAGAATATTTTAGTTTTGCGTCTGAAACAGGCATAAAAAGCATAAAACATAAAAAGCAGTTGCCACTTGTAGTGAATTTGGAAGTTCCTGCTAAAGTAATATACCCAAGTCATTTTGGGGGCAAAATGCTGTTTCAGTAAGAATACAGAAGTTCCTCAGGGACGAGAAACACCTACATTGCTCTTAGTTCTGGCTTGGTTAAAGAAAAGACATGGGTGAATCAATGGTTTTGGCTTAAGTGAGGTCTCTGTGAGCTGTTAAGGAGTTTGATAAGACCGTTGGCAGGATTTCACTTCTCTGGTGCACAGGAGCATCATCGGTGGCTTCCACCTGAGTCAGACCATTGGTTTACTAATGCCAACTCTGACTGGCAGCAATGATGCTCCAGGGTCCCCTGTAGCCCTATGAGAAGATGCTGAAAATCGGACCTGGAAACTTCTGCATGCAACGCATGAGCTCTGCTGCTGAAGGGGATCATTCCCTGTCCCTGTCACTTGAGACTGCTGGTTCCTTTGCTCCAGTGCCCTTGCAAGTCTCTTTCTTTCCCACCTCTGCTAACAAAGTGCGTTTAACCTCCGGAGGCAAAGCTACTCAACTTCCACAACTACTCCTGCAGTTCTGGTGTATAAGGTTGCAAAGATGTTCACTTTAGCCTGCTTAACATGATAAAAGTAACTTAGGACTTTTTCATGTTCAACCTAGTCCATGCATAGTATTTATGCCCTTTTTAAAGGGAGGGGAGCTAACTGGCTTATATAAATTGAAGTTAAGTTGCTTAATTTAAATTTACAACCCCAGCAGCTTTGAAAGTATGATTGTATAGAAGCCAAACACAAACCCGATGCCGTAGAAACAATAGAGTTTAGCCTTAAATTCCTCTTCCCCTGATGGTTTATCCTGCCTCTTCCCATTTCCAGGGATGGTGCAGGGTTCAAAATTAGACCTCCTCCTTGCAGGGGGCCACTGGCAAGTCCCCAGCCTCCTGGCTATGCTGCTTTTCCTCCTTGCTGTCACCTGTTTACCTGCCCTTTCTAGCATTCAGCCGTTGACAAGAGTGAGGAGATGGAACAGCTTTTGCCATGTGCTCTTCCCTAGCACGGTTGTGTGTAGTGGGGCTCCAAGGGAAAGGGGAAGCAACACCACTGGCAAACAGTGGGCCAACTCAAAGAGGCATCTTGGAGCTCCACCTCCTCCAAAAACCTAGTGTCAATGCTGCCCGCCCTAAAAGGCCCTCTCCTATTCAGAAGTTGTTGCGATCCTCCTTGCTGTCTATGAAAAAGCCTTCTACTGCCTCTCTGTCTGATCTTGGTAATGATAACCACCTTTCCTATTTTCCTCTTTTGTTGTTGTCGTTGTCGAATCTAGGCCCCGGAGCAGTACACGATGGCAACAACGCAGCTTCCAGAGCAGCGGCCTGTTTCTGGCTCTCAGGCACCCTCTTTGCTTATTTCCTCCTCAAGTTTTGATAAGAAAAGTGAGGGTCCTTGCAGATGACACCTGGCTTCTCCCACACCACAGACTTTTGACCATCCACGATGCTGGGGGGGAGGGGGAACCCATTCCAGTCTACAGCTTGAATATACTGCCGGGAGGGGGAGGGGAGGGGAACTGGGCTCCAAGTCAACCACCCGTTAGGGATTGGCCAATCATGGGCATTCCCCAAAGCATTATTTGGTTTATTTTCCTCCCTTGATCCCAGCCCTCAAAAACAATACCTTACTTATGAATGGCAACCTCTCATTTCTGCTGTCAAGTGTTTCTTAACTGAGCCCACCAAAATGTCCCAGGAGAAGAGGAGTCTTGGTCCAAGAGAGGATGCACAACAGGAAGCTAAAAGCAAGTCCAGAAGTGTCCTGTTATCTCTGGTGTCTCCTGAGCAAAACAGATTGCTCCTTCTGCTTGTAACACTGTACATACCTGTTCATGTTTCTACATGTCTGATCACACCCCAGTTTTACCTAGCTTCCATCCAAGTGGCTTTTTTAAGGAACTGGCGGCTCTGAGGTCCAGACAGTCCCCTGCCCTTCCCCAGCACAAGGGTTCTGGCGGAAGCATGCGACTGGGAGTGACACGGGAGTGCGTCACATTTAGTCATGGGCTGAGAGTTACCAAAATGTTGGGAGTGCCAGAATGGCAGGGCCGGAGTACCCGGTTTGTCCTCTGTTAAAAGCGTGATGCCAGAATGAGACTTGAATGTGGATAATTTCACAGAAAGGTGAATCATGGACCTCCCACTGGTCAGAATATTCCCACCATTGTTCCATTCACCCATCCATCTGCCTTTCCAGCCATTTATTTACCATATCTATCAATGCAATTATCCTCTGAGGTTTTATTTTTATCCAACTCTCTCCTTCTCAGTTCCCCAGCAATTCTTCCATCCATCCATCAGTGTAATCACCTTTATTGAGTCCCGCCTCCATCGAGACAACTTTTTAATTCCTCATTATTCAACCCATCATTATTTTCACATTCTGCTGCAGCCCTTTTTGTCTCCTCTCCTGCAGAGGAAAGACAATTGGGAAGTGGCTTGGGGTCAGAACTAGTGGCACAGGTAAGCAGGGCACATTTAAAAATCAGAGGAAAAACAAAGGCACAATTTCCAGTAATGCTCCACTGTCAATGCCCCAGTTAAAATTGCTGCTTTTGGAGCCTCTTACATTCATGCCCCAAAGCAGCACAAATCATTCTTTATCTAACTAACACTATCCTGTTTCAAGCATTGCCTTAAAAGTAACCCACTTAAAATGCTGTGTTTTAATGTGGAGGCGTTTTATTGTCTATTCCAGTGTCCCTAATTTTGTAGTGCATATAGACATTTAAAAAAGAGTCATCCTGTTTCATTCTGGATATCCAAGGATAGCAGTATTATCAATCATCTCTCCAGCCTGGATCTGGCCTGACTTCCCACCACTTCTATCCCTTTGTTGTCTTAGAAGTCCATCCAGGGCCTGATGGAGGACAATTCATTTTCTAGAGTGTCTAAGACTTAACTCTTGCATTTGTTTGGAAACCTCTTCTGAACAGAGGGGATATGAATACCAACCTAATTTCCAAGTACTTAATTGATGTTGAAGGAGAGAAGGACACAGATGGGAGGAGAAGGAAGAAGAAAAGAAAACAAGATTCGTGTGATTTCCTGCATCTCGTCAGCTCCTGTGTAAGCCCCATGGAATGGCAGAGGAAACCTCCAGATCCCTGTTTCCCAAAGCAAAGTGACCACCTCAAGCTGTCAACATGATGTTTCCATTTGGAGATTCAGTTTGCTGAAAGGTCTGGCATGGCCCACTCCTTGTCTGGGTGATCTTGGCCAAGACGAAGGGCTGCATATGTCTGCACAAACAACATTGAGATGGGAAGGAGTTCTGCCACCTACAAGAAGAAAGATCTGCTTTCTGTGACGGGGTATATTTTGGGAATCTTTTTTGTGCACTAAAAACAGAATGAAACAAAACAGCTAGCAAGGTCGTAACCATGAGCAGGAGAGATGTCAATGGTCCAGCACTCTTAAATCAAATGCCCTATTTAGGACCTGCTTCAAATCATGCCCCAGGACCAAGTTGGACAAATGGGGTGGCCTGAGTAATTTCCATGCTCATTTATGAAGGTCAGCCATGCAAGGGTACTAATTACCTGTGTTCAATTTATGCTGTTTCTTCTGATATACACAGAGGTTATTTCCTAGGTGGAAACTGAGATGGAAAATAAAATAAATCTAGGATCCTGATAATCCATTTTTCCCTTCAGGAATTCTCTCCATTGGAGGATAGTCTCAAGACCAGGAGGTCCACCAGAACCTGAAAAGCAGTAAGGAAGTATTATGCCCATTGTACTGAGCTGCTATCAGCCATGTTTTGGGAACAATAAAATGACCTGGTGGATGGCAAGTGACTGCTGCTGATTCTCAATAGGTCTACATGGATGTTTTAAAAGATGTGCCATCAAGGTGTTTAGATTATCTACACATGTAAAACATGAATGATTAAAAGAGTCTGATATTTACTTATACAAGACTAAACATTTGGGTGGTATATTCATATATAAAAAATATGAAATGGTCAGGGCTTTGTTTTTAGTTGAATGATGAAAGCAAATCCACCAGAACTGCATTATTATTGAATGTACAGACTTTGCTTCCCCTAACTTATTTTATTGCCCATCAAATCTCAAGAAAAGAAGTACTCAAACCCTTCAGGGAGAGATGGGGGGAGATGATAGAGAATTGGAGAACATGGTTTCCAAAAATGTTTCATTGTTCTTTCAATTATGGAATGCACTTTCCTTTCCAAATTCCACCTTAACTGGAAGCTTCCCATACAACCGAGTGGATTACAGTCCATGAAAAGCCAACCATAATCGGGAGCTGCTCATACAGTGAAATGGATTGCAGTCCATGAAAGTGTGTGGCATAATAAATGTGTTGTTCATTAAGGTCCCCAAAATCTGTGTTGTTTTCACACGATCATGTAAGAAGGAAGAAGTCAACATCATGAAGCCATCCGGATGCTGATTTAATCTCAATAAGAAATTTGCAGCAGTATGTTTTAACCAAAAGAGTTTAGCACCTCTGTAGGAAATGCGTTGCTGGATCAGGCCAAAGTCCATTTTAGACCTATATCCACAGCACCCACCAGGGGCTCCTGAAGGCAGTAGCTTCTTCCCCTGGCCCAAAAGACTATGGAAGAGATGCATTTTAAATTTGGCTTGTCCTGGATCTGGCAACTGGTTAACTGGCTTACACAGGAGGTGTTTTAATGGCATATTATGTAAAGACACCAGGGGAGAGACTTCAGCTATTTTGCTTGTCAACTTAGATCAACATCTGGCTTGGTCCATCCATGATTGTTAGGTTTGAACTGAAAGCCACTAGATAACATTCAAGAGTCTGTTGTTTGCAGGAGCATCACAATCCTTGCATCAGTTCAAATAACTTATTTAACTCTCAAGGGGATAAGTAAATGCAATAGAATTGTGGATAGAAGAAGCATTTCAAATCTCAGAAACAGGTTTGCAAAATAGAAGATGTTTAAATTCATGCTTGGGAGTTATTGAGGGTTAAAATGCCTAAGTTTTGCTGATCAATCAGCTTGAGAAAGCTAAACCTAAGCAATCCCATTCCACCAACACTGTATTGTTTCTGTCTGGCTAATTGTGGAACCTTGTCATGGAAGAGGGATATGCAATTTCTGGTCCTCTAGCGCCTAGTCAACATAGCCAATGGTAAAGAATTATGTGAAATGTCATTCTTCAGATGTGTTGCTCTACAGCTCCCATGGTTCCTCTCCATTGGCTATGTTGGTTCGAGATGGAGAGCCACAAGGTGAAGATCAAAAGATCTGGTGAAGGGCTATGTCAACCGTAAGGAAAAAGAAGAACCTCTGACTTAAGCGAGGGAGTGGGGAGGATAGAAGTTCAGTTGGAGGTTTGCTGAAAAGGAAGGGGAGATTTCCTTCCAGAATGATGTGCACTGAAATGCTGATGAAACATGATGTACTAAGTTTGCCTGATAGTAGTAAATGTTAAGTGCCTCATGTATGATGTTTCTAATATTTTCCAAATGCATTTAGGAGAGTGTGCTTGGCTTTGCAAGAAATAGTGTGCATTCCAAGGGTGAGAAAAGTCCATGCACTGCCCCTGTGGTACGAAGCTTTGCTATGCCTGGGAATTACACAGAAAATGTGGGCTTCTGTTCACCTCAGTGCAGTCTTGTGCAGAGCTCCAACTCTGGCTGCACTGAAATGAATGAAGAGTAAGCAGCATAACCGATCAGTGTATGCTAATGGCCCCGAGCGCAGCTACACATGTGAGACTAAGCATAGGTCGCGGGATACAGATTTGCAGCCCTCAGCCCCAGTCTGGGGAAGGTGGCCACACAAGGCTCTTTGAAATCAACCAACAGGGTAAGTTGGCTGTGACCAACACCCGTCTTAGCAGGGCTAGTCTTCTGGATGCAGCCTTGAAGGCTGAGGCTGAAGGATAAGTCACTCATGGGGATTATCAAAGGCTGTGCTGCCAGAGAGTCTGAGAAGCTGCTTCAGGCCACTGGTTCCTGAAGGTCAGCTTTCCTCATATCCTGACTGCAGCTCCCAAGGTGACTTCAGCAAGGTGACTTGGGAGGGCAGGGATTTTACCTTCACAAAGTACAGCCTGTGCCCTGTCATGAAGTTAGGCCTTTCTGGTCGCTTTGCCATGGGAATGCAAAAACTACCCTGGCCAGAATGCATATTTATGTTACAAATAGCTCTGCCTCTGTATTCTCATTCAAAGTAGCAAACAAAAAGCTGGACCAGCTGGACCTTGGTCTTATCCAGCACAGCTCTTCTGTCCATACGATCTACATAGCAGCCTACATTATATCCAATAGAGTTTGAAAGGCAGTTTAGTCTGTATGTGTGAAAACAAAGAGCAAACATAAAAACAACCCCAGATTGTGATTTATACCCCCCAGAAAAGAGGCAGGGGAGAATGCTCTCAACACTTAAATCTGTACCTCAGGGGAAAGGGGCTGCCATGAGGAAGTAGAAACATAAGGCCTATATACAATCTCAGAAGATTAACTGTGTTAAAATAACCATTTATGTCACCATATATGGACATACTTTGTTTAAAAGAGCAAATGGTGAGGGGGAGACATGACCCTCAGTATACAGATTAATTATCCTAAGCAGAACTGTGAAAATACCTCAACATTTAAGACCCCCAACCTGGAAAAGGGGAAAGGGGAGAATATTGTTCTCCATGCCAAGAAAAACTTCAGGAATTATTCCTTGCTGCCAGTTAAAAAGAACATCGGTTAATTAAAAGCAGTCTGAGTTTATGGCTGAAACTGATACAACAATGCTGAACTGTGGTTTTAATTTCACATGCATGAGCAGGACGCCTGAGCAAAGCCCCCCAAGTGGCTAGGAGAAGAAATCAACCAGGATCACAACCCACTTTCCTTGATTCTTGGGTTGTGATTATGTTCAGCCAGGAATCACTGCTTAAAATGAATTCTGAACACCTGCTAAACAAGTGAACTTGAAACAGTAGATTATGAACCTGGATGTTGAATGAACAACAGCTTACTGTAAATGACAATTCTTAGTTTTCACAGAACAAGCCAGGGATAAGAGAAATCAAACTGAATCCTGGTTTATGCTTCCTCCCAACTGCATGGGAAACATCCTTGAACCCAGCATTTTGAATGGCTCCTCTCTGCAGGTAGCACTAATAATGTAAGCTGGCATCGTGTTTGAACACAGTCTATGGCTAGAGTTCCTGATCAAGTGATTGTGTCGATCACTTGACTTCCAAGAAACAAAAACTTTATTATCAGTTGGAGCATCCATAATTCACATTTTCACAGAGCTGTGGATGCTTATTCAGACATACCTGTTGCCCCACTAAAGAAAGTAATGCAACAGGCTCATGGGAGGATTGTCCCTTGCTGGCTAGGCAAGACTTCTCATCTCAGAAAATCTCTTCTCAAAGCACAGGCTAGGAAAACATAAATGTCATGCTGAATCAATTTCTAACCTTTGCCCTCCCACTGTGACAGTAGGATTTTGTGAGGCTTCTCTGCATCCTTAGGGCAATATCTAGCACTGCTGTTCATGGCGGATATGGGGGAAATACGAAAAGGGTTTTAATTAGTGCCGGATATCTATAAATCTGACCGGTGGGTTCCACAGTGGACCTGCATCTTCATTGTCAGACAAATTCCTTGAACTCAGAAACCATTCATTTAATCAGTGGCTTTTGGAACTGTTTGCACATTTGGTCACACAAAACCGTAATAGTGTAAGACACCCACTATTTTTATATTGCTTCTCTCTCTCTCTTTTCAGCCTCTGCTCAATAGCACAAAGAAAGATACACAAAATACCAGGTACCAGGAAAAAAAAAAATTTCATAAATGGTTTCTGTGTACTTTTTCAAAGTGGGAGGTAAAATCTCATTCCACCAGTGAGCAGAAAATGATAGGAAAGACGCCTGGCAATCTTTGAAACACAGATGGGATGGACGAAACAAAATTCCGTGCATACCTGCCATTTTAAGCCTCTGCCAGTTCTGTTGCACTTGGCAGGACCCACTGCTTGCATAAGGGGATATTCATGGTTTGAAAAGTAACCTGGTAAAAGAGCAAAAATGCTCGTTTTAGAAGCAGGAGTGGGCAGCAGAGAGTCCTCCCAAGAGCTCCACTGACCTGCACCCTTCTGGAAATGAACATTCCACTTATTCTGAGCTGCTTCATGAACTTCTAGGTTCCTATTTCTCTGCTGACAGGTCTTACTGACACATGGGTGGTACTGGATCCTGTACCTTTTGGGAAAGAAAAACAAACAAAACAAAACTTTGAAAACATCCCCATCCAAAAGGGATGTCTTGAATATAGCTGGCATGTTTTATAGTTAAATTTGCATAATAATAGTAATGGGGGGGTTTCCAATCAAAGGGCCAATGCAAGCACTGTTTTAAAATTGTATGAGAGAGTCTACGTGAATGTCCATTAAGACTGCAGTCAACTGCTTCATGAAGGTTCCTATGAACACATGAAGCTCCACACAGTCTTGTATGGCACTCTGTGGACACCTCCCAGAGCCAATGAATGCAACCCAGATTATAATCTAAATAGTTTACCTTTCTAGGTAAAGGCTAGATACCACAATGTAGTAAATATATATTCACACTGACTCAGCGGTTCCCATGCATCCATAGGTCTCATTCAGCTTGCAGTCAGATTATTGTGCACCTCACACCTCTCCCACTCAAAATGAACTCAGAAGCTCTCCTGAACACCAACTGATCTGGGGGTGGGGGAAGAGTGAAGCTTTGGATCTTCTGAACAGGCTAAACACAAGGCCAAACCAACTAAATCAAACTCACCAGGCCCCTCTCAAAAGCAAGGGACATCTGTGCCCAGATTGTGACATTGCTTCAAGGAGATGGCATCCGCTGTGTCTGCCTACCATACAGGGAGGGCTTCCAATGGAGACTCCTCTCCACCCCTGACCAAGCCACACCACTCATTCTTTGAGTTAAGCCAGAAACAGAAAAGGGAACCCAGGATAGAAGAATTGCTTCTGCCACTTCCAACTACTGGGGAGCTTTTAAAACTAACTAAATAAATAAACTAAAGAAATCATTTGAGTTACTTGTGCAATGTATAAGTGCAATTGTGAGGAAACATGTTGGTTGTATGAAACCGTTACCTGTCCATTTCAGAGTCCTTATCTTTGCTAGACTTACAAGTTCTTCTGTGACTTATCAATGGTGCAATTCTAGCCGTGTCAAAGCTATGGGCTGTGCGCACTGTTTTCACACAATTTATCCTTTTCAAAGAAACAGAAAAAGTAAGTAATTTTTCAGTGTTCAAATGCTTTAATGAGAAGAACTTATATCAAATGGAAGTTTTCAAAAGTTTGCCTTTTATTCTTTCAGCCTTCTAGAGATCCTTTTTTATTTCATTTTATTTCCTATCTTAATGCAAACAAAGTCAAGTCTCTTTTTTTTCCGTCAATAATCGTATTAAAAGGTTGAATATACTACCTGACATTTTGTGCATGTTACATTGTAGTTGTAACCTTTTCTAATTCAGAAAGAATAAGAGATGGTTGTGATTGTGCAGTGTATCAATAAAGTTTGAAGAAATTTGTACCTTTGGGGAAATTTTATCCAAGACAAGATTTTACCCCCTAGCCTGAATGTCCTACAGTCTCTAAATTGCTGGTCAGCAACTCATTTCCACAGTGGCCATATTCATTTAAAATATTTCTTTTTCAGCATTAAGTGCAGGAGATACTCCAAAGCAGCTTACCAGCATTAAAGAAGAGATGCAAAACAAGCTAAATTTGAGACATACAGAAAGGCTAATTGTCAGCACACTGGCAGGAAAATGCAAACCTGGGCAGTTGCGTCAGGTGCTGAATGACAAAGGGATGGGTGAGCAGTTTCATGGAGCAGGTTCTACAGTTGCCAGTCAGATGGCTGTGCAGCACCTGGCCTTAGTGGCTGAGATGAGCACGTGGGCAGGTTTCCTGGAGTGGTGGCATTTCTCCAGATTCCCTGGTCCCAGGTCATTTAGAGCAGGGGTGGGCAGTCTTTGGCCTTTCAGCTACTTAGTGCCTGGAGCTCCCATCACCCTTAGCTAGAAAAGACCATGGGAAAGGCTGGTTGAACTTCTCCAAAACAGCTGAAGGACTTCACCTTGCCCTCCTCTGCTTTTGGGCTTCACACAGCCAGCGATTCTGTTTCGAGCCAATGATGTATGGGCGGGCACAAGAGATGGGCAAAGGTCTCTTTAAACCATTGTAAACAGTCTTCAGCTCGTGCACCGCTTGGTGCCAAATGAACACCCAAATGCAATCTATGGTCAAAGTTCGTGCTTCTTGGATTTATGCGGCAAAATACAAATGCTTTTGAAAAATGTGTTCCAAAGCAGCCCTGAACAAGAAATGTGCACATTTTAAAAACGCATGGCTACATCGTTTAATCACTGGGAGAAAGTGAGTACATGTTAAACACACGCACCTGTTGCATCCATTTGGAAACAAGCACACAAAACATACAAAAAAGAAACAAACCAAAAGCCTGCAATCCAATGTGGAACTGAGGTGGAATTTGCTTTGAGGGAGAAACTGGAAAACCTTGAAGAACTTGAACTTTTGGTGTGACCCTATTGATGGGAAGACCTGGTCCCAATAAGCTATTGAAGAATGTCCCACAAAAATGGTATTCACAACTTTGCAAAGAAGATAGAAAATTCAGGATGCAGTTCTAAGAGAACATCAGAGTGAAGAGCAGATGCTCTGACCCGTTATACATTTCAGTCACACAGTCTAAGAAAAAAAGAGTATTCTCCCTCTCCCCTACACATACCATGTGAAGAGAGGCACTATCAGTGTTCTCCACTTATATATCCATCTTCTCACTAGATAATACATAGACGACAAGGCTAATATGGGACAAAACCTGTGACTCTGGATAGTCCTCTGGAATTCATAATAGGAGGAGAGGAACGCTCCTTGCAAAGCCAGATGAGGGATCCACAGTTAAGGGAGAGGACCAAGCCTGGGACTGCCAGTCCGACAGTTTTTCTTTATGCCTCCCTGTAGAACTACTAATAAGCTGCTATTCTTATCTTTCACCCAAAGAGCCAGAAGTTTCCACCTAAACCTTGAGTGGCCCATTTTATATTGAGATCTCCTCCAAGATTGAATGAAAGCAGAAAAATAACTTTTAACAATGGGGATGGAGTGGGGGAGATATATGTCCACCAGACAATAGGAATAATGGAGTTAAATAATTTAGAGCTTGGGGATGTTGCCTGCAAGCAGTCCACTCTATCTTTCATTTTCCTTCCATTGATCTCTTTCTCAGTCTTCTGGCTTCTTTCTGTTCTTTGGTCAACATACAGCATCCACCTTCCCATCCATCTGGACCCACAAAGGCACAACCGGTTTTTCCAACCTGTATTTCCCCTTTCTACATCCCATAGCTGCGTAAAAACACTTATTTCCATGCCATCCAATTACTTGCCACAACAAGCTGTGGGCACGTAGCGGTACCCAATTCTTCTCCATTTTGCTTCTCTCCCCTCCCTGCACCCCTGTATCCATCTTCAGTTTCTACCAAAGGTGGCCACAGTACCATCATATCCTTCTTTCTCCCCTGTCGATCCATTCAGCTATCATATCCCAATCTGTCAGCCCAGCTCACTTCAAAACTGAGCTCGTAGCACTTTACAGAAACACGTCAGCATAATGAAATCTCTCCTCTTATCTCTCTTTCAGCTTTCAGCAGGGAAAGCTCAATGTAGCTAGTCTATAATACAGCTGTTAAAACAGAGCTGATAAAGAAAATGTATCTTGTCCAGAAAAAGGCAACAGTTGTGTTTTTCCCCCTTTAAATAACGCTTCTGGAAATGTATATACACCCATGCTTCCCAAGATGTAATAGTATTAAAGATACTTCTGTCTCTATCAAAAGATATCAAAGAAAAAGCTGCTTGCTGTGGGTGGGGAGGGAATTGAAGGAGATCAAAGAGGAATGCATACTTAACTCTTTTCTACTAGCCCTTATCTAATTTGGCTATTAGGGTAAATTATTTGGATGATGCAAAACCAGCAACAATTAGAGCACACTCTTTGTTCTCAGCTGTAGGCGTTTGTCCGTTCACTGTGATCTGAATTGTACACAAGGGAGACCGAGAAGCAAAGGGAGAAAGACAATCTAACACAAGAAAGAATACCTTCTTTCTTGGAATATTTTCACTGATGGCTCTAAGGCTGTGATCTTGCAACCCTTGCCTGAAAATAAGCACAAATTATTATTTTTTATTATTATTATTATTATTATTATTATTATTATTATTATTATTATTATTATTATAACATTTCTATGCCGCCCCTTGCCGAAACCTCGGGGCGGCTTACAACATGATAAAATACATTGAAATACAATAGTACATAATGAACTTGATGGGACTTCTGGAGGAGACATGCATAAGCTTGCACCATAAGCCTGATAACCTTAGAAAACTTACTAGGAACTTAGGTCCTTAGCTGGGCTCAGGCCTCTACACAACAGTCTGGAGTCTGGGGAGCCAAGCCCAGGGAATCGGATGGAGTCCCACCCCCAAATGGTTTCCTCTCACATCCCTAGTTTTCCACTTCCTTCTGCTTTGGTTTGGTTCTTGGCATGAAGGCAAAACTGGGCAGTTTTTCTAATTTCTGTTGCATGAGCCTCTTTCCTTTCCTTTCCTTTCCTTTCCTGTGTAGGAACAGGCCATGGTGCAAAAGACATCCACAAACAGGTAATTTGACTCATTTACATCCCTTATTGCCAATTCCCTTTTTTAGACTCCTTCCCTTTTATGCAGGAAAAGGGAACCCATGACCATTTGGATCCAGATGCATCCCAACTCCCATGAACCCCAATCTGCGTGGTCAGAGGTTGGGGGGGCATTGTAGTCCTATAAGAAGGACCACAGATTCCACATCCCTGGGGATCCCAGGCACTGACATGTCTACACCCCTTTTAAAAGTTTAATAACAATGATTTAGCTGGCTCATGTGAAAAATGCTCTGAGGAAGTTGACTAATGGCAAAGGGGAAATAATAGAAGCCAGTCTGGGAGTTGCCAGGAGACGGCAATTGCTGCAGAATCATCCCTGTCTCTGTAGCCCTCTGTCCCTGCTACCTTCTCAAGTAGGGAACAAGATAAGAGCCCAATTATGATAAGGTACCTGTTAAAAGGAAGGGAGGCAAGACATTGTGGCATTTCTCAGTAATCAAAACAGACAATACAGGCCTTTCTCTTGAATATAAATTCAGGAAGACAGCTGAATGCCGCCTGTGATTTGGGGAATTTATCACTCCTAGAGACTGATATAAAAAACGTTTGCAACAAATGTTTGCAACAGAATGTTAACAGCACAACCCCATGCCACACCGTAGCAACTGGGTGGCCACAGGATTAATTGAGGTCCTAGAACTAGCCTGATGAATTCATCCGGTGGTCAGAGCTGGGCCTTGAGCTCAGGGCTCATCACCTCTGCTCCCCTGCACCTGGCCTGGAAAGACCCTTGCAGGCCCTGTCTCTGGGACTGCAAACAGCCACAGAGGAGAGGTGTTGTAGGTGCTTCAAGAGGTGTGCTGGGGAAGGGAGCAGACGAGCTCCACCGTGCTGCAGGGTATCTTGGCAATACCTCAACTGCCTTCTCACTCTGAGGCATGGCACCCCCCATGGCAGCTTGCACTCCCCCAGTCTGCACAGGATGCCCATGATTCTCCAAGCTCAGGAACCCTCCAAGAACAGGTCCCTAGGTAGGACCGCAACCTAAGAGGTTCAGAGATGTCTTTGGTCTTAAGCATGGAGGCTGTTGCCACCCGAGGCATTTCCTTCAGATCATGGTATTCCAAAATCTAGTTGGGTCATATTTTCCCCAGTCAAACAAATATTATATTTCTAGATTGCTCCATTCCCTACGACAACTCCCACCAAAAAAAAAAAAAAAAAAGTGTGCAGT
This sequence comes from Varanus komodoensis, assembly GCF_004798865.1. Classification (NCBI taxonomy): domain Eukaryota; kingdom Metazoa; phylum Chordata; class Lepidosauria; order Squamata; family Varanidae; genus Varanus; species Varanus komodoensis. The sequence continues at coordinate 7,501,303 of NW_025335856.1, forward strand.
AAAACCTAGCTGTACTTACTATATGCAAATTAACACATTGCTCATCTGCTTAGGTTCACCTGTGACTTTTTCTTGCCTTATTATCAACATACAAATTGAAGAAAAGATACATCTAAAAAGAAATGAAGATGTGCCCTATTTCCTTCCTTCCTTCCTTCTGATTTTATTTCTATACCAGCCATTAGCTGAAGTTCCCTGGGTGTTTCACAAAAATTAAAAATCACAAATACAAGATAATCAAACTATTAAGAAATGAAATGGTTTAGTGAACAATCCTATGAACTCTAGAAAGAGTCTGGGGGGCCATAGGATATTTTGGATTCTGAGTTCCAAGGACAGAAAGAGTAATTCAATGTTGCAGCTGAGAAGGGGCACACTGACAGCTGCCCCCCAACCCATCCTTTCATCTCACAGCGAGCACGCAAAAGCTGAGCCAGCTACTTTGTGAGCTTTGGAAAGAAACTGCAGATAGAAGTAATGTGTCCTTCCCACTCACAAAAAAGTCATTTTTGAGGGAGGGAAGGGCTGGATATTGGAGCAGCCAGGATATAAGCTATCCTGGGGCCTCCCATCTATTCCTTTATTCTGAGATGCTTTTACTAGATAGGACAGGAAGCAAAATTTCATAGGATGGCCACAAGTCTGTGCCTTCAGTGGATTTCAAACACTGATGGTGTAAAGCAAAGGACCCTGCACTTAAACAGCTAAAATAGTTACAATATGATACTGGGCAGCATAACCACAATTGACATAAATGACCACATTATATGCCCTCAAATACTTGAGAATAAAGGACATTCCTAATCTGATGTTAAAAATATGACAGCATTGGTTCCAAGAGGGGAAAGTTTCCAAAACTGGTATTCCCTTGTGTTCTATTACTGGAATTTGCACTGAGGAATCTGGTTGGTTACTATGGGAAACAGGCTGCTGGACTAGAGTAAAGATGAATAAGAAAAACGCTTAAATATGTGTTGATGCTAAGAAGTCCTGCCTGTTCAAGCTTGATGGACTTCCTGTTCCTTCCAATCCAGTTATCAGAAGTGGGTCAACTGGAGGAGAGGGGACTTTCTAAGAAGTGCTGCAATTTGTCCAGTTTCCAGAAACCTACACAATTTGCACAGATCACGGTAGTTTGCAAGTTCTGTGCAAATTATCACCCACAAAGCACATGGGCCTAATGTGATTTGCATAAAATCACCTGATCTGCTCATGTTAGCACCTGAATAATAGATGGTCATTGCACAATTTGCGTAAACTGTACAAAGACCACATGCTTTTTGGCTGCCAGTTTGTGCAAGAAGGCTAATTTTAATCATAGGATCATAGAATAGTAGAGTTGAAAGGAGCCAAGAGTACCATTCGGTCCAGCCTCCTGCTATTGCAGGACACCAATTTATATCAGCTCAGGCAGATGATTGTCCAGTTTCTTTTTGAATGCCTCTAGTGTGGGCTAGTGCAGGTTCACCATTTTTGCCTCTGCCTCCTCTTCCACTACTTCTCCACCACCAAATTCCTGTTTGGACTCCTTGTTTGGTTCCTCTGGTCACTCACTCCCTGCAAACTTGACTGCTTGCATCCCAGAGGCCCTAAACCAGCTGAGGAAGCTTCTTCTGATCTGCTTACTTAGGAGTCAGGAGCTATGATCATTTCTGTAGCATGTTTGTTTGTTTCAATATGCACATTGCAGGCAGAAGTACAGTATGTGAGCTGGCTCAATTCATACCATCGCAAATTGGCACCAACACAAAGTTTGCCAACTGGAATCTGGGAAATGGGGGTGGACCAGATTCCCCGCACATTCCTAAATCTGTTTCATCGAGCTTTTTTATGTATTGACCCAATTCATACATCATGGGACATAATGTAAATATGAATAAAATCTGTGGCCATTTCTAGCCTTGTGATCCATTCCAAAAAAGAAAAAAGTGTTTGACAAAAAAGAAAAAAATGAGATATGCTAAAATAAATGCTACATATATTTGTAGGATGTGCACACTTCAATGGGGGCATGCATCATTTAGTGTGTCTGCTAATGTGTCCAGCACAAAATGAATTCATTCTCTCTCTCTCTCTCTCTCTCTCTCTCTCTCTCTCTCTCTCTCTCTCTCTCTCTTTTAAACCATCATGGAACCAGCATGAAATTTATCTGGAAGAAGATAAAAGAGCGAGTCTATGGAAATGGGCTCAGCCAATTCACCCATTCCTAGACTGGAGGAATGGGCATCAAAATATCAGATACAATTCAATGTAACCAAATGTAGAACGGAGCATATTGTGGGGAAAGAATTCCAAATTCTTGTTTACAGTGATAAGATAGGAGCTAACAATTATTGACTGAAATAATGCTTGGTATTGCAGTGGACATCCCAGTAAAAATGTGTGTGGCTCTTATGGAAAAAGGCATATTCCATGTTAGACATCCTTAGGAAAGGAATCCAAAATAATGCGAACAATATTATACTCCCTTTATACAAACTATGATATGACCAAGCTAGGAGTACTGTGTATTCTTCTGGTCACCAGACCTACACACATGCATGCACATACCTGGTGTATATGTATGTTTGTGTATATGTGTGTATAGATAGATAGTCAGTCGGGGGGGGTGTGCGCACAAACACACATGTAGAGAGGAACTGGGAAACACACACAAAAGGGTGATATGATCAGGAGAATAGATGAATTCCTACATGAGAAGCTGGGCCACTTCTTTAAAGAAACATATGTGAAGTTATATATCAACGAAGCAGTGATCATTGGCTGGTACATGAGGACCACAGCCTCAGGATTGCCAAACCATGAGCACCATTACCATCTTTGTCTTAGCTTTCATTTAACAATTAACATTGAACAAATAGCATTTAGAGGCTCTGATCTTGGATGTAGCACACAGCCATTACGGCTAGTAGCGCTTGATATCCTTCTCCATGAATGCACCTTTCCTTCCTGTTCACCCATCCAGTTTGGTGGCCATCACCACTTCTTGTGGTAGCCAATTCTACAGTTTAACGACATGCTGTGTAAAAAAGCCCTTCCTATTTCTGCCCTGAATCTTGCACCATTCAGCTTTACTGTATAACCTCAGATTCCAGTATCATGAGAAACAAAGAAAATAAACAGATTATGCACGCACGCACAGCGTCAGCCAAGTTTGGATTAAATATGGCTTCTAAATCTGAAACACTGAATAGTGCAGTTCTGAAATCTCAGAGTATGCATAGGCTAGAATTAATACAGGAGCACTTTTACTCTAGGGAGATGGCTAGGGCTCCCCCTCAGCTGGAGTCCCTGAGCCTCCTGGTTTGAAAGAAGCAAAAGCACTGCTTTTCCCTCCCGTGTTTATTCCCTCTAAGAATGTGGCCATATCGGCTGCCAAAGATGGTGATGCCCCCACCCCAGTCAAGTGTGATTCCTGCCAGGCCCCTTGCCTTCTCCCACTACAGGTTCTATCCCCCCTGCCCATCCCATTCCCAATTTCATGCCAGTGGCTCTTGCAGCTGCAGGGAAGGAGCTGGGCTCCCTTTGAGCAGGTGTGGCCAGAGAAGAGTCCCAGTGGGAAATGCACACAGCTGCAGCAGTCAAGCAGATGGAACGTGACATTTCTGCTGTCTAACACAAGGGGCCAGGACATTAATCAGTGGGTGATGTGGGAATAACAGGGAGCAGGAGTGGGCCCCAACCAAAAATTGTTTCCATTTACCTGTTGCGCTCTGGCAACCTTGCCACACTTAATAGCTGGATCCCTAATAGTGTTCTGTGCATGACTGGAGCACTGGGCACTGGGAGGCTAAGGGTAGCTAAGCGGCACACCCAACCAACAGCTGAACACTAGAGTCTGAATGCTTTATTCAGACCTCCGTTTCAGGAAAAGGTCAGCAAAAAGGGAGGGACAACTTTATTATACTGAAGAAGTACAGCAATATGTTGGAAAAAGCAAATGTCACAAACCAACCACACAAACCAAACTCAAGAAGAAACTTCTACTATTCAAGTCAAACTTGTACCCAAGACTTAAATGCAAGTGTGACCTCTATGACAACAGTCTTAAGGTAATGCCTTTGTCAGAAAACAATGCATGAAAAGCTGCACTCAGAATGGCAGCCAAGCCAGAAGTCCTGGTGGGATGCTTGGCCAACAACTGTAGCAACATCCTAAAAGCCCCATATGCACCCGCACCTTTTATTCAAGACTGTGTGAATGATTGCTTCATTCTAAGTCCTTTGAGATGATACACTGGACCTCGTGCCACCAATTTTGCCTTTGAATGTTGCTTCTGGTGAAATGTGGCTACATCTCAAGTTTAAGAAGTGAAAAGGGCCACTGGAGTCATCAGCTTTCAGTGCTCCCTTGAAAGAGTCTGCAGAACAGAAATCTTAGGAAGGGAATTGGGAAAGCGCAGTTTCCAGTTGTTTCTTGTGTCTGCAGTGAAGTCATGCCCACACTGTGATGTTGGGAGGAGGTGTACTGATTCCCTCAACAAGTGAGGAATGTTTTGAACCATACACACAGGGGGTGGGGGAGAGGGAGGGAGGGAGGGGGGAGAGGGGGACTATGCTCCACATGCCGCATCATCTCTACTCTTCCCCACCCTGCCCATGTAGACTTCTTTTATACTTCTCTGCCTATGTCCCATTTGTTTTAATAGTGGGAGGGGCTGATGACACTGGGTAGACATGCTCAAAAGAGTTCTTGATGTGAGAAGAGGATGGTCACAAGCACACAGGGTATTCATGAACCTGTTTAGAACCAATCTGTGACACCAAAAGCCAGCCTCGCCTTTGTGGATGCTACGGCCTTAAGTGACGTACCATGGCAAGCCAGAGGATTCATCTCATGAAAGCAGATACACAAAACGGCCCGAACTATCTGCAACATGAACTAGGGATTCCTGCTCTGCAGTTAAGAAAGCTTCATTTTGCATGGGAAGGACGGACCAGACAGGGAGTCTCGAAAATTTACTTCTCTTCTGAAGTCCAAACAGAGTCTAAAATATACTGTTGGAGCTATTGATTTTCCGTCCTCCAAATGCATGTGCCACCTTAATTGTGATTTGTGTGATAGTTCAGGGGCTGAAAGCTTTCGTTTATCTCAACCTGGTTAAACAACTTTAAATAATAACAGGTCAATATATCTGTCCATTGCCTAAGCTAAACTCCCACTCTATGTTCAATTGCAGAGGAAAGGTGTTAATCTCCCAGAGTTTATGGAGGTTCATATACCACACTAAGCCACAGGGTTTGGTTCTTCATGGAATAACCCACAGCAGTGCTGCCCGAAAGCTTGCTCCCAACTCCCTCTTTGTGGGCAAATGCCCCTTTCACAGTCCCCTGTCCCTTTGCCGAATCAGCAGCCTTTTCACTTTGGTTTGCCAATCGTCCTGGCCATGTCTTACATTTGCCAGCTCCCCAAGTCAAGGGCTTTTTAAAAACCTTGTCAAGTCTTTCCGCAGAAAAAAGCACAAAGCAACCCCTGCCCCTGCTGTCATCACCACCATTGTCGTCATCATCATCATCTTACCCTGCAAATCCTAACATTCTCTTTGGTAGTTTTTCTTATGCTTCATCCATGGAGAACACCATGTTTCCTTCCCCTCCTTCACCCTGCTTCTACGTCTCTGACAGCTGCGGAAGTGGCTGGCCCTCCCTGTCTGCTTCCCCACACCCATGATGACCATGCCATCAAGGAGGGAAACTCACTCACTGTATTTTAACTGGTCCCACAGTTGCAGGAGGAATGGATGAATTAGCTGCTGCAGGTCCTTTGCAAACCTCAGTGCATGCCACACCCAGATGCACTCACCAGTTGCTTTGCTGATATTGTGCTCTTCATACCAGGCCATGATTTCAAGTGGTGGATTCAGTAGACACAGAGGTGGCTGATCTGAGCAACATCATCATTCATAGCCACTGGTCCTCAAGGAGCACCCCCCCACCACCACCAATTCACACATGCTGTTCAGGCTGCGGCAATCAGCCACGACCCAATACATGACGTCTATTCACATTCAAAAGCAAGTGCTGGGAGCACCTCCAAGGAAATTAAAGTATAAACAGGCCAACTTTGGGGGTGGGTGGAATGATTTCCCAGAGAAGCCTAGATCAGGGACCCCTTCTAAGTTCTTCCTCTCATCCCCTACCTTTATGACATCAGACCTGTTCAGAACATCCACTGTTTTTCTGAAGATGTTGCATATAGAAGATTTCTCTGCTTTGAAGCCAGCCAGTGTTGGAAGCAAATATTCAAATCCTGAACATTTTTAACCTCGTATAGATTTCCTCTTTGCTGTGTTTTTGTGGTGAATTATGGAACCTGTTTCTGCTGCTACGGCATGTGGATAATGCCTTGATAACTAGCATTATCCTAAGTGTCTGTGTCTGATATGGGTGTCCAACAGCCCAGTACGTAGCAATGCCGATCTGCAGTCAACACACCCTTCTGCTGTAAGCTTCCCCCTGCAGCTGCAATGGCACAACACTAGGCATACATTCCCGAACATCTGTCAAAGGGTTCCTCCACAGCCCTTCCCCTCCACTTCCAGTATGTGACAAAGCCGTTCTAGAATCAAATCTAGTTATTATATGCAACTATGCTGGAGAAGCTCACACTGCTCACGGTGGTGATCAATAAGAGCTTTTAGAGCAATTTTCACTGTGGTAGCAATAACAGCTTCTTCTGTCATAATTCAATTCCCATCCCTTTCCAAAGTACACGAGGGGAGTGTGAGCAACCACATATTATGATGTTGTAGAGCTGAAGGAAAAGGAGGGCGGAGGTGGAAATGTGCGACGCATACAGTTGTGAGTGAGTTAAGGCAAGGAGGTCTTGGTTTGTGCATCTAGTTCTTCATTCATCTTGTAGCAGAGTGGTAGGAAATGCCTCTCAAATAGGCAAACTGGGGATGTGATAATAAATTGAACGGGGGAATAGGGAAACATTGAGAAATGGGAGAAAGAAAGACTGAAGGAACAGGAGGAGATACTTTTCGGCCTGCAGTGATTGATATGCAATCCCCCCTGCCCCCAGACATTAACAGTGATCCCGCTGGAAGATGAGGGGGAGCATCTTTGTGCCCAAGGCAACAAATGATGGGCGGCAGAGACTTAAACAGGCAGCCCCACCAGCATTAGAGGTGCCCATGACTCTCAAAATGAAACTGAGCCATTCCCACTGCCCTCGTTTCTCTACTGAAATGCTGAGCCTGACCGCACTGTCCTGTTACAAAATGAGGTGTGGAAAGTGTTCTAAAAAGCACATGGGGATGACTTCCTCATGACAAAAGTTCACTTTCCTACAAGACAGATGGGATAGGAACAGTAAAGCATATGGCAAGAGGGAGGAGTAGATATGGGTAAGTGTGTGTGGAGAAGCAAAATGAGCTACTAAACATGTGTATATCTTCGCTGGTGCCATCTTCTCCCTTGCCTGCCTGCCTGCCAGACCAGGTTGCTGCTAACTGCTGTAGCCTTCTCAAGGGCAAGCGTGAGAGTTGCCTCTTGGCCATCGTGTGGGTGAACAAAGGGATCTTCTGTAGGACACACAGGAATGCTTGTTGACTGGGCACATAAAGTGATGGAAAGCCATCAGGGATCGCCCATTTCCCTGGTCAACTGGGCACAATCCCACCTGGAAACTCTCTGGTCCCAGTCTACAAGGAGCACTGATCGGTTTTAGCACATGACAGCCCAAGCCTGGGGAACAAACAAGTTCATTTAAAAGTATAAAATGTAAAGGTGAGGCTGCTAAAACAAATTAAAAGCAATAAATTAGGGAAAAGGGGAGAAGAGAGAGGGGAATTGAAGTGCAGCAAAGTACAGTTTGCAGCCAACCAAGCACCCCAATGCCCAAGGCCTTGTTGGCCCACTTGACAAGAAAATAATGAAGCCTTCACAGTAGCTGCAGCACATTCCACACCAACTCTGGGTTTATTTATTCCCAGCTTGGGGGGCAGATGATGGGACATGGGTTCCCAAAGAGAGAGAAATGAGGAAGATAGATTCAGGTTCTAATTACTAGAGGGTACAGGAAAGCAAATGTGGGAAGAATTTAGGGGTGGGGGAATCTTAGTACAGATCTGTTGCATAAATGAAATCAAATTTTGCAAACAAATTCATTTTGATGGCTTGTACAAGATGGAGGGTCAAAGTGCTGCTTACATAGCTTCAGGTTTTGTTTTTTAATAGATTCTGCTTCTCCAGGAGCCTTTCAGAAACCTTGATGTTGGCATGTGGCAGCAGCATACAAAGGCAGAACTGCAGGATACTTCAAGATCTCTGCGTAGATGGCACACCGGTGGCTCGGAAAGGAAAGGAAAGGAAAGGAAAGGAAAGGAAAGGAAAGGAAAGGAAAGGAGCGGAGCGGAGCGGAGCGGAGCGGAGCGGAGCGGAGAGGAGAGGAGAGGAGAGGAGAGGAGAGGAGAGGAGAGGAGAGGAAAGCAAAGCAAAGCAAAGCAAAGCAAAGCAAAGCAAAGCAAAGCAAAGCAAAGCAAAGCAAAGCAAAGCAAAGCAAAGCAAAGCAAAGCAAAGGAAAGGAAAGGAAAGGAGCAGCAAAAACATATTGTAGGGATAAGAGGAGAAAGTGTGGGATGGAAGGAGGCTCCAGCAATGTCTTGCTAGACAGAGCTTTAGAAGAGAGGTCAAAAAGCAGCATAGCTTTTTCCCTGCTTTAATTCAGTGACTCTTTAGCCCTTTTCAAGAACCCATGATGAACTTGTCCTGCTGGATTGGAGCTACATGACAAACCACCTTGAACAAAAAGTACCCTAGAAAGCTGCAGATTCTGAGCATGGCTTCTTTGAGAAAGAAATAAGCAGCCTGCCAAAGCCATACTAGGTTCAGGAGACATGCCAACCCGCCATCATGAGCTGTCATGTAATCCAAACAAGGGAAGTTGTAGTTGAACAGTTCTAAGCCTGGGTTGTTTGGGGATGGCAAAGGTCAGCCCTTATCAAGCAGGCTGCTTGTACTCAGAACTGACCAGGAAGCTGCTATGAAGCAGCCTGCCTCCTCCCCACCCCTTGAAAATGCTGTGAGCTGGTAAGGAAGAAGAACTGCGATGGACTGTGGCCTTTCACTGCTGCATTCCAGTCAAAGCCATTGAGCTTGCAGAACAAATCTCCCAGTGGAGTCACTGGAAGAGTGCAGTGATACCCTTGTTGGTAACCAAACATAATTTATTTCATTGATCATCCCCTATATTAAGGTCACAGGCACACACCAGGTTCACATTCAATTATGTAATTTATACATAAGTACACCTACAATCTAGACCTTCTAGGACTTTGTTAAAATCTGTGCATTAAAATTGTCCCCAAATAGCTCCTGCTATTTATCCTTTTCACTGCATAAACCAAAACATGCCTTGGTAAGAAAATCTTCAAAAATTTGCACAGGGGTATTTTTGTACCCCAAACAAAGGATTCCAAGCAAATGCACAAAAAGAGGTTAAAAAAGCTCATTTTGTCTCATTTGTAAACTGAGATTTTGAGCTAAAACCTCCAGAAAACATAACTCAAATCCACTGAGCAAAATGTTTATTTATGCTGATTTGAAATTAGAAGACTGGACTATTGATATGTAGATTAAAAGTCAATAAGCCAAGCATTGTTATGCAGATTGTATTGTCTTCCATCACTGAAAGAAAAATTAAGGCTTAAACTACCTGTACTAGATGAAGCCTGAATTCTTCTGCTGATACAGATCTTATGCTTCTGGAAAAAAAGCATCCAGTCAAACAAAGACCTTTCCTATGCAGCATTTGCCTTCCCTGAGTCTGTTTTCTGGGGTCAAAGTATGACCCCACATGCTCGGCTTAGAAATGTTGCAGAGAGAAGCCTTCATTTACTTCATGACGGTACAGTTTAAAAGAATTTGTAACTAAATTTGGAATGAGAAGAAACTCCACATGCATAATTTCAATAGGTCAGTAAAGGTGAACCTTTTAGAGACCGAGTGCCCAAAATGCAATCCAAAACCCACTTATTAATTGCAAAGTGCCAACGCTAAAATAAAACCAGAAAACAGAGGTTTTAAGTTTAGAAAAAACAATACAAAGGTACTTCAAGAAAAAATATAAATATCCGTGAAAGCACACTGACTGGTCATGCGAAAACTCAAAGCGTCGTGGCTAATGAGTCATAGCTCGTGAGATCATAGCCTCATTTGCGAGCTTGTGCATGGTCCCTATTGGAGCTGTTATCCAATGGTTGGCAGCCAGGGGGATGATGGGGAGAAATGACTCGCAGGCCAACCAAAATGGATCTGCATGCCGGCTGTGCAATATGCGCCAAAGGTTCATCAAAACTGGCCTATCCTAACTGTAGTGCACACTCCTAACCCTAATATAATGCTAAAATACTATTGGAAATCATGCGATTTTGAAAAAGCCTTCCCTGAATAGATTTCCCTGCACAGCCAATCATAACTTACCATTCTAAAAACATTCATCAAAATCACACAAGGACACCACATTTTTATGAGACTAACCCTACCCTGATGCATAACACTAACCTTAATATAATGAAAAAACACAATTGGAAATCATGCTATTTTGAAATGGCATTCCCTGAGAAGTTCTTCAGCACATCTCAAACTTTTTGCCACTTCTAAAAACATTCCAACCATCAAAACCATGACAGGACACCACTTTTATTAATCCTAAGCCTACACTGGTCCACACATCTAACCCAAATATAAAGGTAAAATATCATTGGAAATCATGTTATTTTGAAAAAGCCTTAATTGACTACAAAGTTCATCATTGCTGCCATTCCAGTAACATTCCAATGAGCAAAACCATGCAAGGACACATTGTACTTCTGATCCAAACCCTGTCCTGGTGCACACCCCTGTTCCGAATATGGGGGTAAAATAACAATGGAAATAATGCAAATCTGAAAAACCATTCCCGAATACCTTTTCTGCACAGCCCAACTTTTCTGCACTTTTAAATACATAGTAACCATAAAAATCACACCACTACACCTTGTTTTTCTCACACCAACCCTTCCCTGGTGCACAGGCCTGACCTTAACCTCACTGCAAAATACCAGTGTAAATGATGTGATTGTGAAAAAGCCGTCCCTGAATAGCTTTTTCTGCACAACTCATCATTTCTGCCCATTCTAAACACATTCCAACCATCAAAACCAGACCAGGACACCATCTTTTTCTAACCCTAACCCTAACCTGATCCAACTTTTAACCCTAATACAAGCGTATATTCCTGCTGAGCATAGACCGATGTTGAAATAGCCTTCCTTGAGCAGCTGTACCTGCTCATCTCATCATTTCTGCCCATTCGAAGCACTTTCCAACCATCAATATCATGCCAGGACTCCTCGGTTCTCTTACCATAATCCTACCCTGTTGCCCACCCCTAACCCTCATAAAATGGTAAAATATCATTGGAAATCATGTGACTTTGAAAAGGCCTTCCTAGAATAGCTTTTTCAGCACATCTCAACATTTCAACATATTCTTTGAACGTTCCATCGATCAAAATCCCACCAGGACACCTTGTGTTACTCACACCAACCCTACCCTTGTGCACAGGCCTGACCTTAACCTCACTGCAAAATACCAGTGTAAATGATGTGATTGTGAAAAAGCCTTCCCTGAGTAGCTTTTTCTGCACAGCTCATCATTTCTGCCCATTCTAAGCACATTCCAACCATCAAAACCAGACCAGGATACCATCTTTTTCTAACCCTAACCCTAACCTGATCCAACTTTTAACCGTAATATAAGCCTGTAGTTCCACTGAGCATTGACCGATGTTGAAATAGCCTTCCTTGAGCAGCTGTACCTGCACATCTCATCATTTCTGCCCTTTCGAAACACGTACCAACCATTGTCAGAATCCCGGAATGTCAATTTGAGAAGAGGGAATAAAACTCCGGTTCGTGGGGAAGATGTTTGGGTTGCTGAAATCAATCCAACCAATGCAAAAATGCACACAAAAGGAATCCTTTGTTGAACTGGTGTTGCACAAACCTGTTGCTTGCCTAGGCTAAAGAGAAATGTGCTTTCTGCTGGACAATGAGAACTGTTTTACACAATTTCTTATTACAGAGATGATACTCTCCCACATAGATACAAAATGCACCAACCCATTGTTAACGCAAAAAAACATTTAGATGAACATATGAGTGCTTATGTTCATGGAAAGAAGTTTTGAGAACTTGCCATTTTAGCTGCCCACATCCTGGGGCTGGCAAATGGGCTCAGTCCTCAACAAACATTAGGCTACTGTAAGGAAAAAAATTTTTTAGCACCATCAATAACAATGGTAACAACAATATCACTATCATTATCATTAATACTTGGCAACATTGCAAAAGGGAAAAAGGAAACAAAACTTTGTTGAACTCAAAAGGGAAAAGTAGCCTCATAGATTTGAAAAGAAATTCTTCCCATTGCATGCATGTGCATGCACACATACACAGCCCCAGAGTTTCATCCATTCCCTCCCAATCCTTAAGTTGTAGCGTGGCAATAACAAGATAGTATACTCAGACTGCAGAACTTATACACACACACACATATATAAGACCCAGATCCATGTTGCATAGAAAAATGGAAGTTATTGGAGAGGGAAAAGCTCTTGATGGCTGACACAGATAATTAAGACACATGCTTACAACATTGCTTTTTTGGAAGGATTCCCTTCCTTAAAAAAATCCCCTAGCTCCTCATTGAGAGTGCTTAAGGGTCTTTTTTTTAACCCAAACCTTCCCAGGCAAAATTTTTCCTGAGGCAATACAAGCTTTGAACACTCAAAGAACCTCAAATGCCTTGCCTCAGTTACACAACTTTTTTTTAATCTTTATTTTTTTTTTAAGACACCAAGATTTCTTTTGAGTTTTCTAGAGACTCAAAGACTTTCTTTTGAGAACTAGTGCAAGCCCACCTCCAATCTGTGGCTGGAAGCAGAGCTGCTCAAACTTCCCAAAGTACTTTGAACTCTGCACATGCTCAGAGGCTTTGTATGTGCTGCTTCTGCAGTACTCACAAAGTGGTGGTATCTTCCTGCCACAGCATCCCCCCTTTTCTTGGCTCTGTGGAATAGCCAAGCCCACAGAGTCAAGAAATCCAAATTTTCCAGCACAAATCCCCCCCGAATTCAGTTGGCCAGACCAAACCCAGTGAAGAGGCTACAATTACTGTCTCTTTAAATAATGGGAGTACTCTTAGCAAGGTAGACTATTCCTCCTTTTTTCATTTGTTTTTCTTGTCTTTACTCCAAAAGTTACACATTTCTTCCCGTATTTTTTCCAGTAGAAAAAGTACCAAATCACCATTTACCAAAACTCTTTAAAATTCTCTCTCACACCAAGCACCATGCACCCCTTGAATCAAGGAATTCCTGTCACTCTCATTCTCACATGGCATACACACAACACCCAGAAAAAAAATCTTTTTGCCTTTCACTCAAACCACACATTCCAAACAGTTGCAAGTTCAACAGGGGAAGAAAAACCAACCAATTTGGGCAGAAATATTTATCAATGTTTAACTGCAATCTATCTTCCCCTGGTTTTACACTCTGCCCTGTTGAATTCCAGCCTGCTACTGCTCAGGCTAATTGCTAAACACAACAATTTAAATTTTCAAGACTTTACCAACAATATGTTCCCAACATAAAACCCTTTTCTTTATCTCTCTGGGAATCCTTTTCAGGATTCCTACTGAGTATTCTCAACAGTATATACTTTTTTTTTCTTCATCTTTCATCTGCCCATCAGCATCCCCTCCTGGAATTTCAAACACAATTATTTAATCTAACAAGAAAATCTTCCTACCTAGGAGGGCTGTAAGGCAGTTGGAAGAGGCTGAAAAACTTACATTAAAGACATTAAAACAGTGTTCCCAGTTTCTGACAAGGAAAGGACCTGCATAAAAATGTTTCTATATAACCCGTCTTTCATACAGGGCTTTCACACAGGATAAGCTTATTGAGGATGTCCAGAAAACTGGGTCAGACCTGTGTTAGCCCAATTCAAGGGCCACACATTTCCTTACTTTCCAGTTCAGCCTCATATAGAAGGAATGGGGGAAGGAAAAAAAAATCTCACACACACATGCCCTGATCCCTTTTCCCAGCCGGACCCAGCCCATGCTTGGGCTCAGGCAAATGACCTCATGAATCTATTTCTCAATCAAAACCAGGTTCACACATTCTCATCTCAGGGGCAAGAACACCCATCCACGCCCTTGCTTTCAACCATGCCCTGAAGAGGACAGATTGGTGCGGCTGCATGGGGAGTTTCTATTTCCTGAGGAATCCCCAAAACCCACTCTGGACTATGCTTACCTCCCAGAAAGGGGAACACTTTAAAATACAAACAGACAAGACAGAAAACACAGACAGCAACAATGAACACAAGACTTTCACAAACAGTGAACATAAAACTCTGTACAAACCCCAATGAAAACATACTCACATATGTAGATCTTTCCTGGTGCACCAATACCATATTAGCTAGCTTTTTTCCTCCACCAGCTTGGACCAAACCCTATTCCATCTCCTTAGAATGTTTTTCCTCCAAATGCTTTTGCAAAAGGTCTAGTCAATTTCAATCAAATGAGCCCTCTGAGGCCAAATTAGTTAGGTCTGACCATGCTGTTTTAAATCAAAATACCAAGTGCTTGCTTCCAGGACAACCCCTCAACCAATGGCCATTCACACCACCCTGCAATTTGATGCGGATGTGTCCATGGGGTAGTAAACCAAGATTCTGAAACCCCCATGCTTCCTGGGTGTCAACAATCAAAGTCAATGTGCAATGAAGTTCAAGACCAGATCTAATTACATTGACCCGCCTGCAAAATGGAAGAGATGGCCAGTATCTGTGCTCCCCCAGTGGAGAGTATTTCGGCCGAACTTACCATCTCTCCCACCCAGGATAAAGGGCCAAAAACCCACGATCCCATCCTCCTTGCCAACTTGCCAGAATCCTGGAACCTCAATTTGAGAAGAGGGAATAAAACTCCGGTTCGTGGGAAAGATCAAGCGTCCAGACCATCTGAGGCTTATTGTTTTACCCCAAGGTTCCCGCGGTACACTCACGATAATGCAGGCTGCACTACCGGGCAGGCAGAGATGGACTCTGCTGCAAAGCTTCAATACCATTACAGGGCATTTATAGGTACACATGTACAGGGCAATTGATGACAGAATGCAGAGATTACAATAAGATTCTGAGGTAATCACATACAGAACAGAGAAAGAAATGTCAGTCAATCACCGTGTAACAAGGAGATTAAAATATTTCTAATTGCCTGTACTGACACTTGAACCCATCTCCAGGTCTGCTCAGACATGCAAATTCAAGATACTAGAAACTATTCATGATAAGTTCAGACCCACATCCCGACTCTAAACATTCTGCATGATCAGGGCACACGAAGTCCTCTGAGCTATCAAAAGATTATTGTAAACTGAATTCCAACAATGACTATTTATACTGTATATGTGGGCTAAAATGGCCTACTGTAGCCTACAGCTAAAGGTGAAGAGAAAGGAGCGGGGGAATGCCATTTTAAACAGTAAAAGCTTGGTTTTGAGAATGAAGACAGGATTTGACCCCACAATGCAAAGGCACACAGGAGTAATGCTTTTCAGACAGGATTTACCCAAATTTTCCCAACGCCATCAATATCATGCCATAACACCTCATTTCTCAAACCCTAATCCTACCCTGGTACACAACCCTAACCCTAATAAAATGGTAACATATCTTTGGAAATCATGTGATTTTGAACAGGCCTTCCTAGAATACCTTGTTTTGCACATCTCAACATTTCAACCTATTCTAAAAACGTTCCAACCATCAAAATCTCACCAGGCCACTTTGTGTTTCTGAAACCAACCCTACCCTTATGCTCACCCCTAATCTTAACCTAACTGTAAAATACCATTGGAAATTACGTGATTTGGAAAAAGCCTTCCCTGAGTAGCTTTTTCTGTACAGCTCATCATTTCTGCCCATTCTAAATGCATTCCAACCATCAATATCACTCCAGGACATCCTCTTCTTCTAACTGAAACCCTAATCTGGTCAAACATCTAACCCTAATATTGGCCTACAGTTCCATTGAGCATATGACGATGTTGAAAAAGCCTTCTCTGAGTAGCTTTTCCTGCACATCTCATCATTTCTGCCCTTTCGAAACGCATTCCAACCATCAATATCATGCCAGGACACCTCGTTTCTCTAACCCTAATCCAACCCTGGAGCACACCCCTAACCCTAATAAAATGGTAAAATATCATTGGAAATCATGTGATTTGGAAAAGGCCTTCCTAGAATAGCTTTTTCTGCACATCTCAACATTACAACTTATTCTAAATACGTTCCAACCATCAAAATCTCACCAAGACACCTTGTGTTTCTGACACCAACCCTACCCTTGTGCACAGGCCTGACCTTAACCTCACTGCAAAATACCAGTGTAAATGATGTGATTGTGAAAAAGCCTTCTCTGAGTAGCTTTTTCTGCACATCTCATCATTTCTTTCCATTCTAAACACATTCCAACCATCAATATCACGCCAGGACACCACACTTTTCTATCACTACCCCTACTCTGGGGCAAACTTTTAACCCTAATATAGGTCTAAAGTTCCAGTGTGAATAGGCCGATGTTGAAATAGCCTTCCTTGAGCAGCTTTATTTACACAGCTCCTGTTTCCTGCCGATTCTAAAGACATTCCAGCCTTCAAAAACATGCCAGGACACCTCATTTTTCTAACCCTAACCCTACGCTGGAGCTCACTTCTAACCCTAATAGAACAGTAAACTTCCTTTGGAAACAGTGCGATTCGGAAAAAGCCTTCCCCGAGTAGCTTTTTACACATCTCAAACTTACTGCCCATTGTAAACACTTTCCAACTATCAAAATCAGGGCAGGGCACCTCCTTTTTCTAACCCTAACCCTTCCCTGGTGCACATTTTTATTCATAATATCAGGGTAAAATGCCTTTAGAAATAATGCAATTTTTCAAAAGCCTTCCCTAAGTAGCTTTTTCTCCACTGCTCAAGATTTCTAACCATTCTAAATACATTCCAACCATCAAGATTATGCCAGGACACCTCCTTTTTCTAATCCTGAACCTGTCCTGTTGAACAATCCATACCTTAATGTAATGGCAAATTACCTTTGGAAATCATGTGATTTTAAAAAGCCTTCCCTGAGTAGATTTTTCTGCACAGCTCAACCTTTGTGCCCATTCTAGACACATTCCAACCATCAAAATCATGCCAGAACACCTCGTTTTTCTAACCCTAACCCGGTGATGATGAACCCTTCATACACCCAGTGCCCAAACTGTAACAAAAAACCCACTTATCTATTGCAGAGTGCCAACACCGCAAGAAAATCTGAAAACAGCCAGTCCAAGCAAATAAACATTTGTCCTGAACAGCGCACTGAACAGCCCTGTGAAAGCATGTATTATTCACTGCTGATGTTTCATGGCCTTTGACATCATCCCCTGGCAGCTCTACTCCTTTCCAAGCATGTTCATTGCTCCTATGTGCGCTGTTATCCAATGCTCGGCTGCTTGGACAATGCTGGGGCGTCTTGTCTTGTATCCCAGCCAAGAGGCCTCTGCACCCCCGATGTGACAACCGTGCCATTGGCTTGCCACAGCTTCTCTAGGTTATAGGCACCCAGGTACTGAAGCAGCCTCCTATTCTTGTTCACCAAATCTCAGTTTTGGAATGTGGTTAGAAGGCAACTTATGCAATTTCACTGCCTTCCCATTCTGTGCTAAGTGGAGGATTTAAATTTGCTTTCATCTTCTTCCTGAACTTTAGTTGAGAGGTTGCTCTTTTTCAGTTCTACTCTATTGCTCTTCTTTCACCAATCAATGGCAATTTCATTAGCATGCAATCACTGTCTAATTGACTCTCTATTCAATCACCACCACTAAGTGGTACGGTCAGGAGCATCAGACCAAGAGGCTGTGCCAACCTCAAATGCTCATGGCACTTGGAAGAAGGGAGGGTGAGAACAAAGGAGGGAGACCAACAATATCCTTGCAATTTTTGGGTCATGTGGGGCATCATTTCTCCAGGAGGCCAATTTCCTCTAGCCTAGGAAAAGCTCCCATGTGGACAATAGCTTGCTCAGATGCCAGGTCCAGTTCATGAGGAATGCGGTAGAGGTAAGACTGCTTAGCGGTTTTCAGCACTTGGTGGTATGGGAGTAATGCAAATACCTGCATGAAAAATAAAAGTAGGCACTGATGGAAAGGCAGATGTTTTCCCACATCTGGGGCACAAGACTGGGCTGGAAAGCAGGAGCAGAATGGTCTCTTTTCCTGCCAGCTTGCTGAGTCCAATGAGACCAAGGCTTACCCCCCACCTTTACCTCACAAATAACGAAGCCCCCACCATGTGGGGTCCCAGCCTCCTTGGCCCTAGCCTCCTACACTCTTGGTTCTGCACTTTGCTGTTTCACTTCGAAAAGCAGGCAAAGAGCAAGGGGAGTGAACAATGCCCTGAATCAGCAATTGTGCAGAAGCCCTCAAACGTGTTACTCAACCACTGGATTACAAAATATACCAAACAGTGGGTGGTTGAAAAGGCAATGGCGAAGCAAGAGCAGGACATTTGCATGTGGTTATCCTGAAATCCGATGAGGAGGGACTGGATTGATGATGCTACATTTGGCATAGCATGCTTAATTCTGATTGCCCTGTGTTAAAAGCAAAAGAAAAAAGTGGCCACAGAGCAGGAAGAAAGGATGCTGTCATCTGTCCTCCATGATAACTGCCAGGGGTTGCAATACTGGCATCTGTGGACACCTGTCTGGACAGCACCTCAATTGCCAGACTGGCTAGGTTTTTCAGGTTCTGTTCCGAACTTTGAACTCCTAGGCTGTGAGGATGTTTGCAACGGGATGCAAAAGGATAATCCTGCTGCTGCCATGATACTTGCTTTCACTCTGGGCATAATGTGTAGGACCGTCATCTTCATTTTGTTCCCTCTCTCATGGGACTAGAATTTGGGGGAGCGGTGAGCTCATGAAGCTGATTCAGGACAGATAAGTGTTTCTGTATACCAGTGCATAGCGAAATTAAGGGATTAACTACCATGAGATGGCAGCTTTGAAAGGCGATTGGGCAAATTCATGGGGGAGAAGGCTATTACTGACTCCTGATTCTGATGGCTAACACCAGTATCAGAGCCAGGATGCTTATGTGCACCGGTTGCTGGGGAACTTGAGAAGGAGGGTGCTGCTGAACTCTTCTCCTGCTTCTGGGAGCCCTTGGGTATCGGATCGACTGCCATGTGAGCAGGCTGCTGGACTAGGTGAACCCTTAGTTTGATCCAAGATGACTCTTTAGGTTTTTATGAGCATGGACGAAAACATCAAAGGTCTCAGGTCATGCAGCTAAGGAGGTACACCCTAGGATGGATTTGCCCCACTGAGATTCAGATCCTTCAGACACTGCTCTGAAACACCTAGACTCAGCTCAATCAATCGGCAGAGGGTAATCATTAGTTCAGAATGCAACTGCCAGCAAGGCTTCACAATCCGTATGCAACTGGGATAAGTAACTACATCAAGATTCCTCCATGCAAAGCTGTATTTAAGTTGTGCAGTGCCTGAGGGCCAAACTAAACACAACACAATCCATGCAATCAGCAATTATGTGACTAGAGTTTAAATAGTAAATTGCAGGCACCAGGATTGTCCAATTGAGACTCTGGCATGGAAGGTTGGGGAGTTTTTGCCCTTTCCCTGTGCTGTGATCTGGGAAAAGCCCCCCCGCCCCCCGGACCTTTCCATCCTCAACCCAAATAACATGGTCAAGGGCCCAATCCAAACTGCACCAGGGCACAATAGTCTACCACAACATAATGCCTTCTTACATTTGAAAATGTCCTTTCTTTTATAAGGCCATTAAGAAATAACTGCTCATATAATGCATGCCATTGAGTCTAGTTTAGCTCTCAGCTACTAAAATTTTGAAATTATTTCTGGATCATCAAAGATTGGCCATATTGCTATTTCCCTGGTGAGGACATCACCTTGGTCTATAGAAGAGATCACTCCTAAACTGAAGCAATCGCATGACCCCTGACTGATACACCTGATTGCACTTCCACAGGTAAGATTGTGCTGGGACACAGGCAAGACCGAAATGGAAGCCTTCCAGTCACAACATTTGGCTTGATGTTGGTAGGACAATAAGGTGTGGAACTGCCAGCTTGTTGTTTTTGGCTAGGTCACCATCTCTTCCACACTGGTAGTCATGGTTATCCAGTGCCTAGCAGAGGCTATTTCTAAATCACTAAGCCACTGAAGACCAACGCCATATCACTCATGTTGCTCTGAGGGAGATTATAGGTAGGGGGAAAAAATGGTGGCCACCACCAAGCAATATGGAGTACCGACAAGTTGTTCTCCTCCCCAGCCATGGACCACATCTGATACTCTGCTTAAAAGGGACATGGTAGCACTGCTAGAAGTGGCCTTCTTCTGGCACTGGGAAATGCTCAGCCTCTCCTCCCTGCTGGCCCTTGCATTTCATAGCCTGCAAACAGAGTGGTGAAGCCCAGCAGAAGGAGTAACTCTGTCCCTTCAGTTGTCTTAGACTGAAATGTCCATCAGTCCAAACAGATGTGGTCAGTTCAGATGATCAAAACTTTAGTTAATCTATTAGGAGGAGCCATAGAGGGACCGTTCCCTGGCATACACAGACTTCCTCTTGTGCTCAGCCTGGTCTTGCAAAGCAAGCTGAGCCCTGGGGAAGACTAGGAATGCTTACAGAATGCAGGCTGGGCAACTGGCAGAATAGCTGGCTCATGAGCAATAAAACGACTTCTTCAGGTAACTTTCCATTAATGCCATTTGGAACTCACTGCCACTCACTTTTGCTTCCATCAGCCACTTCTATTATCCCCAGATAGACAACAGATAGATAGCTTGGTAGGTAGGTAGGTAGGTAGCTGATCACATGCTGATTTGTCTAAGAGAAAAATCTTTGCAAATTCTCCGCTGCAGAGAAGGTCTGCATCACAATGAAGCTCAGAAATGTGCCTAAAGCCTGGAATGGCCCTTGGATGGGGAGGGGAGATAAAGGTTAATTTTGTGCATCACAAAAGATGTACATACAGCATTCTAAAAGATTGGTGGAGACATGAGGGGAATAAGGCCCTTAAGTCCAGGATCAGCTGGAGCACTGGGTCTTTCAGTCCTGAGAGCCAGTTGGACCTGCCCTGTGGAGAGTCAGTAGACCTCTGAAGCCAGAGGCTGGGGAAAAGCAACAAGGAAATGACCATCACATTCACCTTGAGGATGCCCAAAGGGGCTACTAGCTGGCCACTGCCTGAAACAGTATGTCGAATGAAATGTGCTGTTGCCCCTTTCCAGCAAGGCAGTTCTTAGCAGCAGCAGCAAAGCAAGCTTCTGTCTGCAGTCAAAGTAGATTTATACTAAGGACCAGGTGGCTGGCCTGCAATTCTGAAATCATTTTCTTTAGAGCGGTCCTGCCATTGTTGAAGGGAGCACTCAGCAGCAAGCAGCTCAAGTCTGCAGCCATCAATCCCAGCTTATCTACAGAGCCTTGCCATGAACCCAATTGATCATAAATTTCAGTTTTATTTTCTTATCGTAACACAAGCAGAAGAAAAAGCTAGAGTCTCTCTCTTTCTCTCTCTCTCTCTCTCACATACACACAAACACACACAGACACTTACAATGGGCCAAAAGACACATTCACAAGACATTTGAGAAGCACCAGTTTCTCATTCTCAGCTGCTGGGTCAGTACAATTTTGACCTTAATTTAGTGTTACGGTAGAAGACAGAGCCTGAAAAAATATGGATGGTAGGGAACAAAGTATACAAAGTCAGTATGGAGCAATGGTTAAACAGCAGGACTGGAACTTCTGTGACCTGGATTCTAGTCCCCACTCAGCCAGTCACAGACTCTCAGCCCAACCTACCTCACAGTGTTGTTGTTGTGGGGATGTTGGGAGGAGGAGAAGAATGAGTTAAGCTGCCTTGACTTCCTTGAAAGGAAAAGGCAGAGTATAAATACAACCAATGAACAAACAAAAACCAGATGAATGAACGAACAGGGTCAGTTCCAGATGCCTCAGATTCTTTTCCCACCTTTATACCACATTCCACTATATTATGTTGTTATTCATGTAAGACAATATCCAATATCCATTTATGAAAGACAGACATCCCTGAGTTGATGCTGCTTTGGACTACACATTTCACCAGCCCCAGCCAGTCTGTGCAATGTACAACAATTCTGAGAACCAGAACACAAAATATGTGGAGGGTGAGAAGTTGAAGAAGGCTGGTATAGTCCTTTCCTGACCCATGGCCCTGTTACAGCCTATCTACATTAGCATCTCCTTCTGCAGCACCTGCAGAAAGGAGCCAGCTCACATGTACTGCCAAGCTCATCAGCCCATGGCGAGAAGGCCGTACACATCTCAACAGCCTGAACAAAGATCTCTTGAAGGAGTATTTAAAGAATCGAGCCCCAACAGGATGCAGTCTCCTTGCCAGCTCCTGTAGCCACAGACCGCAGGCCCCACCATGTCTGTCTCCTGTCAGCCAGAAGAGTGTGTCTCTTTAATGAGAATTGCCAGGGGAATGGCTGTTGGCCACGGGAACGACACTGCCCATCTCCACTTTGATGGCTGCATTATGAATAGATCTTTTCTGTATGGAGTGCCCAGTTAACAGCAGATGAATGCCAGAAAGATTCCTCAAGGGAAATTCTCTCTTGTCTCCCTAGAAGAATATTGCTGTGAAATGCTTTTTAATGCTGTTTTGCTTTTGGGTACTAAGCTGCAGAACAAAGCCCGAATGGAGGAGATGAAAGACACCTAACGTGATGGTAATACTGCAGTTAGGTTCAGAATTTTCAGTGAAACCAAAGTGCAGTTCCCAAACTTCACTGAAATGACCCAAATTCTTGTTGAATCCATACATGAAAAGCCTCAAGAGTTGTTTCCAAATGCCCAGGACAACACAATGAGCATTGCTGTTATCACTATCCCACTGGGATTTAATTAGGCTTTAGAATTTCTTCAGATTTTAGTCTTCATCTGACACCCTGCTCCTTGTCCCAAGTGATGCTGAATCAATGAATTACTTTATTTTGGTAAAGAATATAACAGAAGATAAGTGATACTAGCTTGGTGAGAAGAGGGGACAGGGCCTTTTTTGTGGCATCACTTCAGTACTTTGTCAGGTCAGACTAGCTCCCTTATCCTTGCCTAGGTAGTGAAGTCTTTTCCAATTTTCCCAGCACTTCATTTATTTAACATAAGTTCAACGTATTGAACTCTATGTCACTGGAAGCATAATGCAAGATCTTTATATGGTCCTTTCATGGTCTTACCCACACATTCAACTTGCCACTGCAATGTTGCACTCAAAAAGCCATAAATATGCATGCATGAACAATTGCAACATGCAGCATGTGGTCTGAGCAGAAAGATGGGTTTGGACACAGAATTTATTCTGTAGGTTCTGCCCATAAGACCAGAAGAAAAGCCACGAGAGGTCGTTGCGGCCCCATTGGTGCGGGTGTTCAAGGATAGGCTGGACGTCCACATGGTGGGCATGTCGTGAGCGGAGCTGGCTGGTGACAGAGGTCAGACTAGATGGCCCGGGAGACCCCCTTCTGACTCGCTCTGTTTCTCTGTTTCTATGTTGGACCAGGCCAAAGGTCCATCTAGTCCAGCACACCGTACATATCGTGGGAATCCAGCTGCACACAGGATTGCTCAAGCAGGATGAGTGCAGCAGCTCTGCCTGCCCAAGCACCTGATCAACTGGTGCATCCAGGCACGCCACCTCTGGTAAAGGAGGTAGCCCTTGACCAGCAAGGCTACCTATATTCCTTGCAACATGGATTTTTGCTCACCACATTCCACCCTATCCTTTGGCAGCACTTCCTAATAACAGAAGACAAACGCACACAATATTTTAGTTATCTCAAGATTCTGAAAATCTGCAAGATGCATCCCACAATCCATAAGAGCCTTCAAGCTTGCAGCTTTCATTTCTAACTTTAAGATCTGGTTTTATTAAGGAGCTAACACCATGGAGCTGCTTAGAGTCCACAGTCTTTGTATTTCCATGCAATACAAATCCTGTACTGTACTCCCTGTCTAGTTAGAAGCTGGGCTAGTCTTTATGCTACTTTTTCTAAGAAACCAAGCAAGCAAGCAAGCGGCGGGGAGGGGAGGGGAGGGGAAGGAACTCTTTAAAAAGATGCCTGGAGCTTACATTCATTTAAGGAAAAGGCATTCAGAGCAGGAAAAATGTGATAAGGTCCTTTAAATCTGGCAAACGGATACACTTAAGATTTTCAGTTGCACAAAACCGCATCATAGGCAGATTTCCCAATCAACCAGTGCAGGGGAGAGTCATGTGACCTCCTGAAGACATCTGGGAGGCCATCAAATTTGTTGGAGCCACTGCTCTGAGATCCAGTGAACTATGAGTTGGAACAAAGAGCTACAGACCTCACCCTGTATGCAAAAGGCATTACGATGACTTGTAACTTCTCTCAGATTCTCCCTTTGAAGCAATCTTACAAAAATATGACATAAGTAGAGAGAGTGATGATTTTGGACAAGATATGAACTCAGAATTTGGAGGATCCCCCCTCCCAGAAGATAATAGGACAATCTTGGTGGCTGATAGCATGGACTGGTTTTTCTCCCTCTGAAAGAGAAAGAGGGCAAGGAGGGGGAGCCTGCTGCCTTCCTCTCCATAATTGGTGACCATTTTGTTTAAAAAGCATGAAATTACCACTTTGTCTTTCCAAGGTAGTGGTTACTGGGGAGAATACAATTATTTTATCAGAAGCAGTGGGACTCAAACAAGCCAGAAACTCCAGTCAGAAATTACCAAGAAGATACCTTCCAGATTTCTTTGCATTTCTCGAGTTTGGGCAAACCTTCCAGGAGGGGCACACAACTTTTTCAGCACTTAGATTGTGTGCACAGACACATGCCATTTGCAGAGGAAGGAAAAGAACAATCTGTACAAGGATTTCTGGTGGAGGGAATGAGAAGTACAAGTGGCAGAGAAAAGAGGGAGTGGGAGGAGGTTCTGGCACACTTTGAGGACTGTTGGTTTTGCACCCCTATTGTAAAGATGTACCAGCAATGTGTTTGCATTTCGTTCTGCACAAATATATGAGCAAATTTGCTCATTATGGAGTGTCTCTAGATGTACACTTAAAATGTTTGATTGCCTATATCCAAAATATAATGTCTAAAGGAGACAAACAAATATCTCAGAACACTCAAGTCCCAGGTTTTTAACACATTTTAACTCACTGCTTCTCCTTCTGGGTTCTTTGCAGGATGAACACACACACACACACCCTTGGGTTTTTCTTTTTGTATCTTCCTATATATTCCATTGCACAACTACAAGGTGATGCTATGAATACCTGAGTTATGAAAATACACAGCAAATTTGTAGTGTCTTATACTTTGCTAGCACTTTAATAGCTCATTGCTCACCCTTGTTCAAGCATGGTGGGGAAAGAGGGAGGGGACAGAAATATTTAGAAAGGACACGAGAGGTAGTATGAAAGCACTGGGTAAAGCATCCGCCAGCTAAGGTGAGGAATCAGGACAGAAGAATAGATGGCCTGTGCAGAGTAACCTCAAGTTTGTTGCAGAATAATGGGTAGAATGGCCCCATTCACCATCTTGGCTATCCGAGAATTGATTAACAGGACCATGTTTTATTACTTCATGACACTGGTAATACTAAATGAACTGTTGGGGGAGGAAGGGGTAAGGTTGCATATTTCATGTCTATTGTTGGATGTGCATAGATATCAGAACTGTACCTGGGGAAGCCGGTGTTGCTAGGTCATCGTGAACCAAGTTGCTGAAGCTCATAGTCTTCAGCTATGTCTTTCAATTATTCTAACCTCAATGTTTAATTCATATGGAAAAAATATTAATTCAGGTCCACAGCTACTATCTAAAACACTCCAGACAGGTACATGCATCTCCCAACTCCATATAAAACTCTGAGTTACTAGAGTGCACCCATATATAAAAATGCACAGACCCAGTATCTCTGAACCTTCAATCTCCCTGCAACCATGAGAGCTAGTAACCTATTTTGACGGCAAAATTTTGGGACAGGAGGCAGCACAAACCAAATTTAGGCATTAGCTCACCATTAATCTCTTTGATCCTCATTAACCATTCTTTTGCTTCCTATCCTATTTTCTAACCCCCCATGCTGTTCTCTCCATTGCTTATTAACTAAATGCTTGCTTGTTTTTATGCAATCCATGCACTGCAGTTTATACCAGAGACTGTGTCATTGCTTATGCTTGCCCATAATTCTGCAGTATATTCTAACAATAGCCAGTTGTTTGAAAGACATTATGCAAAACAGACTTGTAACATTATCAGTTGGGCCATTAGCAGGCATTCTCCAAATCCATGCACAGGCTGCTAAAAATGCTCTCTCCAAATCAGATCACTGGAAGAGGAAAATGGAACAAGGCCATTTTATGGCCATTATAGCCATAACCAGCTAGGAGTAAAGATCTTCAACAGTTATTGCCTGAGCTGCTCCATGATCTGGACCAGTTAAGAGTTAAATCCTGCCAGTGATACCCAAGAAACTGAAGGCTTTCAGATTATCTGCTTTGCTGGGCTGAAGCCACCAGGGTGAGAGGAGTGCAATCCAGGCTGTTCTAGGAGATTTTCCTTATATGGGCCTTTCAGCCTATCCCCTATCCACTGAGGGCATTGGGAAAGGCAGGGCAGGGTGCTGCAGGCAGTTCAGTATAAATCATAGCAAGGCCCTTCTGCGTTTTTCTCCTTCCCTTCCATCAGAACATCCCCTTTCTTCCTCCCCAGGGCTGATTTTTCCAAGCTCAGTGGGCAGCTGGTGCAATCTTCTCTGTGCCAGCTGTGAAGGGCTGGGGAGGAGGATTCTTGGGCTACAGTGCTGTGTCCAAACTCAGAAGGGTTTTTCCAAGCCAGGTTATGGGGTGTTCCTCCAGGAACCAAAGGAGCATTCTCTTAGGTGCCTTTGTAAAGTCCCCTGAGCCAAATTAGAGGCAATGTCAGACTACACTCTTGCACCCACACCGCTGTGGACATTTTTAATAATAATGCAAATCTCGGAAGCTGCAGGGGTGGGTGGGCCAGGCCTGGTTAGAATCTGGATTGGACTCTTGAGTGCTGCACTGAACAGGGAGTTGGGCCTGATGTCCTTGCAGGCTCCTTCCAACAGAATGATTCTATGAAAAAATCAATGTGTGTAAATGTGTGTGTGTGTGTGGGAGAGAGAGAGAGTGGTAGTTATCAGAACTGTGGTCACATCAGGCTGTAACTCTTGGATTCTCTACTGCAATCCTGATGAAAATAACTTCTCCAAAGATGTTAATTGCAGTGGAAGGAGAGAGGAGGAGGAGGAGGAGGAGGAGGAGAAATATGCCCACCAATGGGGCTTTTACTGTACTTCCAATGCAAATTGCAGCTTTGAAGGGCATTTTCTTCCAGACCACAGTAGGGAAGGGAAGGATTAGCTCACCCGTAAGCACTCACATACAACAAGAACTCTAAAAAGACTCCTTCTGACAAATAGCTTTCTGTAGGACAGTGAAGAAATTTAGATTTAGGCATATGAGTGGGTGGATACATCAGTTCCACTTTCTTCCACATTATATTTTTATATCTTTTTTCCAAAGTATGAAGAACTTTGCAAATTTTGGTCAAATTAAATCCTTATAAAAGTAAAGTGAAATTAAATTCTCAGCCATCTGCACCAGCCAAAGCCAATACACACTGCTATTCCCAGCTTAGTGTTCAATGATGTACATTCCTGCCAGAAGGCTGTCAAAGGTCAGGAGCCTACCAGAAAATAAGAGGTGGCAGCATAGACAGGGATTTGAGTCCAAACAATTAGGAGCAAAAGTACTCAAAGTTCAATAAATATGTCAGTTTCAGTTTCTCTCAGATTCTTTCTAAAAGTAAAAACCTCAGCTGCTTTAGTTCTGAGTATGGACAACTTCGTATTGTTTTAAAAAATACACACATATCAAAACTGAAAGGAAACACAATTCTCACCCATCCTTATTTAGGTATGTTTTCAGGGAATTCAAAAGAGTTCAAAACTTTTGCAAAGCTGGACTTCTTTGTTCCTACACACCTTTAACTTCCTGGGTCTTAGGACATCTTTAAATCATGTGTAGAGGAAAAGGAAGAATAACACACCATTTTAATGACTCTTGATTTTATGAAACCTTCTTTGAAAATCTTGGCTGAAAGGCAATCTAGAAATATAGCAAGCTGAACAACAACAGAAATCTGCAATGTTGTGATGAGATGCTTTCCAAATAGAGGCAGGGGTAGGAGCCACTGCAATAGCAAGGAGAGAGGAATCCACCCTCAAAGAAAAGGCTACATAGCAAAGCTGAAGAGGTGCAGCTCCAGACTAACATGACTCAACGATAGCAGCTAATTTTTACTAAAGGAAGAAGAGAGAGACACACCAGTATTATTATTTATTTTTTTATTGCATGTATGCCCTGCCTTTCTCCCTCATACAAGAACCAAAGTCTTCTCCTCTGCATGCTACTCAGAACAGGTTAAACTCAGGGTCTATGACTGGCCCAAGTGAGCTTCATGACTGAGTGGGAACTGGAACCGGAGTCTCCAGAATACCAGCCCAGCCCAGTCCAGCACTGTGCCGCACTCGCTTTCAGCAGAGCAAAGAGCTGTCAGATGTGCTACTTAGTCACAGGGAAATTCTGGGAGAAAACAGGGACAAAGGGGAGAGTTTGGGATGCAGTGCCCCCCCCCCCCCTTTAAGGGTCATCTAGTCCAAGCAGGCAGCTTGGCTGTGGCTAAGATTTTCTTCTATCAGAGTGCAGGGGCCTGAGATCTTGCTTTACTCAGTGAAGCTCCTTGGCTTACACGAACAGTATAACTCAGCTGCATCCATTGTTGTGAGCATAAAAAAGCAGGGACCAAGGCACAAGAGCCAGAATAGCTGAGGAAAACTCACAAGCGGTGGAAGCTAATATAGTTACATTCTCTGGGTCAGTGCAAATTATACCTCATTAGCTGCTTCACTCTTTTATATAAACACCCTGCACGGAAGAGACACACTCGGGCCAATCCTTAGCGGGTGTAAACCATTGAGTTGTATGAGGAGTCAATGAGGTTATGATGATTTATTCCACTGGAGGAGCCAGCCCAGTGTTTTCAATATTACATTTTAAATATTAGATTAATGGAGTTACAACCCCAGAAGGCAGCTCAAAGGAGCTGAAAGCCAACGGGAGTTTGCATGTCAATTCCAGTTTAATCAGGAGTTTCTCTTCTGCCTTCTATTTCCTACTAAGTGACTCAGAAACCTACCCTGAGAGGAAAGGGACTTGGTCCATTCTTACACATGGCGGTGGCATTGTCTTGGCCAAAACAGTGGCCAGGGTTGGTCCTCAACCACTAATATTTCTCTGAAGATCTTTGCATTTGAATCTCTCTCTGCCCTGTTCAGAGGAAGGCCTATAACTTCAGTGGCAGAAAACATGATACATATTCAGAAGGACAGTCCTCATCATGTTTACATAAGGCTGAAGACAATCCCTGACTGTCAGGACATGTCAGTACAAGCAGCCTTCCCAACCCAAGGTCACCCGCAAGTCCCAAACATCTGGAGGGCACCAGCTGGAAGAAGCCTACTGGCTGAACCAATAATCTGACATGGTATGAAGCAGCTTCATATGTAAGTTTTATTTCTTTAGATCTATCCCCTGAAGATCTTGTCTTCAGACAAGCCAGCTCTTTTCCCTTTGTTTTGCTTTGCCCCCTTAATGACTATGATGTGGCAATGCTGACTCTCATCACATCTAAGCCTACTTCTTCCACAAAGCCTTTGACACAACCATCTAGCTCTAGTGCTGTGCTGTAATTCTTCAGCCTGTAAATGATCCCACAGAAAGTTATGTAATTGAAATAGCAAACATTCTTTGCCTGTTTGCCCCTCTTTATAGTTCTTTCCCTCTTTCATCCATGAAAAGAATGGAATTCTAGCAGACACACACACACAGAGGTCAAATATCTTTGCTTATGTGAATTAATTCCAACACAACTGTGTAAGCTAATCTTAGCTAAAATGCAAGGGATATATATTTATTTAAAGACCAATTTGAAAATACTCCAGGCTAACAAAGAATAGAAGCATTTTTCTCCAGTTCAATCACAGCTAATAACACATCCTCCAGAGACTGAAAGAATCAGTCTGTCCATCTCTGATGTGTGTGTGTATGCACACACAAATCTCCTTCTATATTAATGTATTGTATAATATCTAGCCAGCACTAGGCATGTTGGCTGGGGCTGATGTGCATTGTAGTAAAATCCTAGGCTCAGGTGGGCTGCATTCCAAATTAACCTCTCCACCTGTGGCATGCATGCTGGATGAAGTGCATGTTCAGAATGGCACGTGTGTTGTGTGCTGGGCTGCTCTTTGGTGACTGTATATAGATGATGATGATGATGATGATGATGGCGATCCAGAGGGGTGGGCAAATATGTAAAGAATAACAACTCTGACATAAAACTGCACACACTAATGGAGAAAGCAAAGCTGTAAAGATTTCTGCCCTGCCCCTTTCCCAAGCAAATAGAAAGAACGTTCTACTGGGCACATCAGGTACCAAAATGAAGGGCTCGTCCTGGGTAAATAGGAACAGTCAGCACACATGTCATAAGCCCAGCATTCCACCAGGGATTGTACCACCTTGAAGCCTAGGCAATGCTGCAAACCCTGGCTGTAAAAATAAGTGTTTTGACTGTAAATCATCTGCAGTTATTCTTGTGCACCATAAAAGGTCCAAGGGGAGGAGAAGAGCGGGATTTTCCTGAAGACATTATTATATCAACATTATTGCAGGAGGGAGGGAAAGTGGAGTGCTGAGGGCAACCGCTGTGATGACTTCAGGGATTTGGAAGCTTTGCTATTCAAAAGGGTTACAGAAGAAGAGGAGATCATTGTCAATGAGGCCAGGATTAAGTGGGGACTTTGCAAGGGACCCTGGAGGGAACAGCAGCAACAGCAGATAACAATAACAGAGCTGTTTAAGCCTGAGTCAAAAGCATCCACCAAGGTGGAAGAAGAATTGTGAAGTGGGGCAACCTCACAGGGAATTTAAGGTGGAAGAACGGGAATCAAGGGAGTTGCTAATGGGTACAGGTGGCAACCTAGCGCAGCAACAGGGCAGACTGGGTTAGCTTGCTCATTGTCTTAAAACAGAAGAGTTGGTTTTCAGGAAGGAAGAAGAAAGATAGAAGATTGTCCCTATGGTATCATGCAATACACAGTGCAATGTAACACAATATACAATATACGTAGTTGTAAAAAGCTCTGTCTGATCAGAAGTAGAACTCTGATAGTCACTCTGTTTTTCCTTATATTATTTCCTATACTTTTAAAAGGAAAAAAAAGTGTGATGAAACTTTGTGCTCCCCCGCATGAGCCAGGACACTTGTTAACACTTTCCCTATCAATACCAGCAAAGAGTCTGGCCAATCTATGCTGTGAAACAGCTGCTGAATCAGGCTGTGCTAAATTGAGTGCTTAATCCCACAATAGGTTGCTGATATTTATTATAGATCCGTTGCCACTCAAACCGCTTCCAACAATATTGATATTCTGGGTAGCCTGGTTGTAGCGCATAGGGAAACAAAGGGAAGCAACACTCTTGGCACGAGCCCTGTGGGTATATATTTACTTCTATGTGCATGCAAACTCCCAGGAAGGCAATCCATTCCTTGCAGACCAGGAGGATGGAGTTTGCAACACAGGAAACATTTCTGTTTTAAAAGCCACATCTCTCTCTCAAAAAACAAAAGCAAAAAACCTCGGTCAGAGGCAATGTTGACTGAGGGCACATGCAAGAAAATACTCGTAGCTTGTAGCTTAAGAACACTCATTGTGTCAATGTTTTTTACATATAACAATAACCACATGGAAATCTAGTGGGGCATGCAATATACTGCTCACAAAAACGCTGGGCTTCCACGGGAGGTGGTTGAGGCCCCGTCGGTGAGGGTGTTCAAACATAGGCTAGACATGCACATGGTGGGCATGCCGTGAGCGCAACCGGCTGGAGCCGGGAGTTAGACTAGATGGCCCAGGAGGCCCCTTCTGACTCGCTCTGTTTCTATGAATTTCACACCTTCAGCATCTCCTCTTCAGTGAGCCAAGAACTCAGAAGTCTATTCATGACAGAGAAGGTTGGCAGAGTGGACTGCATCACTATCAACTACCCTTCCTCCCTGCTGTGTTCGTGCGTATATATTTAGAACTCTGTGTGTGTGTATAATATTGAGCATTTACTCAGATATATTTTAGAACTGAATGCGCCTCCACATTTTTCTTTAAAATCACCACCACCACCTCTATGGAAATAGAGAAGTAGCAACACAAGAAGGGAGGTTCTAGCTTTACACCAAGTCCCTTCTCTTTGCATGAAGTCATGCTTTGGTCATTGCTGATTTGCTTCTAGCACAGGACAACATTCATAGGCCCTGCAGCCTGATGTGGCATGTCTGCTGCAAGTGCAGGCTAGGATTAAGTCAGGGTCAGAGGAAGAGAATTGGGACCACATCCACCAGCTTCCTTTAGTATTCCAGAAATTATCAACCAGATTCCATGAGAAAGAAATATCCAGGATTTGATCTGTTCCTAGCAAAGCGTTGCCTTGCTGATGCAATACCCCAGCTTCGAGTGAGAGCTGGCCAAGCCACTCTAGATTAAAACCTTGAGCCAAATCTTTTTCTGAAGTCCTAATACAAAAGGGGTCTGCATGATTCTCCCTTTTGCATTTTGGTTATAAGGGGCAACGTTCGGCAGTTTGTCATGGCGTTCACCCACTGGGAGTCACCGCCACCATTACCAGAACCACCAAGAAAAAAAAAAAAAATCTACCAGACTGGAGTGGCATAATCACCACCCAAAATCCTTCTTGGGAGTTTTGGGAGGAAAATGGGGTAGGTTTTAGCCACATTCTGTATCTTCCCCTCACCTTTGAAAGTCTCCAACATTGTCGCAGTGAGAGAAATGTCAAACGGGAGAGATTTCAGGCCAGTCCTACCATGGACCAAACCTACAGGCCAGCACCATCTCACTGGTGTAACTACAGGTTTAGACTGGTTTATTAATCATTCCTAGACCCTAAGAACATGGTTAATAACCTTTGCAACTGGGGGTGAAAGGAGGTTTTAGATGAAGGTATCTTAGAGAGGATAAAATGGTGGTGGCAGGTTGGGATTGGCTGGGAAATAGAGAAGTAGCATGTATACACAACACTGAGTACTTTGAAGAAAGGGATGGGGAAAGGAATGTGACAGAAACAGTGGTGCACAGGTGTCTGTCCCAGCTGGTAAGTTATGGTCTGAGGTTACCAAGAGGAGTTCCCTCAGCAGAAGCTCCAGCCTGCCAAGGTTTCTGCTCTTCAAGGCAATGCAGAGCCTGGCTCAGTGACAAAGAAACATGCTTCATAGGGAGAAGGTTTCTGGTTCAGCTCTTGTAAAAGGGAACCAGGGTAGCAGAACAGAACATGACTTCTGCCAGGGACCTTGCAGAATCTTCCTCCAGTCAATGGAAGGGATAAAAGAATATTTAAGCTTGTCTAATTTCCCTAAAAATTACTCTGAAGTGAAGCACATTTCTGCTCAGCCCCATTCTTGCTTTTAAGCTGCTTTTCAGCCAGAATTACAAAAGGATGCATTTTGAACAGGAAATTTTCTGTGTGAGTTTTCAAAAATACACACTTTCTATCATTGCCCAAAGCACGAAAATGCATTTCCAAGTATGCATTTTTAAAATATGCGTCTCTGAATGCTATCACAACTTTTTGAATTGGAGAGCATCTCTCAAAAAACTCCCTTTCCTACCTCCATTCATATTCAAGACTGTGAATGGAAATCCCCCCCCCCATGATTTCTGAACAGAAATAACATTCCTGAGCACCCCTAGTAAGGAGTGGAGAGGACTGGACTGGACTAGATAGATCAGGGGTCAAGGAAGAGACATAGATCAGCGATACAGCTTTCCATACAGAAGGCCAAAAGTTCAATCCCTGGTATCTCCAGGTAGGACTGCCTAAACTCCTGAAGAGCAGCTGCCAGTCAGTCTTGAGAATGCTGGGTTTAGAGATGCCAATGGCTGGCTCAGTGTAAGGCAGTTCCCTGTGTCTGTCCCAGTATAAGACAGATTCATCATGCTCAACTACAGAGGCACAGAAACTGAGTCAGAAGGGGTCTCCCTGGTTATCTAGCCTGACCCCTGGCTCCAGCCAGCTCTGCTCATGGCATGCCTCCCATGTGCATGTCTAGCCAATCCTTGAACAACTAGTAAAATGGCCTGCTCCTTTGCATCTTTTCTGTTGATGTTTTTGGTCGCCCTGGCCACCAGTGGTTTCCCTTCCCAACCCATCTTAGCCACTGATACCAGAATGTACTATGATGCTGATAGTACTTTAATTCTCTCTTTCCTCAGTGCTCAGAGAAACAGAGACACCTTCAAACTGAATTCCTATGCACACATTCCTGTGATTAATTGAAGTCTAAGAGAATATAGGCTGAAATAGCCTGCATATTTCTCAAACATTTAAAAGCTCATAGATGAGGACCAGAAACCAAAATATAGATTTGTCACTGTCTTTAAACAGTGGGGTGTGCTAAATGTCCTGAAGCCATGTGTGATCAGCAAGGCATTTTTCTTCTAGGAATCTTGAATAATCACTGCAGTCCCCTGGATTATCATAGGCACACTTACAAGGGAAAATGTGGGCCCTAGTAAAATATAAATGTTACGCTAGTCTAGTCCAGCATTTACAAAGCAGTCCAATTAAGGACTAGTCCAAGAAGGTCTTCCAGGTATGAAAAGGATTGTGGTTTCAGTCTCCAACAGCAGTCAGCCATGAGCCCCTGGGATATCAGAGCATGTTGGAGAACCCCACCACCACATCCTCAGCTCTTGGATTAGGGTTGGGGTTCAAATGAGAGTGACTCTCTAATGAATTGGACTGGCTTTTCTCAAGTCATGCAGATTCTTGGACTTACAGACTGCTCATTTCAGGCTGTTTGGCTGTTTTAATTTGATGTAATCTGTAACACATTTAAACATCACAAAAATACAAAACTATTTTTTTTAAATGATCAAAATTTGCATTTCTCCCAGAGGCTAACTTTTTTAGGCATCTGCATGTTTTGTGGGAATGTGGAGGTTTTGGGAAGTAGGAATTTGCATAAATGTATTTGAATGTATTTGCATTCTGTAAATGAGGGACACACAAAATGAAAGACACCCGACTATCTGCAAAACATAAACAGAAAAGAATTTACCATGTAATTGCATCCCTATTCAGAGGTCTAAACTCTGAAATATATGTCACACAACTTCAAAATTGTTCTTGTTTTGGTTTGTTTCTTGTTCTATTATGTTTTCTCATGGTTAGTGGATATTGAAAGATCTATTTGACAAATTCACCCAATTGTGTTTCATTAGTTATTACAAGTACTTGTGAAAAGTGAATTCTAGTGTATCAATGGCTAATGACGAGGCATCTACTCCAGTGCAACCAGAGTTTGTTTTTTTAAAGGAAAGGAGGAAATGTTATTTGGGAATTGTAATGTGGGTAGAGGATAATGAAGACTGAAGAAGCAGTGATGGGAAGAAAAGCAGTGGAGGAGACTGTGGCTTGTAAGGAGACAGGGGGAGCAGTCACATGTGCAGATATAACTACATTTTGGACAAAATGTTATCTCATTTTAACCACAATGGACATTAGTATTTCACATAACTGATCAAGAAACATTCCCTGACCCCTACTTACCTTAAGACTGTCTCTTCCTACATCCAGCTCCCATTTCAGACATCAGCCAAGCCTTACTTCAGAACAGCTTTCTCTGCTATCAGGTCCAGAAGGATGTGACCTTGTAAACAGTCATCTCCTCCACGCTTACTCCAAAATTATTGATATCCTTCTCATTCCAGAGTTATTTGATGAGCTTTGGGTGTGCTGAAAGACTAACCTGGCTGGAATAGCTCTGAGGTTCTTGGAGGCTGGAAAATGCTGGGAAGGGTTGAGTTTGCTGAATGGAGTTCACAGCTGCGTTGCTTTAGCTGTATAATTGGCCTTCAGAGAGTCATTCTCTTAACAGGGGCTGGAGAATTTTCTGGAGAGCAATCACCTTCACAGAAGCCAGCTCGTGATGGTGACCATTAGATCTAGTCTGTCTATTACACTTGCCATGGGGTTTACATGTACCACATCTAGGAACATGTAGTATGTTTTCAACACCCGTCTTTCTTAAGTAACTCTCTCAGCAGGACTTGTGGTGGAGGGGCTGGGTGTGTTGTGAGTTTCTCATGGGCCATACTGAATTACTGTGGGTCATAGCTGATGAAACTGATCAAAAATGCACCCCTATGGAGATAAGAGTAAGCTCCTGAATGGGAGGGGGGTCATGTTCATCTGAGGAAGAGTAGGAGGGCCATCAAAAGTTATTTTTGCTTCCCACTCTACATTTTTACTTGACTGACATTTTCAGTTATGGAGAAGGATGGAGCAAAACAAACCACCTCATTAATCTCTCTCCAAGATTGCTTTCCTGACTTCAGAGAGCAGCCAGAGCTGCTCTTTCCATGCTGGTTGTTAGTGAGAGGTCTGGACCTCCAATCCCCAGCTTCAGGGTCTGAGAGCCAACTCTGTTCTCAGATCTGGAAATCCAAATATCTTATGTCCAGGGTTTATATGCCCATTCCTGACTTATGAATCTGACTCAACCTGTGGGTGGGTTCACAGAACACAAAAAGCCACATTGGTTTCTTGCACAGGATGGTCTGCTGCATCCTCCAAACTCTGTCATGGTTTTTCAGCATGATTTATTTTCATTTAAGGATGCACAATGAGAAATGACGTTCTGACCCATGGCTTCCACACTTCATCGTGGTTTCCCTGGTCATCCAAACCTGGCATCATGGTCCCCATGGTCTTGCTGGGCAGTTTCCATAGAAAGACTGGCAGCTGCAAGAGCTGCTTCAGCTCTCCCATGTGGGACTGAATTCCAGATGCAGTGGCTAATGGGATATGTGCCAAAAGTAGGAGGACTGAGTGAGGAGGGTGGAGAAGATGCTAATGTAGAAAGCATCCTTTTGTTTTTGCTTTTCTTTTTTGGCATTCTGGAATGAGACAAAGTCTCCAGAAAGAGCATCATGGAAATGGAAAAGCACAGCATAGCCCATATCTGGGGATTTTTTTTTATTCTTACAGTGCACTGAACGTGGTTTGGTTTATGACCTTTGTGTCTTCTCTATTGCTCGCCCATCCTAGCTAGGGGGAATGCCACA
Organism: Varanus komodoensis; assembly: GCF_004798865.1. Taxonomy (NCBI): domain Eukaryota; kingdom Metazoa; phylum Chordata; class Lepidosauria; order Squamata; family Varanidae; genus Varanus; species Varanus komodoensis. Next base: position 7,538,711 of record NW_025335856.1, read on the forward strand.
GCACTGCACCAATCAAAAGTCTGTGACCTGCAATCAAGGACAAGATCAGACAAGGAGGTTAACCATCCCTTCTAGCACTAACATCTATGCTTCTATAAAGTATAAGAGAAGTGACTGTAAAAAAATAAAATGGAAAATCCCAGTTGTAACCTTTATGTCTCCCTTTCCCAGACCTTATTACTTGCAGCACTGCATCGTAGACTCTGTGGCTCTTCCCCAAAGGACACACGGCTCCCCTATTAACCACTTTCCTCACAGATGAATTACAGTCATTTCTATGTGAGGAATCCCACAACACTTGCAAATCTAACAAATGTAATCAACCAGCTCTTCATCGACCTATCCAATGTGTGACAACCCCCACATACGTTTTGCTGACTTAGGCAAATATCCAAGCCAGGAAGTTAGTTCAGGCCCAGCTGGGACATCATACCTGGCTGATGAACGTCATTCAAATTTGGGGATAACTATTCCCCAGACCAAGAATGAGGAAAAAGAGGTGCATGGGCCACCACTGATATGGTGGACAGCTGACAGTAGTTCATGAAATAACTGAAGAGATGGGAAGGATGATACCTCTCACTGGACCAAGATCTGCTGGTGAAAAAAAAAATGAAATCCTCTGCATTCTTTTACCTACATTACTTATGAAGACAAATTCTGTAATCCTCAAAGAACTTGCTTACTCCATCAAAACCTGGGTCCGAAAAAAGGAGAAAAAAATGAGTCATTGTCAGCTAACTGGGATTTGAATAGCTGCTACATGACCAGAATTAATTGCCCGATGTAGCCAAATCAAAGGCAGAAGTGAAGGGGATCTCATACCAAACTCAAGAACATGAAGTGAGGTTAGTCTGACAACAAAGGAATGAGAAGAAAGACAGCCAGATTGAGGGTGAAAGGAAGGGTGGACACGGAAGGCATACAATGCCGAGGATACTTCCAGGGCAAGCAGGGGAAATAGGAACAGTAACCAAGCCAGAACACCTAGGTTAGGGATCTCTAGGAGGCAACAGTGATCTACATTTGATTGTGAGTTCAATAAAATATAGCATGCCACCTAGTATACTTCTAATTATTGTATGACCTTTTTATTGCACACCAATCTTAAACACACACACTGACACTTTCATACATACATATATTTTCCTGGAGTTTGCAAAGTAATGTTAACCCCACAGTCATGCCCATTTGTGATGAGCCTGGTGAGATTCAGGGATTTCTGGTTTCTCCCTTACCATATTGCATTAACGTGCCATCTTAACTGCATTCTTTGTCTACCACAAAATTCAGTGCATCAGGAGAAGGCTCTCAGCTATGAAATATTGCTAAGATGTGTACACAGCAGGGCAAAGTTAATTGTGGAAATAACGGGATGATATTTTGGTCCCACTACCCTTTCACTCTGTTGGCCGCCCATGTTGGACCCCCACCCTGATTTCTTCTGCATCAAAGTTCAACATTTTATTGAAGAGTAATGTCAGTGCATCAGCTATATATACATCTCCTCCTCCACGAGTTTAAGAATGAGGTATCACAACCAGTCTGAAGAGCAACATGGAACATATTCTTTTTTTTTTTTTTAATGTAAAGTCAGAGACAACCTCCAGTTTTGACCTCCAAACAAACCAAGGACAAAGGAGGCCTCCACCTATCAGACTATCCCCAAACCTAAAAGGTGCATTTCTTCAGGTTCATCCATTGAAAAGGAAATGAAAGAACAAAATTGATGTGAGTTGGTTTCTCAAGCAGCCACAGAAACAGTTTTTCCCCCTTGCTTTTTTAAAAGACAAACTATTCTTTGAAACTTCTTTTATTTTATTTTATGTCCTTGTTGTGTTTCTGTCTGAAGCTGTGTAGAATAGGGAAAATAAAGGGAGTGTATTGGCTTTAATTGTCATTATTTTCCCCTCATATAAATCCAAATCTGGAAAGAGATGCTGCAGTTTTTTTCTTTCTTTTCTTTTCTTCTTTTTTTATAAATGTCTTCAACATGTAAATAACCCATTGAAAGGCCCAAAAAAGCAGGAATTAATTACACAGTTACCAATAAAACTCTACCCTTGTGTCTGAGAAGACCAATACACAGCTAACTTCATATACAGCATGCAGTAATGTCAGAACAAGGACCCGGCTGAGAAATAATGTGCTAGAATGCTAACAAAATTATATATATATTCATATATATATATATATATATACACACATACGTACATATATATATGAATAATAATAAAGGATAAGCATATCCATCAAACTCAACATACAGTGAGCATCAACCTTTGTCCTTCCAAACATGAAAACAGCAGAAAACTTTCTTGAGTTGAACACGAGAACAATGAATGGAAACTTGATGATGCTGGTGGAGGCATTGCTTGTTCAACTTTTCTCTCTTTTTTCTGCCAGATGTGTCAACTCTAATCAAACCGATCACACGAACAACTGGAGACACTTGTCCCTCCACCTCCTGTAAACCTAGTTAAGAATCCTGCTATTCAATTTGTTTTTAATACTTAATAAACTTGCTTCACTTTTTCCATTTTTGTTTTTTGTTTTTGTATTTTTTTATGAACTAACAGTTCTAGGCTCATATCAGAAAATATAATTAATAAAATTAATAATGACTCAGAATCCCTTAATATTCATGATATCCATGTAGTACAATGAATTAATGTCTTAACAATCATGTGTTGTTGGGGTGGGGGATTCGCTCAGTTGCTTGTGGTTGCTATATCAGAGTGGTTGTCATCTGTAGTTGTTTTGTTGTAGTTTGCAATCAAACAAATAACAGCGCAGTCCGTGAAGAGGAGGGGAATCAGAGGACAAAAGCTGTGATGTGCTGTATACAAGGCAGCCAACAACGTAATCCTCCATGTAGGAGAGTTGGGCAGATTCAGAGAAAGCAAACAAGCATGAGTCAGCTGCCTTGTTAGGGAGCGGGTGGGGCAATGGGAACAATGGTCACTCAGCCAAATGTACTGGTTGATCCCCAACAGCTGCATACTTGTCCATGGCGGGGAAAAATGGGAAAAATAGAAAGAAAAAAAAATGAAACATCAGTCATGTTGAAACATTAGCAGAACAATTTGGACTCCTCTTGTTTTTCAAACTCCCTTTCTCTCTCCCCAAGATCTCCTCATAATATACTCTCTTTACTATTATGATTATTTTAATTTTTTTAATATTCTTCTTTTCTTCTTCTTCTTCTTCTTATTCTTCTGATCACCATGGTTGACGGGGTCAAAACTTGGGCAGCAGGTGCAAGAGAAGGAAGGGAAGCAGCCAGATGCAACCAGCTCTTCTTGACCCACCACTGTTCCCATCATGCACTGCTCCAGGGCCTAGGGGGAAACAGAAAGCACCATATGAGCAAACTGAACCATGAACAATGCTCTTGATGTGCAAATAGGTCTTAGGCCAACAAATACTGTTATTGCCATGGTTGATTCCAGCCTTTACAAGTCTGAACACATCCAGTCTTACCCATGTGTTTAACAATCAAGCACAGCTCCTGATCCAGCACAAAAATGCAGTTTATTTCTGCATACATAATGTTGTCTGCACTCAGAATTCCCATTAGATACATAACAAATGCAATGTAAGAGAAGTCTATCAAACTGTTTACTGTTATGAAAGACTGGAGTCTCTCAACTTTGAGTAGCTCAAAACACTTAAATGGATGGGGGAAGGTTTTCAAAATCTGAAGTGTATTAGCCTGAAAATGAATAACCAATCCAAACCCAAGTAGAACTGTGGGTGGAGAATCCCAAGATGAGTAACTGATAAACCATTCCAGTGCATCTCCCTTTTAAATGCATTGGCTACCAAGGCAGTGTGTTCTGTCCCTGCAGTATTCTTACAGGATAATCCCAGTGTCTATTGTGTGCTATGAATCTTTTTGCATCCCAACAGAAAATATGATGTAAGAAGAAAAGGCACCCCCCGAACAATGAATTCTACAGCCTTTTGTGTAAGTTTGCAATTATGTGATTTGTATATTTTCCTTGGTTTAAAGTAGTGGCTCCTCTAACACAACCCTCCTCCTCTGCAGAGGTCGTCCTGGGAGGCCGTGCTCTGAATTCCATCAGTGTCAGAGGACTAGTTTTGTTGCAAGAGATCTTTTTGTTGCAGTGTCCAGAACACGGCATTCGCTCCCCTAGGAAGTGGATCAGCCCCTTCTACATTGACATTTCAGTGCCTGCTGAAGGCCAACTTCTTTTGATGCTCCTTTGGTATTAGTCAGTTGTCTCATTGCATATTTGCAATCAGGCTGCATACTGATTTTGCTTGCTTGTTTTTTCACAATGGTCAAAAATATGGCAATGTTATCAGTGGGTGATTTTGTTGATTTTAAAGGCTGTGTTTTGGTTTATTCTCTTGTATAACCCTTTGAAAGCCCTATTTTTGGTGGGAGAGCAGCTTACTTCAGCAGATTATACACTCAGAATCAGGCACACTCACCTGAAAGCTGTGATGCCATCATTTTTTAGTATGACAGAAAAAACCTTGCTAGATCAGCCCAAAGTGTTACCTGTCCACCGCCTGGTTCCCATAGTGGGCAACCAGAATCCTCTTGAAGCCCATGAGCCCTGGAGAATTGCAAAGGGTGCATGCTATGGTCTGTGCCATCCGTGGCACAGCAGCAGGAGTAGTTTTCTGCCAAGAATTTAGAAACTGGAAAGCAAAATCTGCTTGTCGTTGTCTTTTACCCTTTATCCCACAGAGATGTCTGCAGGCAGCAACTATCATGTTCCATTCTCAGTCAGACTCAAATAAAGCTCAACTTTCTAATGTTAAGACATTGGACTGCTAATTAAAAATAATAACAACCCACAAGGATTTTTGTTATAAAATCTATTAAATTAATGGATGTTATCATAATACAGCTGGAGCAGCAACCCCAGAAAGCAGTCTTGAAAGCTAACTTGGCTTCTTTGAAATTTCATAACAAGCACTGGAGGGAGCCAAGCACAGGACTGCATGGAAGAAGATAATGGGGCGCTTGCTGCCAAGACTGCCATTAAGGGCTGCAGTCCACAAAGATGCCAGAGTGACCCATCCTGGCCTTGGCGATGGCTGTTCTCCAACATTAATTCCTTCAAGCTCATTAAGGCAGCATGTGACATTCCAAAGTGGCCAGTAATCAGACCCAGTGGTATCCCAGAGAAAAGGCTATTAAGCATCAATTAGCCACCAAAAGTATTTCAGAAAAACAAATCATCTGAGAATGATTGGCCTGGAATGTCCCATTCAGGTTTTTATTAGGGTGTCAAGTTTGGATGGCCAGGTCATGCTGAGCTTTGCTACTGGTAGTCAGTACACATTGGTGGACCCTTCCCCGTTTTCCTGGTGACTACTCAAAACTCACGGGAGAGCATCCCTCAGCAAAGTTGTAAGCCTGCTCTTTTGTTGGCCAGGCCTTAGCCTAGGAGCAGTTTGGAGTGCTGCACTGGGACATGGGGGACGCAGGTTCTAGTTCTCACTCAGCCATGGAGCTCATAGGGTGACTTTGGGCCAGTGATGGGCTCTCAGGCTCACCCACATCACACAACTGTTGTGAAGCTAAGGTGGAGAGGAGGAGCCTTTGACTTCGGTTCCTTGCAAAAGGAAAAAAGGCAGGATATGAATGCAATGCAATGCAATGCAATGATGGTGATGGTGAAGATGAAGATGAAGAGCTGGTGGGCTGGGACTAATTTTCCTATGTTGTGAATATTTTTTTAAAGAAGATAGGATATATCAGGGTATTTTATATGCTTAGAAAAATATTGTCCCTCCCCAGGCCAAAAAGTAAATAAAGCTGCACTTCTACCTACACATATTGGAAAATAATGTTGCAATATTTAATTACTAGATGAAATGAGTTAATTAATTGCAAACGATCCAAATGATTTTAAAATGCCCCCAATTAATCAGGCACTATTTTAGGAAAGTCTCCCCCTCCCCTCTCTTCCTTTTATTTATTTTAGTTCCAGCTAAATTGCTGACAGTCAAGAATAGGTTTAGAAATAATTCTTCCCCCAGCCCCACAACTGCAATTTCACTAAAATGTGGATATTTCATAAAAATAAATAGATGTATTTTCCTCACTTTCTATTATACCATGGTATTAGATGATTGGCTGGAATGGATGAAATCTGTTTCATCATAATGATTATGGAGCTGCAAATAGATTTGTTCATGATGATACAGAATTTCACTTATCAATTAAAGATGATGCACTCCCTCCCTCTCTTTGCAACCACATTAATGTATCTCTGTGAGTGCCTTTGTGGTTTATTTTATGTAATTATAGATATTTTGGTTGCCTAAAATTGAAAGTCATTTCCAATTTCTAATAAAACCTGGGAAGTTTAATTTTTGGGGGGAGGGGTTGCGGTTAAAGCATGAGGGCTGCTAATAGAATTTGCAGCACCTCAAAGAGCATAAATCCGGGGATTGAGGGCTGTTGAAATGGTACAAAGCTAGAGATGGGTGAGTATCTCTGTTCCTTTCAAAAGTTTTCTAGGCATCATGACCACTCTTGGTGAGTGCATTTGATCCTTGAGTTATTTTGCTAGCTCTCAAAAGAACTGTGTGAAGATGGGACACTCACACCCTTGCCAAATAAATAAATAAAAAGTCAAAGCTTTGTGAAGAGATGGATGAGGAATAACCAGCATCTGACAGGCCTCTGGGTCGCACAAATGATGCTCTGCTTGAAAATGATGCTCCGGCTTAGACTCTTCACTGCCTCCCAGATCAGCTTCTCGGCCCCAAGACCCCAGTGACCTTTGACCTCAATGAGTTCTGCAGAAAATGATTCAGAGCATGCCCCATCCACATCAAGCTGACAGGTTTGTAGTGCAGACAGGGGCGGGGGGTCTATTTACCCAGACGGATCACATTTCACATAAAATATGATTCCCTGGTAATTGTTCAGGGAGGTGGTATGCTCCATGCCATGTTTGGTACTAATGTCATCTGCTCTGTTCCCAGGCGATTGCATGCCAATGTTTGTGTTTCATTCAAGGGATACAGAAGCTCTTAGGATTACTGCAGCAAGAACCCTCACCATGCCCCATCTTTAGTCCCAGGAGGAAGAGGAGAGGAGAAAGACACATGATCAGCAAATGCATCTATTGTTTCAGCTGAACCATACCACTTCAGACTGCACACGGCAGATCATCTACTTATTTGAAGGATGGAACCACGAAACCATCTTTCAACCACGTTATTTCGGAGGTGACTTGGAACAGTTTATACTGATGGCGAGGATGCTGAGGTTGTAACTCTGGCCAATGGTGGAAGCCAGAATAGGCTTTCTTACAATGCTGCAATCCATGGGCAACTGACAGCCTGAGCAAAGATATTTTTTATGGACAGGAAGGGGAAGCAGACTCCCTACAGCTGTTCTTTCCCTGGGGTGGGACTAGCCTGGCCCGGCCCTTGCCGTGATGTTCTCCCAGGAGGCAGAGGCTGCAGCAGTGTGGTCTATGAGCCACATGCTGGTGGCAGAGGCCAGGGGGTCCTTCCGGGCTTCTGCAGGAAACGTGTGGATGCAAAGAACATGCACTCGGACATATTAAAACAAGCCTCCTGTTGAAGCAACAATAATCATCCATTGCTTGAGCTCCGCTGACAGCAGCACCAGCAGAACCCCACTCACACCACCCCCGGGGCTCTGCTGTGGCCGGGCCAAGACTTTCTCCACAGGAGAAACTGCGCGCTCAGCAATAGTGTCTCACGGGATGGTCTAGCACAGGGGTCCTCAAACTTTTTCGCCAGGGGGCCAGTTGAGAGGTGCCGGTGCTGCGCGTGGGTGGAAGGGCGGGGCCGGCGGGGTGCATGGGCCGGGGAGGGGGTGGGGGAGGGGCACGTGGGCAAGGTGGGGGTGGGGCGGGGTGGGGCAAGGCAAGGCGGGGGTGGGCGCGCGGGCACAGTGAGGCGAGGTGGGGGTGGGGGCAGGGGTGGGGCAGGACAGGGCACATGGGCGTGGTGAGGCAAGGTGAGGCAGGGGCAGGGCACACAGGGCATGGCAAGGAGGGGGTGGGGCGAGTGGGCGGGGCATGGCAAGGAGGGGTGGGGCGAGTGGGCGGGGCATGGCAAGGCAGGGGCAGGGTGCGCGGGCGTGGAAGTGGCCACACCAAGTTTGGGCAATGTTCTGCCCTGCCTCAAGGCAAATGTATTTCCCAGCAGCAGGACAGTGCAGTGTTTTAACTGCCATTGTTTATGACAATCCCCACAACTATCCACATGTGCACGTGGCTGTGTTGATCAGTGATACTGCTGCTTGCCAGGCCTGGGGGCAGCAGAACAAGGTGCACACGCTAGCAAATAACTCGAGCTTTTGCAAGCATTCAGGTTTGACTCTTTCCCAGGGCGAGCAACGCTATGCTCATGCTTCACCATGTGGGGAAGCTTGGAGGAATTTGATCCCAGCCTGCAGTGCTACATCCCAGCTCTAAACCATTGCCCTGCTCCTCTTTCTGCAGCATTTTCTTTCCCCACAGCCTGGCTTCAAAATTAAAAAATGCTGATATTTATACCATTACATAGAAGCACGCATTCACCCACAATCGCTCGGTTACTTTCTTTAGCTGTTGACTCCCCCACTGCACATGCTAGAGAGATCTTCTTCATGAATGCATTTGAAGTCCCCACCCACTGCAAACCTCTTCCTAATTTACTGGAGAACCTATAGGTGTAATTTCTCAAATTCAAACAAATAAGTGAGGGGAGGAATAACCTGCTAGTATGCTATCGTGGGAGGAGAAACCATGGGTAGGCAGGTAAATTAGCTCAGGAGAACAAGGAATGCAACTAAAGTTAGAGGCACGTCTTCCATGGATAGCTCTTGCCTTTACTCATGGCCTAGCCCTAGGTGGAAGTACCTAGTGGCTTGGATTATTGTATTTTTCCTCCTATCCCCTGACATATTTCTTAGCATACTTGGAATGTTTCTCTGTAAAGCAATGCACACCTCTTTTGTACTAGGTCTATGTAGGATAAATTAAAGTGTGTCATTGGGAGGATAGCCCCAATTCTGCATGTAGAGTGTGGCAATCTGTCTTGGTGCATTCTGGCTACACGTATCAGTTCACACTAAGCCTGGGATGAGCCAATGAGCTGAAAGGAGTTTCGCTCATTTGGGTCTGCAAGGGAATGAGTGGGTACCGCCACATACTTTTGATTGGAGCACCTGAGCTTTTGGGGGAATCGGAAGACTCACTAGATCTCATTCAGTAGAATTGCTTCAAAGCTCTGCTAAGTCAGTGGGTTCCATCTTTCCTTTCACAAAGATGCCTAATGTCAAACTGTGTATCTTTCCCCAGAAAATAGCTGCAATGGCTCTTCATGTTTGGCCTGCAGTATCCATAGGATCCATGGAAGTGGAGGAGAGAATCCCAATCCAGCCCACATTAAAAACACATTCCTCTATTGCTCTGCACATTTTATGACTGTATATCTCACAAAGGGATTTTGTAGGAAAGCACTGCAAGAAGCCATGTGGAGAGAGAGAGCATTCCTATCCATGATGTTCTAACTACTCAGGCCCATTCACACATGCAGCATAGCCAGTGAATGAAAACGAATGTGTCAAATTGGCCTGAGATGTTAAATAAGAGTAAATCCGAAAGCAGTCCAAACATATCTCATGTCACAAATACGTGATACAAAGGATGATTGAAAAAAGGCGGTCGGGAGAAGTGGCGAAGCAAAGGAAGGGGTCACACAGCAAATGCGAGCAAAGCTGTGTGGAGGAGATCTCTGCTGTATGTTAGGTTGCAAGAAATGAAGACTAGCCACATTATTCTGTGAAAACAATGGCAAAGACTTACTACCAAGCCAGATTCTTTAAAAGCAGGTGGGCAAGAGGCCTTGGGGGATTCAGCAAAGAAGAGGCAGGGGGGTTGACAAGAAAGCTGGGAAGAGATAATTGCTATAATTGACAGACAAACCCCTTGGAGTTAGCTTAACTGCCGGGTAAGGGAGTGGAAACGGTGAAAGACGCAGAGGGATGGCTGGGGTTCAAGGCCAGAATTTGAGGAAGCTTCAGCAGGTTTTTACTGACCTTTCCAGGGTGTCTGGACTGCGGCTGTCTCTTCTACAAAATTAAAGAACAAGTTAGCAATACGGCAAAAAGAACGCCCTCTCTGTGCTCCGACCTGCTCTAGCACACTTCAACCAGTCGTTCCAGTTGTTTCGCAGCAATGTGTGGCACGAACCACTGCTAGGTGTTGCTCTTTTCCTCAGTTGCACTTCTGGTGCTCTAGGCATGGAGAATGGGATACTAAATGTCTTTCTGAAAGCTCATCCTCCATTCCTTCCAAAGAGCTCCTAGCACTAACAGTCAAAGGTTGCAAAGGGCTCACCCTGCCCCCTGGTACGGAAGAAGCATCAGCGGGGGGGGGGGGGGAGTAGATGAGCTGCAAACGGAAGATAATGCCATCCAACTCTCCCTTCTTTGTGTGAATGAAACTGAAAATAGTTTGTAATTGATTAGTGAAATAACTAATATTGTACTATCACACTGACTTATGCCAATATATTACATGCATAGATGGTTTCATGGGTTACACAGCCAAAAGAAGAGATCACCTATAGCAGACTTCCCCAACCTGGTTGGTCTTCAGAGGCATTTGGACCACAACTCCCAGAATTCCCATCCATTCTATTGACTGGGACTTCTGGGTGTTGCAGTCCAAACACATCTGGAGGCCATAAGGCTGATCTATAGCTCCTTACAATGTGTACCTAGGACAAAGCACACAATTAAAAAAAAGTCTGTGCTTGTTGTGCACAGATTTGGGGTTGGACCTGGAAAAAGGTGACTTCAACAGAAAGTCAGTTCCTATTGAAATCAATGAGTAATTTTATTTCCTCTTGAATTCCAAGAAAATCAAGTTCAACTAACTGATCCAACCCACTGTCTTTTCAATAGATGCATTCAACCCAATGTAGGTGAGGGTTTCCATGCATATCTCTCTAGTTGGATGAGGGGTGCATACAAGAATATGATGCATGCTGATTTCCTGCTTTAGTCCTAAATTTATGCAAGACGATCATGCTAATCATCTTATGTGAATCCTAATGGAATGCCTTCCACAGAAAAGTCTGCCTGGCACATACCTTGTCAAGTTTTGGATGACATTATTAAGACCTTACTATTTTTCCAAACTCTTCATTAATAGATATTTTAGTTTTATTTTTTTAATTGATAAATTGTTACAGGCATCTTCTTCACTTTTTAATCTGTTTTTTAAAAAACTCTTTGTATTACTCGGGAGAATTTTTACCTTTATTGCTGTCATTTTATGTGAAAATTGAATTTGTTGTAACATAAATGTGTACTGGCTTATTAGCGTTCACAATCTACCACATTGGTGATTTAATTTAAAATTTGAAAGCAAATATAAACCACTGAAATAAAAAAGAATCCTGTATTCGTCTGGTGTGGTGAGAGAAGAGGGCCATCTCCTTTAGCAGAAGTTTGTCACTATTGCTGCAAACTTGTTCAAACTTACACACCTGAAGAGCACTGAATCTTGGACAAGAAGGCATTTTTCTATCAACAAGATTTTAAATATATTCTCAAGATATTTGAGATGGTGCTCCAGTTTGATGGTAAAATATATTTCACCTCACAGAAGCTTCCTTGGTACCCACTTTGTGGTCTTTTGTGATTAGGTAAAGAAAAAATTATTTTGCCATGTTTGGGTTGGGGTGCTTTTCTATATAAGGTGTTTATTGTGTACTCATGAGCCTTCTCAGAGAAGTTAGTGGGTCCTTTATGTGATGTCCTCATCCTTCCAGAGCCATTCCCATATTTTGGAAACTTTTCCCCCTTTAAGAGTAAGGATAATGCAGTATTTTCCCGGATGATGCTATCATGCACTGAGGAAGCCTTGTGTAAAGTCTAAATTCTTTTCTATGCAATGGTGACATTTTGGGTTGTACAGTGGAACAACTAGAAAGGCAGAGATGAAAACCCGAGGGAGAAACCCAGCACAAAGGGATATTCTCTCCTGCAAAGAAAATGAAAGAAGTAGCCTTCATAAAGCACAAGGTTAAATACCTCACATGGAGCATCTCTTTAAATCTAAAATTCTGTTTAATTTATTTCCTGGTGTTGCTGACAATTTTTGCTGTGATATATTTGTTGCTTTCTCTTTGTTATTGTTTATAGTTTTATTTCACTGCTTCATTGTTACTGTAATTCACCTAGATCACATTGTTAATGGGGCCGCATATAACCATTGTTAATTAATAAGCAAAATAAGTAAGCGCGCATCAGAAGCCTGTTAAATTGCACAGAAAATAGCTTATAATCTCCTTCAATAAATAGTGATGTGTTATTGAAATTACAAAGCACAGAACAACTCGTCACCACCTCTTTGTGAACAAAGCAGGAATGTATTATTATGTGTGATTTCTGTTCTTATTCCATACAGCAACATTAATGCACCCATCACTCCACAAAATAGCATAATAAATAACTACCTTGGTCCCTATCCCATTGAAATTAGACAATCTAACTTCATCAGTGAGCCAGGCATCATCCCATGTCCTACTGTTAGCACAGCACTATGAAGTGAAACATCAACAAAGAATGTTCTCTCTTATTTAGAGAGTCTTTGACTGAAAATGGAGTGCTTAGAAGGGACAACACAGGAGAGACTGAAGAGCAGATCTGAGAGAGAGAGAAAGAGAGAGAGAGAGAGAGAGAGAGAGAGAGAGAGAGAGAGAGAGAGGTGGAGAGGGGAGTTCTGTACACAAAGTAGATCAAGTTCAACCCTTGCCACCCACACACACTTTTCTAAATTTGTCTTAATCCTTGGTAAGGGAGAGGGAATGCTTTCCTTTGATGACTACTTACTTCCTAATTGTCCTTCTGTGATGTTAAGAATTTACCGCACTTCAGTGTTTGCTAATAAATTGGTTTGATGATCATTATGCGGCTTGCAGAGAGTAATCAAGCTACCATTTTTCTTGATGCCTTCATTAAACTGGTGCAGTGCCAGAAAGATGAGAGATGAGAGATCTCCAAAGGGAATAAGAAAGGCAGCGCAACAGCCAGCTAAGCTGTTTTAGATGGTCAGAAGTCAGGGAGACAGAAATCCGGAATCACAACACTCCTGGAATATGCTTGTGTGCAAATGCCTTCATTCTCAGCTCTTCACACAGTTCATTTGTTCTTATTATTTTACTGTGGTCTTATTACTCATTTTAAGTATAGCATTTCTACCTGTTTTTCTTCTAGGAGTGTAATTGGGGTTTGAAGGTAGCTTCTTGTCTTTGCATGTTCACCACTGCTTTATGATACTCGTTTTCTTCTTGAACTTGAAGGACATGGTTTTCAAATGGTGTTCTAGGGCAGAAGTGGGCAGAAAGTAGATCCCCAGATCTTCTAGTCTGCTAGACAATTGGCCATGCTGGCATTGGAGCTGAACTCCAAAATATCTGAAGATCAAGTTGTTGGGTGTTCAGGTCCAGAACTTCAGACATTTAGAAATCCTATGGAGTGTGGGGTTCTTTGGGAACTCTTAAGGTTTCAAAGAGAAGAGTAGTGCAGGTAGACAAAAATTGCCAGTGTTCTCACCAGTACCAATCTATTTTATAAATAAATACATGGATATGTGTTTACCTTAAGAGGATCATGCTGGAAGGTAAGAGTCCTTGTCCCCAAATTACAGCGGGGCTTGAAAGACTGTGACTTAACTAGAACCATCTGGTGAGTTAATACAGGGACCTTGTGATGGATAGCCCAGTCCCTTGGCCACAATGCTACAACAGGTCTTGAAGAAGCCCAAGGGATCATTAGTCTGTCCCAGAAATGACAGATTCATGCTACTATCTCATCAGTATGCTAAATGAAAGATATAACCTAACTCTGAGAAACAATGGATCTTTTTCGTCAATCATTCCAAAGCCCATAGCAATGAATAGCTAGAAACACTGCAAGACAAAAGCTGAGACGCACTGATTTAAATCAGGGTTGGGCAAAAGATGATCTACTGGTAGATTCCTGGGTGATTTTCAATGGATCTGCAGGCATTTTGGGATCCCAGCTACATAACAACAGCCAGCAATAAAAGCTTCCGTATACCTGCATTAGGCTGCTAAAATGAAGTCAGAAAAACATGTTTGTGTGGAAGGAAAGTTTTCTTATTTCTGATACAGAAAACAAATTCTTGGTCTGAACTATGTGCTCAGAGACACCCTGCTCCTTGATTTACTAGCTGTAGAGATGTCCCGAGCCACTGTTTTTCACCTGGCTCCAGCTGATAAGACCTCAGGTTGGAGTAAAAAGAAAACAAACTTGATCACAGCAGTCTCATGTCTACCCAGCCCTGCTCTAAATGATGAAAGAACACAAGGCCTCCCATTAGTGCAAGATCTGGACAAATATAGATGAATACTGAACTGTACTCTACCCTAGGTGGCAATGAATCCTGAGAAATTGGCTTGCTGTAAGGAAATTGATTCCACCACTTTTAATGCTTCGAGAAGTAAACAATCCCAGCGGAGTGTAAGAAGCAGCAAGCCATTCCAGGAGACAAGGGAGTAAGAATGATCATATCTGCTGCATCAGGATGCTTCCATGTGCCACAGCTCCAGAGCTGGTGTCCAGGGTTGGCGCAGTCACCTACGGAGGGCCCACATTGCAACAGCGGGTCCCGCAGGCTGCAGGCCCTTGCTGGGCTCAGTCAGTGGTGGTGGCACAACAGAGGCAGAGGACACAGCCTGCTTGCTCTCCACATTTCTTGCTCTCAAGCTAGCAGGGGGTCATGAAAACAAGGAAGGGGTGCAGTGAGTGACTGCAATGGTGGCGATTCAGTGGACTCTCGGGGGGGAGAGGGGCTCCTCGAGGGCACCTTGACCAAAGGCCTTCCAAAACTGGAGCCTGCACGCTGTTGCTCCTTCCAGTGTTTATGGAGGCTTAAAGCGCTACACTGCTCTAACACTGTTGGTCACCTCTATCCAGCAATTAAGCAAACACCTTCTGTCCAGTGTAAAAGTGTTCCATGGAGGAGGGGATTGCTTGAGAATGGGTGAGGCCAAAGAGCAGTAAGGGCAGCCACAGGGATGGGATCTGGGCAGCAGCTGCAATGCTGTGAAGAATTCCTGAGGCTTAGCTCTGAAAAGAAAAAGGTATCTTGCGCCCTGTGGCTGCAGAGAGAAAACTAACAACAACTGAGGTGTACCACAACCGCATGCAGTCGCTTCTCACTTCCTTTGTTAAGAGCAGCGAGGAAGACCTTGCTTCGAAGCCTGTCTTTATAAGAATCTGCCCCATTGTGTGTGGGGGAGCCACGCGCCGACCACGCAGGACTTCTGCTAGGAATTGCACACCTCTTTCAGGTCCTCTGTAAAAGCAGGACTGAACAGGTGCTTGGGCATCTGGCCTGGGAGCACCTGCTGAACCTTTGTTTGAATCCCATGTAGGAGCTTTGTACAAAAGTGTGATAACATAGTAAAAATAAAGTGGGTTTAAAAATGCCTTCTGTGTAAATAAACAATGCTGCCTCTTGCCCCATCTCATACAACAGTGCATTTGACAAGATGATATAATACCACATAAGGGGGCACTGCAGTGCGTTTATACCCCATATCATGCCTCTTGGCATGACTTCCTTCCAAGCCCATTGCATGTTAGGTTTTGGCGTTATTGTTATTCCAAAATAACTCACTTTTTCTCCTTTAAGATCATGCTGCGGACACATCCTCAAGCAGACACGTCCCACCACTTGTCCCCAAGCTGTGTGTACCCAAGTAGCAGTATTATCTGTTGCACAGGTGCCTGCTTGAGGATTTCCATGCTCAGTTGCATGCAGCCCCCTACGGCATGTGGACTGGTCTATAATTGTCAATGAAAGAGAAACAGGGACATCTGCACTGCTGCCAGTGCTTGAGCGGCTGGGAAGTCTTCACTGGAACAACGTGGCAGCTCTTCCTGCATGTCCTTCTCACATCAGATGAAGATGATCATGGAATCATAGACCAGTGGAGCTGGAAGGGGCCAAGAAGGCCATCGGGTCCAACCCCCGGCTGTTGCAGGACACCAATTTACACCATCTCACTCAGATGGCTGCCCAATTTCTTTCTGAATGTCCCTAGTGAGGAAGATGAATTTGGGGAAAGGGGTCTTGCAGTCATTCCTACAAATCCGATGAGGATCAGTGAGCATCCATTGCCAGCACACATTCAGCCTTCCCACCTCTTGCTTTGTGTGGTGTTGATACCCAGGATCCTATCTAGGGATGACTGGATTCCTTCTGGGTTTGCTCTGCCCTGTACTCTTTTCTACTTGTCCTGTCCTCTAACTTGGAGATAAGTGATTTTGGCAGTGACGCATAGACAGTAATGATGCTGAAGAAATCCAAAATGGATTCAAATAACATTATTTTCTATTTTTTATTTCAACCTGTGGATTCCTCAGCAGACCAGCATCTTTTGAGTGGCACAGATTCCACAGATCAGTAAGCGATTAAAAAAAACTTTTTAGAATCATATGCAAACTAATAATATCAAAATATGAAAATTACCAGAAAATATCCTTATACACCATCTAAAAACATGCACAATGTTTTATGCATCTTTTATTTCTCTTTGGCACCCTTTTGTAATTTTGTACATGCACTGCTCATTGACTGTATGTGGAGAAAACAATGTTATAAACCTTCCTTTATCTCCCCCACCCCACCACCACTTTGCCATTCTGGAATGATTTTCAATTAATTTTTCAACCTGCAGTGTCTACCTGCATTGGCCCTGCAGGTGATTTTTCCCATGAAAAATCTGCCCTAGCCAGCAAAGCCAGCAGCAAGGGTTTATGGGAGTTCTAATCTAAACCATCTGGTTCAACTTTCAACTTTGGACCTGCCAGTCCATCAGTTGATCCCAAGAAATCTCCTTGCACAGTGCTCCATCAAATCGCCTCCCTCCCATCTCCTGGCCGCCCCTCTGCCCTTTTGCCCCCTTAAAACTAATTTAGTAGAACAGCACTATAAGCTAGTGGTACTTACATGGCAGAATGTAGGGAGGCATGAGGAAGAGACACACAGGGAAGCCATGCGGGAGGAAAAACAGAAAGGAAGAAAAAGGGAAAAAAGAAAGAAAGAACAGATGAGTTAATAAATCAGCTGTACTTTTTGGAATGAGGCAGCTGCATACCAGTGTTGATTCTGCAAGGGGAACGGGAATGCAGATTGATTTAGAGATAGACAAACCACATTCATTTCCTAGGATCAGTGATGAAATCTGATGGAGGTCCGTGGAACAATAAATTAAGGCTCTTCCTAGAATCACTTGCCTTCAATGGAATGGGAGGTCAGTTGGAAAGCTGGCTGAGATTACTAGAACTCTGCTGCTCCTGCTTCCTCTTAGCTCCTTGTTGTTTTATCAACCTGCGTAAACACCTGGTTTGGGGGCATGCTTCCTCCCAACATCCATTCATCTCCATCTGCCAAAGGGGGCAACTTGGGGCCACTTCCTGCCAGTTCTACATCTCCTCCCACAATTCATCTTCCACTTTCTAGACCATCTCTTTTTTTTTTTTTTTGGATGTTCTGCAGCTATACCAAAGGCATGGCTTTGCCTCTTGCTGCCAGGACACTGATGAAGCACTGGCTGATGATTCTGGCTGCCCAGTTGGTGCAGGAGCAGCAAAACAAGCATCTGCACCATATTTCAAACGCTACACAGATACTAATTCCATGTAGGAGAGAAGCAGGGTATCCCCTGCTGCTGAATCACTCAGTGCTACTTTTGAGCATCTACTAGCACTGGCCTATGCATGCCCTTTTCAGGGGAGCAACAGAATTGCACCCCAGTGTGAGGTGGAACTTAGCCCTGTTGCGCCTTTTTTCTCTGCCAACCTCCACCCTGACCATGGAATGCGAGCAAGTGCTCTGTGAACAGGGAGAGGAAAAGACTGGAGGTCTCAAACCATTCCAACATTCCTAATTGTATAGGCATATCTACTCTGCAAACTTATACTGGTTCTATATGAGTTTTCATGGTGAGGATTTCGGAATTGTGCCCGTTAAAGACCCCCTGTGCTGCTTGAACAAGCAGGCTTGTTTATATAACATTATTTAGTGCTACATACACAACACAGCACTGGCATGTGAAGTCGTCTCTGGATGCAACCCACAGTTAAGGAAAAGTTATCTCCCCTGCTAGCTTCCAGGGGGCAACACTCTGTGTGAATGTGTGTGCAGGGGATTTTTGCCAAACATTATCTAAAAAGGAGGTAAAATTTTTCAGCAGTTGAGAGGGGGAATTTATTCTCAATCCTATTTGCAGGCATTAGCATTGGGAAGCTCAGTTCTCCAAATACTCTTCAGGAGGAACTAACGAAATAAAATTTATCAGAATGTTATTTTCTAAGACATTTTGTCAGAGCTCTAAGAAAAATGGAGACTTACAATCAGAATGAATCCATACCCTAGATTTAAACTGATTTAAGGGAAACTTGTGAACTCTAGTTTTGCAGTTGATTTCTCAGTGACTTCTTGAAATTATAAACCCCAGGATTATTAGGGTTGGGGGTGCAGCTGATAGTAGAAAGCCAATATAAGTGCTTCATGTAGGTATGCTCTTAGTTATTTGGAAAGGATTCACCGCCCAGTCTCTAGGAGTTGATCTGAACTAGGTACTAGCTCTGAATTATTGGCTTGACTGATCAGACATGACATGAGGGAGACAGAAGACCAATCCGAAACTGCACTCTCTTTAGTTTACCCAGCAGGAAGTGGTACCATCCTCCATGCAAAACGGACAGGACAACAGGCAATGTGTAACACGACAGCGGTGGAAGGGGGAGGTTGCAATTACAGGCAGCAGAGCAGATGCGACATAGAGCAAGAACAATACTGACCTTGGAACAAGGTTGAGCTTGTGGGCTCACTTATTTCTAAACCAGGTGAGGAAACAATGGAAGAGAAAAATGAAGATAAAATAAAAAATAAATATTTTGTTGCATAATTACCACTCCATGAAACATAATGTCGTGCAAATAAGAAACGGGGTGAAGGAGGTGTGTGTATGCAGTGGGGTGATGGTGACACTGGAATGAATAGGCAAGTCAGAAAACAGCAGATACTTTCTGAAAGTAAATGAAGCATGAACGGAAGATGCAAGAATGAATCCATGGACCTGAATTAATTGGTAATGCCAGCCTTGCAAAAGAGTCCTTCTTATTGGAGGAGTGTAGCTAGAAGTGAAAGGCCACAAACTATTTCTTGGCCACTGTTCACCAAGACCTTGATTGCATCATCTCACATTGTAGACTATCTTGAAGATCACTAAAGAGAAGGGTTTAGGGATATGGTCAACCCCATGAAATAACTAAAAATCTTCAATGGAATCATAACCAAATGCAAGATTAGATCCTTGCGATGTCATTGTTGTTCTTCAAAGGTGGATAGCAGAGGAGGTGCTTAATTTTTCCTCTTTCACAACCCATCTGCTGCTTCTGTCCACTCATCCTGATCCCCATACTTCCATCTTTAGTGGAGGGTGGGGGGAATCATAGAATCATGGAATAGTGGAGTCAGAAGGCCATCCGATCCAACACACAGCTGTTGCAAGATACCAATTGACACCATCCCACTCAGATTGTCTGCCCAGTTTCTTTCTGAATGCCTCTAGTGTGGGAGAGCCAAGTCAACACAAGGGAGTTCCAGTATCACTTCCCACCAACAAATCACACCCTTCTTTCCAGTGACCATCAAGAGAGGGGTTTTACTATGGAAGCTGTAGGCAGATACAAACATTTAAATAAAAATAAAGAGTGTATAAATATTATTGCCATCCCTGAGTCTATCACTGAATGTAGTCTTCAGTCTCCAAAATATTAGCATTATTTCACAATCCACACTACACATCTTCCCCATTCTTGACAAATATCCATAGAAATAATTCAAATGATGATAACAACAACTAGACGACTGCAAGAAGAGCAGTGCTAGATCTGACTAAAGTTCATTTCATCCTGCGTTCTGTTCACATGGTAGCTAACAGTTTCCCGTGCTACAAGGAGAACAAGAGCACAACAGTATTGTCTCACCCATGTTCCCCACAACTGGCTCTGACATTGCAGTTCTGGATCCATAACCTTTGCTGTCCTGGTCCTCCATGCACTTGTGCAATCCATTTCAAAGCCATCCAAATCAGTAGCCGCTGTGGCATCTTGTGGAAGTGAATGCCATAGTTTAAACATGCACTGGGTGAAGTAATAGTCCTTTTACCTGTCCTGACTCTCCCACCCGTCTCTTTCCTTGGTTGACCTCATTGAGTTCTACTATTATGAGATGGAGACATTTTTCTCCCGATCCTCTTTCCCCACATCATGAATCATTTTGTACATCTTTGACATGCCTTAGCTTATCTTTCTAAGTGAAAGTATGCCAGGCATTACAAGTCTTCCTCACACAGTAGTTATTCCTGCACTTTGATCATTTAAATAGCTTTTCTTTTCTTTTTTTTGGAGGGGGGATACATTCTTCCTGTTCTACAGTTTTTAAGGCATGGCAGCTAGATCTCTGCACAGAATTCTGAGCATGACTGCAGAGCATGTTTTTTATATAAAGGCAGTGTGATATTGGCCACTTTATTACCGATCGCTGTCCTAACTTTTCTAACATGGAATTTGACTTTTTCACTGCAAGTGCACACTTTGGGTCAACAATTTGATCCATTCTCAAGCCCGATGAAATCACAGGTGGGACCTTCTAAACATCCAGATAGTTCAGCAGTTCAGTCTGGAGTTGCTTAAGGCAACATTCAAGATGTGTTCCTATTAGTCTCTCACCAGAACACTTTGCAAAGCTTCCTGGGTCTCTGTCCTGAAATCTCTATTATAACTTACCTGGCTTGGCTTGACCAGCTCCTGGGCATTGTATTTCTTTGCCCTGCTTCACTTGGCTCTGCAAGCCTTGGCTGAAACCTGGACTCCATTCAGCCTGCACTTTGTGGGCACTTGCTGGAAAACTTCTGCTCATGCAAGAAGCCTCCCATGGTCATGGCCCTCATTCAAGTATCCCTCCATATTCAGAGCAACTTTTTCTGGAAATATAATAATGCTTTGTGCCTATAAAGGAGACTGAGTAATCAAAGCACTTTCTGTACATTATCTCCATACCCCTTAAAATGGTGCTGTAATGTTGTCCAGGGCTGAGCTTAATGGCTCAGTGGCCTGACAAAATTCACCAAGCAAGCTCAGGACTGTGGCAACCTCTGAATGAGAACCTGTACACCATTATACCACACTCTTCTTCTCCTTCCTTCTCCTCCTCCCATTCATACTAGGTAGCTTGTTCTTTCACACTTCAAATAATGAAATTTTATTCCTTCTGAAGGAATTTATGACTACAACTGCCTTGTCTATACAGATTAATGAGGGTTCAGGATTGTCTTTTATTTGGGCAGGTCTCCAGGTCACCTGTGATGAGATAACATCTCACTGACCTTGTTAGGTCTCTTTCGTTTTGATTTTAGCAGGGCCTACCTCCGTATTCAGAACATGGCATCTGCTGTTTCCCCTAACAACGCTTGGGCCTAGAACTCTGACTCACGACAGGAGACCTTTTATGAAATTAGCTTCCCACTATATTAAAGCACTATGCAGTACCAAAGTGAGGTCTTGCTGAGTTTACAATGTAGTCAGACAAAAAGTGTTGTGGGAGGGCGGTAAGGAGAGGAAGAAAGTGATTTGCTAGGCTTAGATTAATATAAGATAGTATAGTAGGACCCTGCTGTACTTTAATTATCTGCCTATCCCTCTGTGAGCAGTGGGCGGATTCCCGCCCTGCTCTGATCACAAAATGGTGGTTATTTCTTTATCACACAATGGGAAGACTATGGCCATGGGCTCAGTGGTGGGATGCTTTAAACAAGAACGTGCCCTTCATGAGCAGAAGAACCGCAGTCCTCTCTGCCCCTTGGGGAAATAATTTCCAGGAAAAGGGAAAGGTTTTGTTGTGATCAGCGTGTCTGTCTTAGCAGGCAAAAGAAGAAGTGGGGCAGGCTAAGAGGGCCTAAACAAGTAAATAAATAAACAAATAAACAAACAAATAAATAAAGTCTATGTGCAGGGAGGGCAACTATGGTCTAGTTGTTTGTTGGTGTTTAGTCACAAAGTTGTCACACAACCCCATGGAAAACATCCCTCCTGGCTCTCCTGTCCTCCACCATCCATCACGGTCTAGTATGGAGATTCAAATTGTCTCGGTCAATTAGGAAGCACAGTCTGACCAAGTGCACCCAAGAGAATTCTGTGGAATAACCGGATTCAGCAGAATTTTAAGGGAGACTTCCAGGGAGCCTACTGCATTTTCCATGACACCAGGTGATCCTAGAATTGTCCAGAGGCTTTCTGGTCTAGTTCAAGCCTATTACATTGGTCAGTTTGCACCTAGCCCTTCTGAAGCGCTAATACCTGTTGCCATCCAAATGGTCCATGTGGGAAGCACGCATGCAAGAGTAATGCAGCCTCTTGTATTCCCTACAACCATCACCATTCATGACTGTGAGGAAGGGCAATTCATGCAGTGCAGGAGAAAGTAATCCCAGGGACCCAGGTATTGGTATTGGTGCCACTGGCATGAGCTCTGCCTTGCAGGCCACTGGTTAAGCTTCCTTTGGTATGAGAAGGCAGGATCTGAGAAAGAGTCAGGCAGAACTAGACACTGCATTCATAAACCATATGAACTTGATCTACAGAAGGTTCTGTCCACCTGAAAGCACAAATCCACAGCTGATGTCCAAGCATCTCTACAGTTCAATGGCTACAGCACCTTCAGCCAAACTAAAGCTCAACCAATTTACTTAATTATAACACCACTGCTACACTTAATAGTCATGAGGCCTATGCACCCATAACCGCCACACAATCTCCCCTTGTAGACAGGAACATTTCACTTATGTTACTGGAGAAATTCTTACACTTTTCCAGAGCAGTCTTCCCATTACTCCTGGTGACAGCACCAATTCTGTCTGTTTCAGAAGAAGGTCCTCTACCCCATGGTTGCTGCTACCGCTACATGTAGAAACAGCAGCGGTTATGCAGCTCGCATGGCCACCATGTTGTGTGCTCCAAATGCCCCGGACCAACTTGCACCAAGGGGGGCGGGGGGCAGTTTCCCCAAAATGATGGAAAGTATTCTGAGAAAACTGCAAACATTTCCTTCTTTTCCTAGAGGGTCAGAAAAAGAACCCCCTTGGAAAGTTTTGTAAAAATATGCATTCTAAGAAATGTCTATTTAAAAATAGCACACCTACCTACCAGTTCCACATGGGGAAATTTCAACCTGTTGATTAGGATTTGCAAACTTGTCCTGACACTCAGAATAACTATGAAAGCCCTTTCCTAGAGAAAACCGATGGCAGTAACAGTTTTTGCAAGGCTGCATGATAGAATGTTGTGACGTATGTGATGGGGGAGATGTGGTCAAGAGTTCAAACAATCAGCACTGCACAGTATTTTGGTGTGGACACAGGCACCTTCTGTCCCATTACTTCCATGGTAAGATGGGCTCAGCCTACTGAAGGGACTGCTTCCTCCCTTGCTTGCCCTCATTGTATGTATCTGAACCACAAAAATATGTTTTAGCCTCTAACTCCCATCTGCTCTTACCACTGGCACTGGTGACCAGGGCTGATAGTGGCCAGGCCACTGGAGTTGTAAGCCAGGCCTTCTAGAGGGCCAGACATTGCCCACCTCTGCTTTCCCATGTACAGTTTTTGCAGTACATTGCAGCAGCAAAGGCGGGCATTTCCATTGACTGCCATGCGGCTCCCTTCTGCCTACTGGAGCTGACACTCCAAAACCAGAGTATGGTCACTTAAATGACTTCAATGATTTGACTTCCAGTGGGCAGAGGTGGTGTCAGATGTGCTTTTCCATCTGTTCTTTCGTAGGTTTCAACGTTTCATGCTATTGCTTTTCCGAGATGTTTTGCATGTGTTTTTAAAGTCCTCTTGTCTAGCCCAAGTCCTTGGGATGGAGCAAGAAAATGCGTAATCAGTTAATAAGCTACACAAAAACAAGAGAAAGACCAGGACCTAATTTCTCATAATTCAGCCACGAAGTTCACAGAGGTAGGCTAACAGAAGAGCCTCCCTCCCTCCTTAGGATAACTATAATAATTGTAGCTGTGGTGGTCAGAGACCCTTTTCATTTTGCATTTGTTTGCTTGCTGCATGGACACTTTTGGTTTTCCGGTTAGTTTGTTTAAGCACAGGGGTTTTTGATTTTGGCATGCATACCCAGTTGACAGAAAGAGACAAACCTCAGGGTGGGAAACCAGCAACTTGGCCAGATATATAGGCTTTCTTGAAGACCAAACAAGGAGTTACATGGCAGATGTAGGCAAGTCTTCCAATACTTGTTGATTTGAAATAAAGAATGGCACATGATTGGTTAATTTGTTACTGCTGTACTGTGAAGTGCAGGGAGAGGCACAGGGTGGGGGGATTTTTCTGCCTTGGGTGCAAAGCTATTGGGTTGGCCTTGGGCTTGATGCCCCTTGACTTGAGGTGGGGAACACTACTTGCTCCTCTGCTGAAGTCTATGCATTTCCCTTCCAATTGTAGAACAATAGGGCTGGGTGGAACAGAGCATGATAAAACATCTTCCTTCCAGCCATTTCCAAACTAAAGACCCTCTTTTCCTAGCTGCTTTTCCAGCCATGGAGAAAAGACACCGGCTGGGACAACTCTGAACAAAAAAGTGTCTGGAAGGGCAAGAGAAAAGCAACTCAACTTTCCTCCATTGCTACACTCAGAGTCACAGCCTCCCACAGTGCTTTTCCTTAAAACAATGCCAACATCAATCCAACTTTGTCAGGAGACTGCTACCTTATCTACTATAAAACCTCTAGCTTGGCCCTGAGAAATAATAACCCATGGCCTGAAACAGATAAAACTTCTGGCATGGCATTCCAGCCTGATACTTGAGCTGATTCCAGTGCAGACATCACAGAGAGACCGATTTCTAAAAATTCATACTAGGAAGGACTGGATAGTCATGTTTGGAAAATTCAGCACAGAAGCTACAACAGCTGAATCTAGTTTCCATTTTTATTTTTATTGTGATTTTTATATTTGGGGAGTGGGAAGCTCCTGGAGCCCTGCATTCGTGTTTCATAAAGTCACACCGCACATTTAAAAACTTGGCAAAAAATTACATCATATTGAAGATCGTGCCTGGAACAGCTAGCCTCTCTTTGTTCTGTCAGTGCCGGAATCCGCATTCTGAGTAAACCACATGCATCCCCCCTAGTCAAGACACAGATTCAACCTGATACGTGTCACATACGTGCCCCAGATCACCTCCCCTTCATTTTTATAACTTTCCCACTTCTTAGATGTCACCACTGGTTACTGTGGAAACAAGGTGCCATCTTCAGAAGAACTGGGGCAACTCATAGTGCTACACTGCTGGTTTCCCTCATGCACTCTGGGTAGAAAAGCAAGCTCTCCTGGGGCACCGGGATCCGAGTGACCATAGGCATGGGATGGGTTGCTTCTTCCTTTCAGCCGGTAATAATTGTTTGGAACGGAGAGAAGGAAAGTGGAACACGGAAGGTTTCGCTCCACACCTCAGCTCCCAACTGGCACTAAAGGCAGGCAATGGTGCTGCCTCCTGTAACATGGAGAAGCGTGACAAATAAGCCAAGCAATTACAGCTGTCCCTGGCTGTGAGTAGTGTCAGATGGATCCATCACTCTAATCAGAGCTCTGGCATGTGGAGAAAATAGCTTCCAGATAAAGCTACAGAGCTCTCCCCGCCTCCCTTTGCTAAAGTCAATTTTTTATTTTATGTTGCAGTAATAGAAAATGCGACTTGGAAGCAGGCCTGCAATTGCAGTGCTGCTTGGGTTGTTTATTCTCAAAAGCCTCACCTAACAGACTGCACTCTAGGGTGGCTATGCCAAAGTATATTCTAGGAGATGGTTACTGTTGTTGTTGCTATCCTTGTTGTTGTTTGTATATGAAGATAGTATTTTCCTTTCCAAACTTGCCTTTGTTGGTTTCCTGAAGGACAATACCCTTGGCAGGGAAGTTCTCAAGATGCAAGCACAGACCATGAATTAGGAAATATTCCATGGAAATATGATGGCCAGATCAACACTACAAACATGAGATACATCATCCCATAGCTAGGGAGTTTGTCTCATAGCCCTATGCAAAAATAAAAGGGACAGGCAGAATTAAGAAAGGGATTCCATGGTAGCATTTGGGAGTTGTGATGGTTTTTTAACACACTTGTTAAAATTAGAATTAACAGACTTGTTAAAAAAGGAGTTGACAGCAAAATTCAACCTGGAGTGAAATTGTGGAACCACTTTACAGCATATATTTTTTTGGTTAACATTGAGGCTTATGGGTGGAGACTTTTGGCTTCATGGTGAGTGAAAAACAACATGAGGAAAAAAAGAAGCTGAGGGAGTGGTGACAGATACTGCACACAATGTTCTGCATGTGCCATGGAATGTGTTAGGGAGACTCCTAAAGGTGGAGCTTGGTCCAAAAAACCCACAGATTTTTCTTGTATCTTTTTGGACTTGCCCATAGTCTCTGATAGTGCCTGCTCAGCGGACACCAAAAGCTACTTTGAGTGTCTCTTATGTGTGGAAGCATCTGAAAAAATCTCTAGAAAAGCCAAAGATGTTAAAATAAGAGAGCGGGAAAATCCCAGGTGAGGATTCTGCACATCTGTAATTAAAATAGGACACTTACAGCAAGTCTAATTAAAGAAGCCTGTTGGATTTCATGACTAGAAAATAATGTTATCAAAACCCCTCTCTCCCTGGTCAGAACCAGACACTTTTCTTTTAGAATAGCAAAGGAACTTGCCCAGGTTTCACTCAGATGTAAGTTTTTCAGGGAGGAAAAGAACATTACAAGAGAGTCTTCCATGAAGACTAGATATTAATAACCAAGTGAGCCATCCAAGATCTATAGAAGACCTTGAAAAGGTGCTTTTTGTGTTAACTGAATCAGCGGCAAGCACATCTGTGAAACATGCTGGGCCAGGTACACAATGTGATTTAAATACATTCGTCTTTTATCTAAGAATAAAAGTGGAAAATATCTCCACATTCAGAATTATTGCCTGTTATCACACTATGCTTTTAACCAAACAGATGCACCTTTGTGGCTTTCCTGCAAACTCTCAGTAATTCTTATTGAGATCCAATGTTTGGAACCAATGTTCACACCTTAGTACTTTTTGGTTAAATGTTCCTAAGAGTTTCTAAGCTAGATATGGATAGAATAGGCTTATAGAAGGGGGTTTATACTCAGTGACTCCATGCAAGTTCTGGGGTGGGAGATGATTCTTGCAAATCCAGCAAACTGGATAAATGTATAAAATCTTATAAATGTTTATAAAAGCAAGTTTCTAGTTCTTAAGAAAAGCCCAAAAGTCATGCTCCAGAACCCTTAATTCCTCCTTTCTTTAGGATAGTAGCTAGGTAGTTTTCACAGCAGCTCCGATCATCTTTGAGGTTTGGGCACAATGAAAAAAGAAGAAATTTCAGAAGATGGGGTAGAAGTGTTTACCAGAGGAGGACCATGCAGGCACACTTGGGACTGAACAGCAAACACACATGGAATCCCTTCCACTTCAGCTGATGATAGTGCCATTAGGTCAGGGTAAATAAAGGGCTCCTATGTAAAGTTGTCAGAGAATCCCACCCAAAGCAAAATAGAAGGTTCGTTTCAAGGGATTTCCAGGAAGGTGGAACAGGGTGTTTTTGTTTGTTTTTCTTTCATCGGATTAACCAGGATGCTTGATACATTCATACTAAAGTCTACTGAATAGAGAAGAGAATGGAGTTGTGATAACTTGTGGGGGAATGAACGCTCCGTCCATTCATCTGGAAAGCATTGATAATGTAGCAGAAGCAGAGCTGAAAGAAGCCCTGTGCTCTGAACCATCTTATGATCCATCAAGAACCTGCTTCCCTCCCAAAGCTGCCACCTTGGTAGATCAGTCCATATCATTTATTGTTCTACTGACATTTGAGGGTAGCATTTGCTAGAACGTCTGAAAAGGTGTTGCAATTTGCCTGTCATGAGACCTCTGTAATGTATAGTAGGAGTAAACAACTCTATCCTGGGACATTCATATGTTAGAAGATAGCAGCCAGGGTTGCTGAGGCTCTTTTTTAATAGCTGTGATCAGTAGAACGTTCCCATGCTTCCAGCTTTCCCAGACTTGGAAGCAGATCCTTCTTCGACTGAACTTTCCATCGCCCACACCCGCGCCTTTCACCCCTACCATTTGCTTTACTAACTTGCGTGCATGGTCAAGTCAGTGCATTGCCACAGCCTCGCTTACCGTACAGAATGATGCTGGCATTGGTGTTTCCTAGCTGGTTGTAAGCCACGCAAGTATAATTTCCATAGTCCTGTTCAGAGACATTGAAGAATGTCAGGCGAGAGAAGAAGGCCTTGTTTTCGACTTTCAGCCCTTTTTGTCCTTCAATAAGCCTGAAACACGGGAGACATTTATATAGGAGAGGAAAAGAGAGAATGAGACCAAGTAGAAAATGAAAGATAACGTATTTATCCAACAGTGGCTCGGTCTTTTATGTGCTGCCTTCATGCCAATGATGTGCTGCATTGGAGTGCCCTAACTAAATTCAAGCTCCCACTTGGAGACAAATCTAATGTAATTTTCTCTGTCCATACAATTGTTTTATGAAGCAGTTTCACTGGAAACATAAATTGGAACCGGTTAGCCAGGTCACTTAACTTGGGCTGTAAACTGGGTTGTTTTCACGGGTAGCATTTTTGCTACCTGGGCTCACTGGATTCCAAATCTGTTCCTTCTCCACTTTGCAACTTGTGCCAAAGCAAACAGCTCAAGGCAGACATTTCCTGTGCCAGCTCTGTCTGCTTCACAGATTAATGCTCGGACACAACGTTGTCATGTGCATGGCCTCGTTGGTTTCTCAGAATGGTCTGGTGAACACCAATGCTAGACTCTCAAATAAGCAGGAAATGCAGGAGGAAAGAGGGAAGGGAAAGAGCAAGCTTCTAAAGCATCACCAAGAGAAAATGGAAGCACCACACAACTGACTCCAACCAGGTGCCTCTGAGAAGGCACATGTGAAACATCAAAGCAAGGGGCTCCCATTTTGTACTTTGCCAGCAACCGATATAAGCATGATGCCCTTGAAAATGAAGGCTTTCCTCTTAGACTTCCTGGCTGACAGCCACGGATAGATCAAGCCATGTATTTATTTTCTTTCCCTCTGGTTTATCTCCCAGAAACTGGCATTCAGGAAGTACACTTCCTCTGAACACAAAGTAGATTTCTTCAACTTTGTACTGTCCAGATATGCTAGACTACAAATTCTATCATTCCCTTCATTAAATAAAGTCTCTTGCAAAGCCAAAGTAACTCCCTTCCCTATAGATATGGCTCTTTGTTGTATTATGTGAATTTGCTTCCTTCCAACAAACTTCCTTTAAGTTTTGCACACTTCTGCTCTTGGTTTAATTGAATTATTTTCTCCAATTCAGAATTTTTCCATCTAAGAATGTGTGCCTCTGATTGAATCTATGCTATAGGGTTTCTTTCTTCCAATGAAAAAGAATGCAAAGTATAGTAGGGGCTGGAAAGAGCTCATCTAATTTTAATTCAGAAATAATGCAGGTACTAAAAGTTTTGATCCTTCAAATACACAGAAGGCCTAGTTTGTAATTAAGTGGCCAATCCCACTAAATCATCACAAACATGACAACAATGAAACTAAACTCTACCCTGGGTTACTAACATATTTAGGCTTGCTTTGCTTTCTTTAATACAGGCACCTTTAATTCAATTGAATTTAAGTTAATTCAAGTGGGGGAAAAACAAACAACACGTGAAGCTCTTGAGCATATTTGGTAGTTATAAGACTCTGACTCTTCAGCTTTCTGTCTTTGACATAGCCTCTTGCATCTTCGTTTTGTTTTCTTTCTGTTTTCTTTTTTTTTTACCTAGCTAATTTTCTCAGCAATCTCTCGCTCTGTATTACCAGAGCCCTAGCTTGCTTTTGATCTTGATTGATGGCTTATAGCAGCTTCCCATTTGAATGCATTACCTATATTTGCAATTCACCGTATGACCCACCACATAAAATAATGCCTTAACTGAATGGACAATATCTTTGAAATGTGTTTTCAGTGGATTTCTGTAGACTAAATAACTGAGATACTCAAGAGCGGGGGGGGGGGGGATGACTCAGTGACCATAGATTCATTGTGAACACAGAATGACCCCTTCCCCATTTTTCGTCTCAGGAAGTCTGATAAAGTATTCATGAATTTGGGTGAAATTATCACACAGGAGGCTTGGTGTGATAATGAACTTTGGCAGCAAGAATTATGTTTAAAAACATCATTTCAAACTCTACATTCAGAAGAGTGTCTCAGGCTTCATGAGCAAGATTACTTCTGATTCACAATACTATCAGTAATCCTAGTGCTGTTAATCTACTTTGCAGAATAATGTACAGGAAAAAGGTCCCCAACTGCAAGGAGCCTACAATTTAAATATTGAGTGGTGAAGACAGACCAGAAGTGGGGTCAATGAAGAAATGCAGCACAAAACAGAGAATAAGGGGATGAAAAATTAGAAAAGGCCAGGCTAACATGGGGTGGATACAAGTGAGGCAGAGTTACATACAGGGAAATTAGTGTGCCTGATTCTGCATTTTGAGTCACAAATAAGAATTACTGTAGCCTTCTCTCTCACATAAACACATCATTTCATTAATATTCAGTCACTGAGTAGGTGTGGAGAGATGTAATTCTCTATACCTCCCCTTGACCTACTCTTTGGCAGAGGGATTACAAGGTTTTTAAGGGGTAAAGAGATACAGAATGGTGGTAAAGAAGTGCTCCCAAGTGCCAGACACAACTAATTCACATACCTTTTATCATCTTTGTACCACTGGAATTCTGCTGATGGGACTGCAGAAGCTTCGCACTGGAGGATACCCTTCTGTCCCACTGGCACCCCAGTGTTCTTAGTGTCCGAAATATATGGCGGGTCTGTAGAGAAAGGGACAGATTGCAGGGTGTTTGATGAGACCTCTGAAAATAACTTGACTTTGCATTTGCTTCAAGATCCTCTATTCCTCCAGTTCATACCGTGCGCTAAGCCAAGTAGCTCAAGGCAGAAGATTCCTTCTGGTGTATCTTGATTCGGACATTCAACACTCAGCAACTGCTTTGCGGGCAATCTCAAAGAACTCAGTTTCTGAATCGATCCTATATACCACCCATCACCCGCACAGGTTTGGCGTTCCTCACACCCCCGAGTCTTATCTGCTGGATCAAAGCAGCCTCCAGGCCCCTCGTGCTTGTCCTCTGTTTATGTTCCTTCAGTGGGCATGAGACGAGGTGTGTCTGGAGTATGTCTGTGGTTGTGAGCATGCAAACCCCTGCTGGAATGAAGCCCCAAATGCACGGTGTCATGCAGGGCATGTGTATGTAACTGAATGAGGGCTCACCTGTGTGAATGAATACACAGGAGCACGAGTTTTGCAACCCAAGGTGTATATTCAGAAGTGTATGCATGCATGTGCAAAAGCAAGGCTGGCCCATCTACTGAGCAGGAACTCGGCCTTGGGTCTACACTTCTGCTGTTATTCCCCAGAGACAGACACTCCAAGCCTGTTTGCCTAAAGGGGACTGAAGTGCAATGCGGCAGTTTTATTTTGGTGAAGTAAATGTGCATTAGGGAAGGGTGCACACTCTGCTTGCAGGAAGCCCCAAGTTCAGCCTTTGACATCTCCTCTTAAAATGAACTTGGCAGAAGAGCTGGAAATGATTTCTGCACACCCAAGAACATGAGGAGTTGCTGCCAATCCGTGTTAAGCGTATATGCCAAAGATCTGAGGAAAGGAGAGGCAACTTCACATCTTCATTGGTTGAACCAATTTTTGAAGATGCTAAAGGCACGGAATATCCATGAAAAGAAGGTGGAAACTCTGCTAACTCTCCTTCAGCCCATGCCACTAAGTTGCAACTAAGAGAGAGAGCAGGTGCATACTCACAGTTGACTGTGACTTTTACTCTCCGCACAACAGGGGTTGCTACATCGTTGGATGCACTGCACTCGTACTCCCCCGACTGCTCCCGGGTGATGCCAGTGATCTCCAAGTACTCATCTTCACTCATGAATTCTGTGGCTTTGTGGGGTGAAAAAGAGCAAAAGAGAAACTAGGAACCTAGGCTACACAGCAGCACAGTAAGCTGGTAGGATACATCTAAACAGTGCATCATCCTGTTCACCACGCATGTATTTTTCACCTGGCAGCGATGCAGATGGGATTTTCAGATACACAGCCCTTAAGACAATCTTTCCCATTTGTCTGCGTGGGTTTCTTGATGTTGAGGGAAGAAACATTGTATATAAATGAGGTGGTTGGCAGCCAAGCTTGGCAGCCTGCCATTGATAATCTACGAGCAGAAGATCAAACCTGTTGTCTTCTTTGAAAATGTTGTTCCTCGTGAGCCAGGGGTTTCCTTCATCAAGTAAGGATAACCCTGTTACATCACTTTCAAACAGACTGAGAGCACATACTTAAAATTGCTTCTCTTATATCAATTACCCTTTACGCACCCTTGAGTCCTGCATTGGTATACATATTCAGTCCAAAGAAGAAGACCTTCCTACAGGTAAGCTGCATTTCTCCTACTGTTACAGCTGTTAAAGCAGGGGTGGAGCAGAGGATTGGTGAACTCCATGTGCCCCTGGTCCTCCTTTGCAGCCCCACAGTCAGGACACACTGCCAAATTTGCGGCTGCTCACAAGGGGTCTTCGGGTGAGCATAAGACTTCCAAGCTCCACAGAGTTGCCCACCCATGTTTAGAGAAGTTAGCCTCTGTTTAAACAAGAATGGCATCCGTTAATGCCACGACACACCTCGGGGGATAGCCCTGCTACAGACATGCATCACTTCAGTACCATTGATCACCATGGTCTTGTCCAGGTAAATAACCCTAGGAATTGCACTGCTGCAAAATGGGAAATGTGCATGAATATCACTCAAATCCTGGGTTATTGCTGCTTATAGTGTAGACATGCAAAGGCTGAAATATTTACACACTATCAACATCAAAATGTTCTTTTGCATAATTTGTTACTTTTGTTTGAACCCTTGGATATCACTGGGGAGTTTGATGTACCACTTAATAAACTTCTTACTCATGTTCTACAAATTAAATCATATCCTTAATTCATATTTTAATAACCGTATCCTTGTTTGTCAAGGACCATGGATTTGCCTGCATTTCTGTGCAAAGCTTTATGCAGTCTGGTATAAATCTCACAGCCTAGGTCACAGCCTTGTTAATTCTGATAATTTGCACCCCCGGGGGAGACCTCCACCTACAACACTGATGTGCATGTGGGGGAGGGACAGTTCAAGCACATGTCCAAGTACAGAAGTTCTCAAAAGACCTGCAACATCTCTGAAGTCCTTGTGAATGAAGCGTTCCACCAAACACCCCCTGAGAACCTCTAACATGTTAGGCTGTACCCAGTGTTAATCTGACTCAGTGTAGTAGACCCATTGACATGAATAAGAGTTGATACTCAGTATTCACTTAAGTTTCATTCTTTTCAATGGGTCTATTCTGAGTAGGAATAACAGACTTTATTCCAATGCTTCCTAGCTATTTTTTAAATTATTTTTGCAAATGAGAATGTTCACATCTGAAGTTGAAATAAGAAAGTAACTTTAATTATCCCCTTAAGACAGCCTTCTTCAACCTCATGCCCTCTCAAATGCAACTCCCATCATTCTCAGCCAGCACAATGGGATGGCAAGGGGGTGAGGGGAAAGATAAACACAGATGGAGCTGCGGCTGTATTTATCCCTTCTATATCATTCCATCTCCTGCTATCAAATTTCTTCCAGCCAGGGTGCTGTAATTGCTGAGCAAAGCAACTCCAGGCCCAGTGTCACACTTAATATTCCTATTAATTTTAAATGGTAGTCCTTGGTACATATGTGTGGCAATTGGTGTCATATTTTAATTAGGCTTGCCCTACACCATCTGAAAATTAATAATAGCTCGAATTACCAGTGTAATTTATAAATTAACATTGCTGCAGCATTAGGAAGTAAATTAGCTCTGGACAGCTGTTTCTGGCACTGGACGACAGCAGCACAGAGAACATTTATGGGTCCCCCAGTGTACTCACATCCGATTCCTGGGGTCTGCGGGGGCCTGCGCTAGCCACAGAGGAAGATGGAATACCCCACAACACAGTCCCTGTGCAACGCAAACCATTGCAGCAGCCTTCCTCAGCCCGGTACCCTCCAGATGTCTTTGTCATCATCATCTTCATCATCTTCTCCTTCTCCTGCACTTTGCACACTTCAGTGCACATCTGTATGCACTACATTCTGACACATCCAAAAGGAGCTACATAAGGGAAGGCCGTCTTACCCTGTTAGCCACAATTTCTGTCGCTGCACTACAGAGGTCTCATAAAGCATGACTAAATCTCAGACATATGCCCATAAGGGAAGAACTCTGAACAATGCAGTGGTAGCCATCCATCTGAATGGCTTTGAAAGGGGATCGGATGAACACACACAGAGGAATGCTATCAATGGCTGAATGCTACTTCCAGTATCAGAGGCAGGCTGCCCAGGGACACCAGTTGCTGGGGAACATGGGCCGGAGTATGCTGCCTGTGGGTTTCCTGTGGGCAGCTGTTTGGCCACTGTATGGATGGAAGCCTGGATTTAATGGGCCCTTTCTCTGATCCAGCAAGGCTCTTCTTTAAGTCCCTCTGTAATGAGGACAAAGGATTGTGCCACTGCTGCACAGAGAGCTGGACTGGTTAGAATTCCCTTTTGGATTATTTTCATCAGCTCCCTCCCATTCCCTCACATGGACTGTTTTTGATGCTCCCACTGCCGCAGATGCTTTACAATACACCCGTGAAGTTAAATATCCCACCTGCTGCCAGAAACGTGGGTGGGATTTCAAACTATCTCTTGTGCCAACATGCTTGGAAGGGCTTCTTCTGCGTTCTCTCTCTCTCTCTCTCTCTCTCTCATGAGCTCCAACTTGTAGCAATAGCATAGCTTAATAACAATGAATTTAAATGAGATCGCCATGGCAAATCTTGCTTTCAAATAATACAATCAGTGGCTTGTTTGGGGCAATAGAGGCCTCAATCACTTTCTCTCATAGTTGCAAACCTCAAATAATGCTTCTTAAAAACATGGCTATTATACACAGGCACAACTTAAGTACGCCTTCTAAATATGTGACCAGCCTTTGCTAAATCCCCAAGTCTTCTGGGATGTGGATATTCCCTGGCTTATGAAGATTAACAGACTTTGCAGAGAAAACCCACTTTCTCTTGCTTCTTGAAGACTCATTTTAAAATAGGATGATCACTTCTCAGCTTCTCTTTCACCACAAAAAAAAATTAAACGGATGGAGAGATCTAGTTATGCCAGCAGTAACTTTGTTTTCATGAAGTCAATCAGGGCTAACACTAAGTTCAAGAGGTTTTATTACTGTTGCATTTAGTTGTGTTTTAATGGACCTGTGTTTATGCTATGTTTTAATTAGAATTTTGCTTGTAATCTGCATTTTATTATTGTTAGCTCTCTGGAGTGCCATTTAGATGGAAAAGTGGGCTATAATATAAACAAATAGATAAATAAAAGGGGGCCGGGAAGATGTCCTCCATAGTATTGCTCTGGTTCTCTCCACAAAATTACCAGGGATGAGGATGTGAGCTGAGGCATGGAAAGCAGCTGTGGGGATGGATGGCAGGGGGCACTCCAGAGCTGACAAGAGAAACACTCAAGAAATTGCAAGCTGTAGCTGCTGCCATTTTAATTTCCCCAAAACTCCCAGACATGTGCAACTTGGTGAAATTGAGATGGGAGTGAGTGATCAGCCCGAGCATTTGTCCCATCACAGTGGGTGCTCACATCATGATTTTGATCCCTTTCTGTTCTTTCCCCCTTTCCTCATCCAAACACAAGTTTGGTGAGAAATTTGGTCAGCAAATATGCAAGCAAATCTTAGGAGAAGCGCAACAGCATTCTGATATAATGAGTGAAATTTCATGGGCGTGTGTATGGGGAGGTTCACATGTTTCTAAACTGATGCTGTGTAAGTGACCCATTCAAAGAATGTCAAAGGAAGCAAAGGAAGAAAAAAAAGTTCCAGCAAATTATCAGGGGAGTTCCACACAACTCTAACCTCTGCGTTTCCATCACCTTGCTCATATTTTTCTCCAAAATAAATAAATAAATACATAATAAATAAAATTCCAAAAGTAAAGTTGTATCAGTCTGCCATAAGAAAATCTAGAATTCCCAGCACACCTTAAAGAATAATTAATTGCAGCATCACTGCCCTTGTCATTCTGACTTCAGACATTTTGACCCACAGACAATGAGAATTGATAATTCCTTCTCTCAATACACATCGATACAACTGTCACAACCGCAAAGAGGCCCTGTTTGGGTCCTCCAGATCTGAGATGTTTGAAAGGGACTGAGCTGAGTTCTTTATGTAATCTGCATTTTCCCTCATTCTTTGATGAATTGTTAACATACAAATGCTTCTAAGTTCCACCGCTGGAACTCTCTTTGGAGTCTTGCACTGTGAGAGGGGAAATGCTGAGCTCATCACTATGTAATATAACTGAAAGGCAATTTGTGAAGGTGTTACCCCAAAATCAATATCGTTTGGACACAGATACAAACACACACAGCAACACTGCAGCTTTATATTCCATGAACAGCTGCAAATGCACTGGGTGGAGATGGGGAAAGTTTCCTTTATGGGTGACCTAGAATCAGTAGCACAATGCAGACTGCTGAAAATGCAAGTAAATAGGCAGCCTGCAGCCTCATGGTAGCCCATGCACAAATTTCACTTCTGTTGATATAAAAATGCCAACAACAGCTCAATCAATCACTTATAAATTAAGAAAGGACTAGATGGGAGACATCTAGCAAAGATACCCATCACTGGACAAGTGTACCAAAAGACTGAGCTACCTGGAAAGTGTGGGGCCTCATAGCCAAGCCACGAGTTGCTCTTGTGCCATAACAGAGCTGAACTTGACCTTACTAGCACAAGTAGTAGTCTTCCCTAGTCAGGCGCCCTTCATATGTGATAGACTACCAATCTCATCACCCCCAGTTTGGTGGCTTTGGAGGATGGAAGTGGTAGTCCAACACACCAGGTGGGAAAGGATCCCTCCATGCCCTGTCCATGTCACCTCTGAATTTGCTCAGCCTACCCATCCTATTTCCACATAGGAAGCTGACTTTTACTGAGTCTGATAATAGGCCAGATCTAAGTCAGATCAAGGCCAGTATTGCTGGCTCTGGCTGACAGTGGCTCTTCCAGGGTTTCAGGCAAGATTCCTTCCTAGTCCCATTTGGAAGTGCTGGGAATTGAACGTGGGCCTTCTGCATGCAGAGCATGTGCTCAGTCTCCGAGCTGAACTGCAATTAAAATAAAAATCTGCATGCAAATTTGTGTTTAAAAATGTCATTCTTAATCTGCTATTCCCAAAATACACTGTTCTAAATATATTTTGATAGTTTTTATTTAACCAAAAACTGCACTGGAACATTTGGAAAGTGTAAAAGCTGATGGATAACTAAGTCTGATCTGCACATCAATCTACGGCCTTCAAATCAGATCCAAAAATATCAAATATCTGCATGTGTGGATCATTTTCTTTTGAATTTTACTTGTCTATCTGTGTGCCAGGAAAGTTTAAAGAAAAAGCTTCCAGTCTCTTTTCAGTTCCTCTGGAATAGTGCAACAGAAAATGGATGTTCCCAGCAGGAAAGCTAAAGGTAGATCATCAAGGTTACTTAAGAGGGATTTGTTATCCTCTTTTTATCCTTTAATCATATGCTTTGCTCAAAGGTAGGTAGGGTAAACTGGCAGCAGAATGGATCCCTCCCCACTGGAGTCCATGTGTATAGGTAAAATGAGAATTCAAACCATTGATTGCAGTTACCATGACAGCATAATCAATGGCAGAGTCCAGGGGTCAAAGTCCTTTGGTGAGTCAATTGTCAACCCTGCAGACAGAAGTGACCAGCCTGCCCCAGGAAAAGCAAGAGTTAACAGTTAAGCTGCAAAAGCAGCAAAGGACTATCAGAAGAATTGGAAGCAGAAAACATAATCCAAAGTGTAAACTTGGCAAATTGCACACTGAAGGTTAGCTTGGCAAGACTCTTTCTGCTGCAAGGTAAGATGCTCAGATCTCAGCCTCAGGACTGGCTCCAGCTTCCTTAGCAAAGCGTCGTTTGGGATGTTCTGTCCTGTATCAGTGAGCTCCTAGGCAGCAGGGGTGGCAAATAGGAGGGTGTTTTCAGGGTGGGTTGGTTTCCAGTTTATTTTTTCTCACAGAGCACCAAAGCAACTCTGCATCCAAGGCAATGTGAGGGAAACAAAATGGCAGCCATCTGGTTCTGACTGGAATGATAATTTTAAAATGGAGCCCATGGAGTGCATCAGTGGGGGACCCTGTCACGCTTCTGCCCTCCAGCAGCTGACTAAGTATGACAAGTGCTGGTACGAAGCCTTAACATATTCCTACTATCACAGTGGTTGACGTCACTTCTTGTGGGACTCATACACCTAAAGGACACCCTTCTGCAACATAAACCTGACTGCAGAATCAATTTAGCTAGAGAAAATGGGTCACAGTGTAAGTGATGTAACATTATATACCAAACATCTGGCACTCTCCAACCACAGATAGGCAGTAACAGCAGAGAGGTTGTTTTCAGAAAGGATGGGGGTGGGATGAGAAATACATTTGGTTTCATTTTATTTTATTGCAAGTTTTCCCAATTTTTACAAATCTTACCTAAATTTGTTGCAAGTTTACCACACTAGAACACATACCAGACCTTGATTATCATTCAGACTTCATACTTTTCCAAAAGAATTTATGTAGTACCATAAAAATGCATTTGGAAAATTGTCAAAAACTGTCTGCTAATCTAAAATACACACACAATACATGCTGTTATGAAACTCCCCCACGTTTCTGTTGTTTTGGTAAGAAGAGGCCTCTGTTTGGAAAGGGACCAGTGGTTGGTTTGTTCAAGAAAGGCAAAAAAAAAAAAAAAAAAAAAAAAGCAAGTCCCTTTGGAATATGGATATAGCTTTGGATTTAGAAACCTCGCATATCCAAAAGGGAGCAGCAGACGTCTTACATACAACTTTCTGGCCAGCCAGAGTGCTCTGGTCACCACCATTCCTTGGTGTTAACACTTGCAAATTCCAGGTCTTGGCTCAGGACCACAACCTTGCCTCACAGAAGTCACTACCATGAAACAATGCATAACTTTCCAATGTAAGCAAGTAACAGTGGGGGGCGGGGGATGAAAAATTCAATGTATTTGAAACTGTGCAGTCTGGAAACTGCAAGCAGGCATGCTTTCCTGAGTCTTATAACCTTTATTTAAAAAAAAAACACCCAAATCCCACTGGCCGTTTTGCTTGCCCAGACCTGTGAAAGCTACAGACAAGCAAGATTTCACTCAACTCTCATCCTTTCCTTTCATCAAGATGGAAAGAAGCACTTATCGCCTTCTTTCTCCTTTCAGTGTCTGACATCGAAAATCCATTTTTAACATCCATGAGCTTGCTTGGTTTTATTTTAATTGCTAAACTCTGGGAAGATGGATAAAAAGAGCAACACAAACCCACAGAGAGACAAGGAGAGGATTTCTTCCAGCCCAGGCACTTGCTGCCTACAAGAGCAAACCTCTCCCTTTTTCTCCTCTGTACCTCCCCTTCTGTTCCAGAGAAGAAGCTTGACAGACACCCCCCCCCCATTTTACAGGCAACCAATACGGAGAGGTAGATCCTTGCATTATCATCATCTCCTTTTCTTCTAAGTAGCCTGCACTCTTTTATAAGCACTGGGCATGGCTCTCAAGAATAGAACATTTTGGAGGCGTTCATTTGCAGGGTTGTCATAAGTCAGAGACAAGTAGACAGCATACAACAAAACCAAAGTCCATATTCCATTTATTAGCTTTCTTTCTTCCCCTCCTAATATTCCACCCATTAAAAGCTCCAAACCCCCTTCACATTGGGGCTCATATGTGATTTTCAGTGCATGCCACTGCATCCAGCTTCCATGTTGGGCTTAATGCTCGTTATCTGTAGCTTTCTCCATATTAATGCGTGGTTCTAATTCCTTGGATATATGTACAGTTCTAATTCCCCTGAAGCCTCCTTTTTAATTAATTTTAAGTTCTTTAATAAACAAATAATTGCTTTCAAGGATTTTGTTGCTGCCTTTGCCTCTTTCAGCTTTTGGAGGTATCAGGTTTTCCTAAGGATCCAGAGTACAGCACCAAAAATCCCACAGGTATTTGTTTGGTTTACAAGTATGTAAAATACAGAACCATGTAAATTAAAGTATAGCTTGTAACATTTAGAATTAATAATGATTGCATTAGGGAAAATATGAATACTTAATGCATAAGCATCCATGTGTAACTTCAGATTCAAGATGAAACAGCTCAAGATTGATAAATCCTCAAAGTGCAAGACCAACCAAAAGAAAAATAGGAAAAATGAGAACTGAGACAACCTGGTTGTCTGTCCTTTAGTCACTGTACCCCATAGAAATTGGTAGAAACAATGTTCATATTTGCTCAAATTCTCTGGGCATTAGCTTAATACTCTCCTTCCTTTAACTTCTGTTTCCACTTATGCTCACTTTCCTACTGGTGCAAATGGAACTCTCATGCAAATAAAAAAGAGGTTTGTTTTAGTTATCCATCTTCCCTCCATAGACTAAAGCACAGAACACTATTTTTCTCTCAAAAATACACCATTTCAAATGGTCTTTTCCCCTGAAATCTGTACAGCTTTCAAATGTGAACACATGTTTGAGATTTTGGAAACATTTGTAATGAACACATTCCCATTTGTGCTTACAGTGGAAGTTGCAAACAGGGCATGCTGAAGTACTTTGGCAGTGCACACGAAATCTTCAGACATGCCTAGAACCACATCTGTGGAATGACCTCCCAGAGAGCTTCACCAGGCCCCAACTGCTTCATTTGTTCAGTGCCAGGCAAAGACATGTTCAAGGCTTTTCAGGACAGAATGAGAAATTCAATTAAATTTTATGACTCTGTTGCACTGTTTATGCTGAAGTGGGTTTGGCGGACTACACTGATCTGTTTTAGGTTCATTTGATAGTGATTTCTAGAATGCTTTTTAAAAAAATCAAAATTCAATTCAGTCTTAAATATGGCCTTATATTACCCATTCAGCTTATGAATACATGTCTCCAAACTGCCCTATTCTTGAATAGGACAATAGAACACAAACACCAAGAAGGAAATGATTTTTTTTCTAGGAGTTGCACCCTTATATGTATTGCTACTAGAAAAACAGCTAGGTAGCTACTGCATTGGACCTTATCTGATAGACCGTGGGTGGGGGACACAAGGCCCTTCAATCTTTTCTGGGTGCTTTGCCCCATCACCCCCCATAATTGGTTATGCAGACTGCTGCTGATGGGAATAGCAGTCCAGCTGCAATGAAGCAGCTGTATATTCCCCATCACTGTGGTAGAAGATGTGAAGTAAATATTGATTAGGAGCCATGATCAAGCAATCACAGGGATTAATTATACTTGTAGTCTGCAACTCTGAAGAGACCTTCTGTAGAGATTGGTCCCATTTCCCCTCAAATACAGCATTACAGGGTAGAGACCTCAGTGTCTGAAGGTGAGCAAGAAGAAGCGTGGGGGCTAGAATTTGTTTCAGCAATGCCAAGGTTAATGAGAACGATCATCCAAGTGGTTGGTCAGAAATGGGCCACCTCTGGTTTGGAGGTGCAGTTGGAGTGGACCTATAGAACAAGGTGGGTTAGACTGGGAGAGATGTGAGTTCACCAACCCAGTGGACCATCATCCAACCAAATGAGCAGACCCACTAAGTAGTGTCTGGCATTCCCACTGCCTGGCTGACAGGCAGTATGGACCTTCCTGAGGGTCGATCCAGCCCCTTTTAGGGGAGAAGAGTGAAAGCAAATGTTTCAGTCTGGAATCAATGACTGAAACAGGCAAGATTGAGCTGCACCAATCAGAGGAATCACTACTTTGATACATGCTACTTGTTAACAACTTTAGTATTACTTACTCCATATTGCAACACCAGCCTAGCTGAATAAAAGACTACATTTTAAAAGCCTTTCACTCTGATTTGCTGGAAAGAGAAAAGGGAAGAGACATGCTCACAGCACTGTCCAGCATTGACAGGGGTGAAGGATGATAGGAGTTGTGGGCAAAACTACTGAAGCCCCTGCCTTATACACTATCACAAATCAAAGTAAAGGTTGCAGCATACAAGTAGAAGCATACAAGTAGATTCAGGGACTGCTGTCTAACACGGACACGAGACATGAAACAGAACAGTCTATGTTGGTGTTATGGTTTGATTTCTTTTTATGGTCTCTTGATAGTTTTACTGAAGATGCAATCTAAATTAACAACAACATCTTTCTAGATACTTGTGCCTGTTATAATGCTGTGTCAGTGCTGTTCCTACTTTTCCCACTTTCAGAGAGTCCCTCTCTGCTTTTTTATGTCATTGGGACCCACATTAGCACTTGAATGCTTGAGATTACAGACCATTTATAAGAAGGATGCATCTGGGCCAAACAGACTGGACAAGAAATACATGTTTGCAGATAACTAAAGCAAAATGAAGCTGCTGAGTTGGGAGTGAGGAAGCAGTTTCAACACCTTTTCCCTTCTGTTTTTTCTTGTTTGGATCCTTTTCCTCCATGGACAAATATTCAGAAAGCACATGGGTTCCCAAGGATTGCAATGTATCTCTTAAACGTACCAATAGGAGTTCTAGTCATGTCCCTGGATCCCCCGACATCTTGTCATGTTGACCCATTCATTCAAGTGCATGTACTTGTAAACATGTAAAGTTGGATGCAGGCATGCTAACCTCCTGCCCACCCCCTTTACAAAAGCCTCCCCAGAAAGAAAACACAGCTGAACCTGTTTGTGTTTTGGGATGGATGATTCACCTGTATTGACTCAGAAATTATTTGAGTTACAGACATGGGTAATTTTTCTGTGCTAGTCCAAGGGCACAGAAGCACAAGTCTCTTTTTACCTGCCACTACTCAATTTAATGGAGCACCTACTCCATTAACTCCAGAGATAATCCAAGATTCCTCATATGACATTCTATTCTGAGCAAATGTCTGAAGATCCATCTATTTTCCGGTGGCAGGAAGCATCCCTCAACCTCACCTCCTGCACTCCGTGCCTCAGAAAGGTGCTCGTTCTGATGCATTGGGGAAAATGCAAAATGATGGCTGGCTGGCAGCAAGGTTGGTACTGCTGCTACCACTTAGATCAGCAAAAAGATCAGTCAATCAATTTATCAATGGAGAATGCCTTTTGTCCCTGGAGAAATTCAGGGGAATAAGCCCCTCTCTTTCTCTGCCTACGGAGAGTTTGGGAGCAGGCAGCATATTTTTGTGAGCAAAATTCACTCTCGGGTTTTGCCCCTGAAACATTATTTACCATTATCTACAAAATGAATAGAGTGAGTTGCAGCATTTTGCCACGCATCTTAGCATAAGAACACACACACACACTAGCACTTCAGAGATCTCCTGCACATTTATAGAGTAGGCACCACATTGTAAGAAGGTAGTAATAAAGGGCCAGAATAAAATTCTGTGGAAACATGCAACCCATTTCCTGAAGCCAACTCTTTCCTTGTTAACACTGTCCTTCAGGCAAAAACCACGAGACCTAGGTGACTTGGGAGAAGGGAAGATTTCCTTGTATGCTTGGCAATGTTATTGTGGTAGTTTAAACCTTTTAAACCAAAGCCTCATTTTGATGGACACAAGAGCAGTAAATAAAATCTGCAGCCATAAAGCTGTTAAAACCCCAATCCAGCTGAGACTGTTTAAGAGCACCGAGTATGGAATAAAACACGCATCCTGTTCCAAGCAGGATGTTTATTTGCCAGCTTTCAGCCTCTGGAATATATTATTATCTTCCCCCAACACCTCTTTGCCCCTATAAAGTGAGATTTAATATAGTCTTTTCTGCAGCATCCCCTGCTGGATGCTACCAGTCATTTTATTTGTCCATGGAGGAAAGCACAGATTGAGAATAATTGCTGAAATGTTGCATTCTGTGGCCTCTTGCATTTTTTGGCCTATTTATAATG
The DNA here is from genome assembly GCF_004798865.1 of Varanus komodoensis. Lineage (NCBI taxonomy): Eukaryota > Metazoa > Chordata > Lepidosauria > Squamata > Varanidae > Varanus > Varanus komodoensis. The sequence goes on from NW_025335856.1 coordinate 7,582,966, forward strand.
GGGAGTCTTGTTGAGAGACTTGGAGACAAATCTCATACATTAGTGACCACCAGGAGAGAATGAAACAAATAGACTGGACCCAAAGAACTGGGCAGGGGTTAAGAAAACACAATCTGTAAATACAGCCCATGCTCTGGCAAAAAGCAGCAGGACACATAGGCGGTTATGGCTGTTGGGGTCTCCCAGGGCAGTTTGGGTACGGAAGAGAGATTTATCTATCTACCGGATGGAAAGGAGAGGCTGGGAAAGTATTGCAAGGGTATCTTGATGTCTGAGCACACTCTTACACAGTACATCTATTTCAACATGGCAAGAGCTGTGCAAGCAATTTAACTGATTGATTTATGACGGGGCTCACTATCCATCCCAATGGTCAGATGCAGGACTGCTTACTGTAGGTCTAACATGGTGCACCCCAAACAATTCGAGATGGCTTAAGAACAGAAACAGGAAGAGAACTGGAGCCAAACCAATTCCATTCATGGAATCAGGGAAGTTTGGGGGGTTACAAAGCTCAGGGAACCAAGGTTCCATTTGGATGCCAGGAAGCACTTCCTGACAGTCAGGACCCCGAGGGTGTGGAATGGGTTTCCATGAGAGGTCATTGAGGCCTCATTGGTGTGGGTGTTCAAGGATAGGCTGGATGTCCACATGGTGGGCATGTCGTGAGCGGAGCCAGCTGGTGCCGGAGGTCAGACTAGATGACCAGGAGGCCCCTTCTGACTCGCTCTGTTTCTATGTTACTCTTTAGGAATTGCCCACCAAAACAACAAGAATAACATACGATTTGCCTAAAGGCCAAACGGGAGAGGACCAAATGGGATTTGGAAGCTTACAGGGAGTCACCCGGAAGGACCCTTTCCCAGCCCTACTTGTGGCAGGGATTGAGCAGGTTCTTTCCACATGCAAAAATGCCACTGAGCTGCAGCCTGCAAAAATGGACACCTTGAAAGAGGAAACTCAACAATGCTGGTTCCTCCAATGACAAGGCCTTGTCTCACCCTCTCCCAGCCATCCTCTGAAGGAGAAAAAAGGGGGATCAACAGCATAATGCTGCAGTGGCAGGCCCGTGGAGGAAGAAAGGTCTTCAAACAGGATGCCCTGAAACTATTCAGGGTTTTACTGTTAATAAGCAGTACCCTTGAGTTGTGCTTCAGAACAAACTGAGATGGAGATAAACTTTCAGTTCACCATTTTACCTAAATTTGCACATCTGAACTTTTAAACAAACTGAAATTCAGTTGCCCTTCCAAACTCATACTTCTGGGAATTTTACAAGCATCCAAATGCATACAAAATGTACAATTAGGAGAACAGTGACAAAACATTATATTGGGAACTGTGCTTGCAAGAGTTCATGTATTGCAAAATGTATGAAAATACATACAAAAGTGCAAATATTAGGAGAAATATGCATACTTTTAATGAATGTTCCTGTAAACTTTGTATGTTTGTGTGTGTGTGTGTGTGTGTGTGTGTGTGTGTGCGTGCACGTGTGCATGTGTAGTGGGTGGGAGAGACTCCCAGCATATAAAACTTGACTGTATTAAGACTGGAGGACATCTCAGAGTCCAAGGTGAATGAAGCTGAGAGAAAACAAAACGGCTGGATTCATCTAATCCTAGATAGAGATATTAGCTGACATTCAGATACTAACTTTGCCCAACTCTGCACCAAATACTTCAAATACATCGAGAGAGGCTGCTTAGTCCTTAGCCCTTCTCACCTTTGGGCGTGGAACAGAACTCTAATTATGCTCAGTGGCAGGAAAAAGGGAGACGTATGGGAATGAACAAGGTATATTAGAGTCCTCATGTGACAGCATAAAATACCAATCCGCTCCTATACTACAGGCTTGTTAGCAGTACAAAATAAGCATCCATTGCTCTCTGTGCATCCTTATAGTTGTCCTTGGAAATGCTTTTCTGTGGCTATTTCTCTTACCACAAGAGGCAAAGCATCCTGTTAAGAGAATGTGGTGGCTGGGACTTGCTAGGCTCTCCCAAGAGCTCCCTGTGGTCGTGATCACGCCTTGTTCAATTTCTCCTTGTTGAAACAGCTTTTGCGAACTTTTAAAAGGATACCTCTGTAAGGCCACAATTAGAGGCTGAATTACAGCAGGAATTAATATTAAGATCACTCATTCCTCAGGGCTGCAAGGCCTGGCACAGGCAGCGAGGTTATTATGCCTATTAATAATAATAGGAATGTAACACCAACTTGAAAATTATACAGGCAAGAGCCAGCTTCCATCAAATATGCATTCACCATTCATAGGCTAATTGCACAAAAGGGCCACTGACTCACGGGTGTAAAATCAAGTTCCCTTCTGCCCCACTGCAGCTGCTAAGGGGGTGAACGCACACGGGCAGCACTCGTTCACATTGCAAAGCAAATGTGGAATTCGGCTGTCACCTGTATCGCATTGCAGAGGCCAGAATCTGAACAGGGCTTGCACGGCACAGCATTCGCTGGGCTGCACCGTTCTGAGCTGCTGATGGGAGGAGGAGGAGAAGACTCCGCACAGAAAGCCAGTGTGTGAGGGGTTCTAATGTAACAACATGCATTGCAAACTAAAAGGGGAGAGAACAGAAAGTGCATGAGCAATTCCAGCTCCTCACCTCTCAGTGTGACAGTGAACATAAAGGTAAACACCTGGTTCTGAATTGAAACGTGGCACCCATTGCATAATGGAACACAAGGAGTCCCTGCAAGGGATCTGAGCAATCGTGTCCTACCCAGCTCTCAAGGTGGTCTGGGGTGCTATCTCACTGCTTTCCATATGGATATCAGTGCTTAGCCCTGCTCCGCCATGGTGTAAAAAACACAACATTGACTACTGCTAGGCTCCCCGTCTCTTATGATTTTTATTTCTTCTATTAACAATGTTATAATTATTCATCTATATTATTGCCATCCTGAGACATGGTAAAGGGTGGGATAATTTTTTTAAATAAATAAACAAACAACTACATACATATAACAACCACACCTTAGAGACCAGCAGGCTGACAAACAAAGAGCTTTCCTGGAATGACATTTTTACTTGGGCTTTAGGTTTTGGATTCCAGACCCCACCTCTGCCTTGTACATAGGCTCTTCATATTCATCGCTTTGCTTTCTAGAAAATAGTGATGTGTGATTGGACATGCATACCATGGCAGACATTTTATGAATGGATGGGCACTTAGGTCAGCCATTTTAGGTCAGCCACTACAAGCCTGTCATGCACAGGAGAGCTTTCATACATGAGGCCACCATAACAACAACAATCAACAAAAAGCCCTCAACATGCTAAATATGCCCACAGGTCCAAAAGGGTTTGAGGTCTATGGACTAGCCTACATGCCCCCCTTCCATTTTTCTCCCACTTGGAACCAATCTCAAGTTCCTTCAAAGCCACTGCACTTCCCACTGCAATATTGCTAGTACCTGTTAAAAGACACAGTTCACTACAAGTGCAACAAACTAGTACAGTAAGAGTTAATATTGTGCACTGTATGATAAAAACATGAAATGTATGTACAAAGTGTATTTCATGAAGCTCTAAGGAAGATAAGGAGGTGTTGCTAATCTTTTCAAAATTAAAAATGGTGGCCGATCTGGGAACTCAGTGAGTTCTTATAAATACTGCAATATCTCAGGTTCCTGCTTAGGTTTGCTTTACACCAGGAACACTATTCAGACAGCAATTCATCTGCAATATTTTGGTAAGGGATTTCCAACCACTATAATTAAAATTAAGTATGCACCAGCCTGTTTATAGCATGTTTATAGCAGATATTAAGATTTTTGGAAACCTCCTTCAATTATTTTTTAATGTGTAGTGCATATTCTTTCAGAAATGACAATTCATAGAATTAATCTTAAACAACATGAGTGTGTGTCCGGCTGCATTTTAATATTTCGGAATCTGCATAACCTGAGATGGTTCAGACTAACATCGTTGATGCTGGTGTTGCAGCTAAGCAGCTGCATGAACATTTTTCCCAGGGTTGTTGCAAAGAATCGGGAGCAGCAACACACTCTGGCAAGCGTCCCCTTCACACGTGTTGACGGGGGCAGTGAGATCGCTCCATTCAGCGTGCCTGCAGCACTGCACAGTTCCTCCTGGACAGAGCCCCACCGCCTGTGTGTCAGCATGGACCTCCGAGGCAGGAAAGACCCCCTTGCCACAGACACCCATGCGACCATAGGGAAGGCTAAGATAGGTTTGTGGGAAGCTACATTAGGAGGGATGAGGCTGAAAGAGCATTCTCTATATCCCTTTCAACACACTTCGTACCCATACGCATGACAGGTTGACATGTGAAGCTGACTGATGTTCCTGAAGATGCTGGAAATCAAGATCTTAATAGAAACAATGGGGATTCACAGCTGTTTCATGTGCAGACTTACATATAAATCAATTAGGAAGTGTTATGCATTACGTGGGGTACTGAATTGTAATGTATCACATTACACGACCACAATGTAATGATTGGGGTTGACAAACTGAGGTCTTCAAATGGTGGGAGACTGCAGTTCCCATGATCCCTCACCATGGACTTTCTTGGCCAGGGATGATGGGAGTAAAGTATGTCCAACCACCACTGGAAGGCCATAACTTGGACTTATGGCAAACGTTTAATTACTGCCTTGTTGATGCATTTTATAGCAGTATAAAGAAAATGCAGTATAATTGTATCCAGTTTCAGGTATATTAGCATTATAACTTTCCCTAAGTAGTTACAACACTGGCCATCATTTTGAATGTTGCAGACATTAAGAAGTTCGGAAAATGGGGAGACATTAATTGGAGCATTGGGCAATGCTCTTCATATGTACAGTAATCTTTTTCTTCCTTACCAAAAGCACATGTACAGACACTGAGAGAGCTTGTCCTAAAGTGAGCAAGTGAAAAAACACACACACACACACCCCTCTGCACAAATTCTTTTCAACTACTGTACTTCATTGGACATTAATGCTGATTTACAATGCCATTCTATATGTGCCTGCTCAAAAGGAAAGTCAAATGCATTCAATGGGATTTAATCCCTGACAAATAGATAAAAGATTGGCACCTCCATCAAAAACAAATCAAATACTCAAGAAAAATGCATACAATTAATTGACTGAGGTTTCTTTCATTGTGTGATAGCCCTACATGTTTGGTCTGCCTGTCTGTATGACAGAGAAAGAGAGGGAGGGAGTCCCCTTAAGAAGTCAGCGATTAACACCTCTATTAATCATCTTTTGTTTGCTATGAAACCTGCATGCTCCCATCTTCTAGAATAATGCAACTCGTTCCTTAGTTGCTCTTTAAACAAGTTTCCTGAGAAGTCATCCAATTTCTTTATGCCATACATTCCCTAGAGGCGATGCCAGGGAAATGCCTGGTTCTCCATGGGGATTAATTTTGTAAATCACTCAGACCTTACCTAATTAAAAGCAGCTTCTCACAGCCACAAACAAAAGCACTTGTTAGCTGAGACAATAGAGAGGGCGCAAGGTTAATGAGCTGGTTTACTCAGCTGTATTAATTTGCCATGCTCCTGGCCCAGAGCTAGGGATGAATAGATCATTTTAATTTTGGTCCATGTCAGTTCCACATGTGTGTATTCCTAAATCCATTCCACCCTGTGATGTCATCCATCTCAAATAAATAAATAAATAAAGCTGTTTTTAGAAGCTTTTTTTTTTTGCAAGAGAATTCACAATTTTGGATACATTTTACTCTATAATGTGTAGCTATGTACATGTTTTATCCCAAAACACACAATTCATTTAACAGTTAAACACACACTGATATGCATTCTGATATCTAGAAATGTGAAAACCTAGGGAGAGCTACCTTCTGATTCATGTAGCAGCTCAGGTCTCATGTATCCCAGATCTCTTAAGTTTGCCTACAAACATATATGCCTTCTTATACCTGCCTGCCACCTAGCTGTTAAAAATGAGGAGCCTGGCCAAAAAAAGGAAGAGGTAGCAATCCTAATCCACGGTTTTTCCATCCTGTTTATGGAGGCATTTGTACATCTTGATATAGTCATATAAAAATGAATCAAATAAAATGATCACAGATTGCTAACACTTAGGCCCTCAAAGGCTGGCATGTGAGACAATTTAGGTAGTGTGGGAAAGGTGGGGAAGTGGGGGCTGCACAAGTGGGTGGGGGGCAGATGCTGTCCCCCTAAGTTAGTCACACAGAGCAATGGTGCGGCCCATGGACACCCCCTCCTTGAATTTATCAGAAAGCAATTCCCCAGAACTGTATAGGGCATGGTGTGTCCGTGTGTGTGTGTGTGTGTGTGTGGGCGTGCGCATGCATGGATGGGTGCACAGCAGCAATGTGCTCGGGTTCTGGGACAGATGAGCCAATGTGGGGAGGGCTCCCCGGGGGTGGGGGTGTAGGAGCTCACAAAACAGAAAAACAAAAAGGGTTTGAAGGAACAGAGGATACATGATAGCAAGCCAACATCAGCTCGACTCTGGCTTTAAGACGCTTTTGCAAGAAGCAAAAGCACTCCACAAAATGAGGTTTCAACATGGCTACAGGACCACCTCAGCGCTCCAATGCCATTCCCCCAGTGGTTCTGAGCAGAAACACGCAGTGTTCCTGCTAACCGTCTCCAGGATCTTTTCTCCCCACCTCCTGCCACCAGCCCAGCCCTCTGTCTATCATCCCTGGGTACTTCTGCTGCCATCCACATTTTAATGGCTTGCACTCAGGGACCAGTGCAGATCCTGAAGACATCTACCTCTGTGCATTCTGGGAAAAACCTCACTCTAAGCTGGCAGTGCACCATCAACAGCTGGTGAGAGCAGCCCAGCCTACACGAGAGCAGATGATAACTTGCGCTGTCAGACTGAGAAGCCAAGCAGAACGCAAGTGGCTGCAGCAGAGCAATTAGCAGGCAAGTTAAGCTAATCTGCAAAAAGCTTGCTCCCCCTTCCCCCATCATCCACCCACCCCCTGCAGCCCCTTGGCAGGAGATGTGCTCCTCCACCAGATCCTTGTGCATTATATTGATACAAGCGCCCTCTGTCCTCCTGGGCTGGTGCGGTTCTGCTAGGAGAAGAGGGACTTGGCCTGCAGAGAATTGCAATGGCATCTCTGAATATGACAGCAGGCACAAGTCATTTGGACAAATAATTCCATCACACTCCCTCTGAAGGGAAGCTGTTCTTCAGCGCTCCTGCTGTGTTGACCTTCAGCTACAGAGCATCAACAGAGCTACTGGCAGAAGACGGCGGGGAAGAATTAAAAAAAGAAAAACCCTTCAAAATGCTGGAGAATGAACTTAAGGACTTAATGCTGATTCAGACCAAAAGTGAGCAACCTGAGTGAGTGGCCAGCTGGATTCCTGTGGGAAGCTTTCAAGCAGGATAGAAGTGCGACGGACCCTTCCTAATGTTCCTCCACAAGTGATGTACGTTGGTGTCCCAACTCCAATATTGGAGGCAACATCTGGTAACTGGTATTGGTGGCCTTCTCCTCCATGAGAAATGCCAGCAAAAGTTGCCAGGGTAACTTGTCCCCAGCATCACTGCTGCCCAGTGCAGTAGGGAAACTGGCCATGGTTTTAATGGTTGTTCTCCTGGTACAACTACCAGAACTTCAGGCATCAGCTGAGTAAATGGATATCGTGCAGCTGTTCAAATGCACAAAAATGGTCATTGCTGACTTTCAGAGAGCTCTGCATGTTATGGAGCAGGTCAGCTGGACCTATCTAGATGGGAGAGCTGCCTGCTTGGGAAACCATCAGGGAAGCACAGCAGTGCCTACTAACCAGCTAGTGTTTTGTAAGGTGCTGGGATCTGAAAAGGCTCATGAACTCAAGATTCTGCCAGGCTTTCTCTCTGACCAACAGGAAGCAGCTCAACGTTCCTTTTGAACCTCTGGCTTGCTCCTAGTGATTCTTCCATTTGCATCCATGTACCACAGAAATGGGAGAGCAAAGAATGCTTTAGTTTGCTGAAGTCTTCCAAATTTTTGCTTTAAAGCTTGGTTTGGCTCAATCACAGCTCATTTGTGACCTGCTCTTCAGTTCATACAAGTGGGAAAAGTTATGCATTTTTTCAAGTTGTGCATATGCTGTTATGTATATTGTGCATAAATGCATATTGTGAATATGAACACCAATCTGGGAAATGGCAAGCATTTTCCAAGAATATCCACTCCCATTGTGTTTAGGGTTGTGAGCACTGATTTGTTTGTTTGTTTGTTTTAGTTATCTGTGAACTGAAAGGAAGTTCTCAAATTCTCATACATCCTTTAACCTCCTTGGCCACAGCATAATATTTTTGGAATAAAACATCTAGGAATCACAACTTATTCTAAACTTTTGCCTCTGCATGAGTGTGTGTGTACAACATAGAGCAAAATCGCCCTCGCCCTTCATCCATAACTACTCCCGGATATATCGGCACATGGCAGAAACAAAGAAAAGGGCAAGAAATGGAGAAGGAAAAACAAGAATGGGCAGAGGATAAAAGACGAAGGAGGAGGGAAGGGAAACAGGAAAGAGAAATGAGGAAAGGAAAGCAAAAATTAGAAAGACGGTGCAGGGGGTTCCAATATAATATTAGAACAAGCCAAGGAAGATCGAAAAGAACCAGTGTCCATCTGTGTTTCTTGTTTTTGTTTTTAATGTTCATCTTCCCTCCTCTCATCTGTTTATTTTTAATAAATGGACACCCTCCTTATGAAGCTCCATATGTCCAACTGCACGTTCCTTCCTCTTGCACAAAATGTGTCTAGGCACATATTAAAATAAGTTCTGCTGTCAGCAGAAGCCCCGTTGAATTCTTTAGATGAAAAGCAACCTGCACTTGGGCTGCTATCCTATACACCCAGGTGAATTCCCATTCCCATTGAATCAAATATGTCTCATTCGAGGAGGTGTACATAGGATTACAGTATCAATACATAATGGCCTGAGCAGATTAGGCTAGGATAAATTTAGGACCAACCGGCAATTAGTCCATCCTTTCTTGAACAAGCAGGCAAGCAAAAAACAAAACCCAGGAGTATATTTTTTCAACCGATCAATGGACTTTCCCTACTACTGTTCCTGTTTTGTGCATTCATATTTCTCAGGAGCAAGTCCATGCAGTACAGCTGAGGTCCCCACCAGCTTCAGACCCCAGACTCCTTCCTGATCAGTCTGTTACATCTCACTCCTCTGCATATACAAACCCCCAGATCCATCCTGAGTATCTCCAGTTAAGGGACCCCAAGAGTGTCAGAATCAAGAAAGGATAATGAGGCAGCCATGAAGCTGATACTGCGAACACCATTCAGAGAAACCCAACAGAGTTCGTTAATACTGCTGACTTGTCATTCAGATCCCTGTGTCCTCTCTGGAGGCAGGCAAAAAGCAGTGGGCCCCGAGGAGAAAGGTATAAATAACAGAGTGATGTGTCTCCTGTGGAGCAAAGGAGATAAGCCAGAGCGGGTACATTAAAGAGATTGCCATCTACAAGCTACAGGACAGTGCCTGGCTTTGCAAGGCCCCTGCCTGATGGGAGCTCATCTGTCAGAATGGGGGGTGGGGGGAGCCAGTGGGCCAGGAGGCCTGCCAAAATTTGGCATTGCTGAACAATTGGCTCCAAAGGGGGAAGGACTGGCACCAAGGGTACAAGATGAGAACAGGCATCAGGGTTTGTGAATGCCTGGCAGGAGTGGGCCAAGCAGGGGGTGGATGCACTGGGCAAGGTGCAGAGCTGAGTCCTATTTTTATCCCTGGTATCTCCAAGGGGAGTTTGGAAAAGCTATTCTCTGAAAACCTGGGGAGCTTCTCCCAGTCACTGTGGACAGCACACAGCTAAGTGGGTCATGCAGCTTCCTTCAGGTGGGGCTGCAGCTCAGTGCTTGGCCGGTCCCAGGGACAGTTCCTGACATCTCTGCCTACAACTGGGAAAGGCTTCTGCCTGAGAGCCACTGCTGGTCAGAACAGAGTCCCAGCCACGTTCAACCTTTCAGATCTGGGATCTCTCTCGAGTCAAAACTTGCATCCTGGTCTCCCTCCTTCACACACACACACTAGATACAAGCATAGATCTTGACAGACAGGAGCGGTAGCATCACTGCAGACCACCTTGGGTGAGGCTGAGACAGATTAAGGGATCCCACCCACTAGCTGAAGTGTGATGCAGGTACACCCTGGTCCCATTTGCTTTAAGACTGTTTGCCAAGGATTCTCCATAGGCCAGCAGGGTGTCCTGCAGTGTTGTGGTGACTTTTTTGCAGGGCAGAGTGAGAAATCTCTGTTTGGCATCCATCTTAACAATTCTAAGATGGAATTCAGAGAGAAGGAGGGAGAGAAGCATGCAAGAAGTGAGGCAGAACTTCCTGCTTAAGCTCTTGATCGGGAAATCAGCCTGCCAACTGCTTTGATCTATTAATTGCCGTGAATCTCTCCCAGCTTTCTCCTTAGAGGCTTGGGGCAGTGCTCCCCACCCTCATACCCACACTCTGGGGAAGATTAGGCAGAAAGAGTTACTAGCCCAAAGGCACCCAGTGGGTTTTAAGCCTGGATTGAGAGTCGAACCTGGGTCTCCCCAGGTCCACGTCACTCACTTTCTAGCTCTGTGAGAGCTGGCTTTGAAGGTTCTCTGGCTGAAACTCTGTGGCTGGGTTCAAACATCACGGCAAGGAACCTTGTGGTGTCCTCACAGCTCAAGCTTGATGCTTCCTGGGCATTGCATTGTGGGCAGAGACATATCAGAGAACAAGGCAAAAAACAAGGCTACCATTGTGCAGGCAATGGCCTCCTCTCCTGCTGGAAAAAGCCAATGGCCAACCTGGATATGTGTGGCAGCTCCAGTATTGGGGAACTCTTCACTGCCTGGGAAGATGCTCCCACCACTAGTCCTGCTGACTCACCAGATAGGCTTGCCATCTGTCTGTCTGTCTTTCAAACATTTGTATGCCACCTATTCTGCCACTGCACCTCTGGGAGGCTCACAATCATGAGATAAAAACCACAGTAAAAAACCAATTACAACAATTAAGAAATACAAAACTAATAACATACAGATAAAAACACAAAACGAAGGTTTAGTGACATCAACCATTAAAATGTTGATTTTCTTTTCTTGTTTTTAAAGGAAGGTCTTTGACTGGTGCCAAAAAAGTATAAAGAAAGCACCGGGCAAATCTCCTTGGGGAGAGTGTTCCAAACATGGGAAGCAGCTGCAGAAAAGTCCCTCTTCCTAGCAGCCACCCCCCTCACTTCTCATGGGGATGACTCACAGAGGAGGGCCCCCTGCATAGATCTCCAAGGCCAGGTGGGCATATATGGGTATAGGCCATCTATCCTTGAGGTACAAAGGATGTGGGGATCCCACTTTAGCCAGTGTGAGTAGCTCAAGTTACTGGGAGTGGCTGTCAGGATCTTTGACCCTAGGGACACCTCCAGGCATGGAGGAAGACCTGGTGACAAAGAGACCTGCACCTCACTGGGTGGAAGATGCAACTGTAGCTCTGTCCTCAGGCTTGGCGGATGAGCCTCACAGCCATTCCCTCGGCTCTGCAGAACCTCCATAATACACCAGGAATGGGTTATCTCTAGAGTCAGCCCTTTCCTGAGGGACAGGCCTCCCCTTGAGAACAGCCCTGCCTTCCTAGAGCCTCATATGGCTGCAGCAAGGCCCCTCCCCGTGGCCTTGGCAGGAAGAAATCCCTGCCAGTACCAGTCTGGCTGCCTGAGCCTGTGAGTCCTGTGATTGACCCTTCAGTCTCGGGGACCCCATGGCAGGAGGAGGGGATCCTCTCCAGACACTGCAGACCAATTCCTTCACCATTGGCCTCAAAGCTGATGGGGGTTCCAACGAGTCCCACTCAACCATGAAGCTCCCTGGGCGGCTTCAGGTCAGTTGCGTGCTGTCAGTCCAGCCTGACTCACAGCTCTGAATGCCAGCACATGCTGTGAGGATAAAACAGAGAAATGAGGAGCCAGGTATACTGCTTCAGGTAAGCACCTTGGAAGAAGGCACTAACGAATGCCCACAGAGATGCCTACCTGACGTCCCCTGGCTGCAGTGACTGTATCACATATGACCACACCAATGGCGACTACTCCAAATGCCAGCTTGATGTAGCAAGTCCCATGGCCCACCGGCTAGCAAATAGAAGTTCTCCTGTGTGAATCGAGACTCAGGCAAGCTGTGGGCCTGCTTCCACCGTAGAATATTTTATGGAGATAATTTTATTAAAATGTTTACAACAATACAGCCATTGGCATTCAGCTTTAATCAATAGCACAATTTATCGTCCTTCAAGGTGAACATTAAGGCAGGCTTCCCAATGGTCAATACTTACCCCTAAGGTCTATAAATCTTTACACTACCGCAGCTGAGGTTGACAGCAGCTGATTTGAGATAAGTAAAAGTAAGGGCATGAAAGATTGCTTCTTTTTTGGAGGCGAAAGACTAACTATTTAATTACAATCCCTACAGCTATTCAGAGCCAATTTACGGCTGCCTCCTGGTAATAAAAATTAACATCGCAAGAACTTGTTGCTCCGAGTGACATCCTAAAATGAGGGGCCATTCGTTACACATGGCACTCTGCTCTTGCCCTCTGAGTAAATGTGAATCGTAAATACAGACATTAAACAACACTAATAAAGAAAGGATTGTAAACAGACACCAGGGTGGAGGGCGACAGTGAAACACTCACTGAACTATCCCTAATGGCTTGTACTGTGACACTCACTGTTAGCATCCCTAGGTGCATGGGAGAATGCCCGACCATGCTGCCCAGTCCGACTCACAGAGGTGAGCACCCCCTTTACACTTTGGAGTAGAATCCAGAGCACAGAAGGCTCTGCCGACTTTGGAGCCACCAACCTCCACTTCCAACTGATGAACTCTGGTGGACTCCAGGAAAGGCACTGACGATTACTCCAAGACTGCAAGGATGGTTGGAATGATGGAATGATGCGGTGCCTTTTTCTACTGAATGGCCTTGCCATTGGACGCGAACCATCCTCAACAGCTCCCTGTGCCACATGAAGGCAGTGTTGTTGCCACAGTGGCCAGAGGAGGGAAAAGGAGGCAGGGCGGAATGAATAATGCCATTCTGCAGGGGCTTGGAAGAAGTAGAGGCTGCATAAACACAAAATAAGAACCAATCCTGTGTGCCTCCCATGCTTTGGCTTGTGTTCCCATGGTCAACCCAATGGGCAATCAGATGGATTCTATCTTATCACAGTTGCCACGCTCCCTACTCAGTCCTTTGTGGGTCTTCGGAGAAAAGGAGCAGGGTTTCAGGAAAGGGGTACTCAAGGCATCACCTGGCCAGCCATCAGAGCATAAAGCAGGAGTCAATCTGGCCTGTGAGGACAGAATGTTTCTCTACCTCCCTTTTTAAGCTACATGTTGAACATTGTTTCCTAGATTATAACCCAGCAAATGTGTCCCTTTTTACAATGATCAGTAGCCACCACTGATTAATGATACTGAGAAATTGCTCAGTTAATATGACCATACTACTTCTGCAGATAGCAATCTGGACCATTCAAAACACTTCCAATACATTCTGCCAACATCATAAACGTTCTGGTGTGGTAGGCCACTTTTGGTTTTGTCCCCAGAAATGGAGCATGGAGGGAGAATGCCCTGCTCAAAGGACCAGAGTGTATTCAGTGCACTCCTGATTTATAGCCCAGAACCCTACAAGGAGGACTACCAACAAAACATCAGTGCGTAGAGTGCTGCCATGCAGGATCCCCTTCACAGCCACGGTCACTATGCATGGCTTGTAGGATTCTTCTGGGGGCATTTATTTCCTCCTCCTCCCAGTAACTTTTTCTGCTCCTGCAAAGCTCATGGTTACCCAGAGTCTGCTCAGGATGCCATACTGTGTGTGGGTGTTGTGCTTTTCGTTATGTAAGCAGTACCATTTGCAGCCTGAATATCAGAAATAGAGGGCACCCTGCTACACAAGCAATAGATCACGAGGCAGAAAGCCAAGATAGATCCCCTTCCCAAATGATCACTGCTCTGGCTCTTTCCGTTTTCTTCCCACCCCCACTGCTCATATTGTAAGCATCCCAGGGTCAGGATTGTTCCCTGTTTCTGTGTCTCTTTAAAGTTCCTTGTGTACAGTTGATAGCATATAAATTATACATAATAATAACAAATGTAATGTGGCTGACACAGAAACAAAACTGTAATTCACGACATGGCTATTTTCATGTAACGACCTTCAAGTACCTTTGAAGCATCAAATATAACTATGCAACAGAAAATGCCCAACAGCCAGTGAGAACACAGTGGACAATAACAATTCATATAGTATGTTGCAGTCACAGTGCGAGGCATCTTTTTTAGCAGTAGCCAGGAGGTGGATGGTCCTCTTTTTTCAGCCAGAGCTGTATGTGCCCCATTTTGGAGTTTAAAACAACTGGGACCTGGCAATCCTTATTCTGAGCTAAGAAAAATGGCTTGTAATGTGTGTAAATTATGCAACTGAGCCAAGCTGCCTAATTGCTCATGCAATTAAACATTTAGGGTGCAATCCTATGCATATTGAGATAGAAAAGCCCTACAGCTGACTAGGGCATGCTGATCTCTGTCTAAATATGCATAGCACTGTATCCTTATTCTGGCTTTTGTTAGTCGGGGAAATGGCAAAGAATTGTACAAAGCCACATCACCTTAGATAATTATAGGGCAACTTCTCTGGCTACTGAGCTTTCAGCAGGCATTGCCCACTTTTGAAATGTATACCTTCTCAATCACAAGGGCTAGATCCTTGCATAGTTATTTTTCAGGAAAGCAGAGCTTCTAGGAGGCTGAATGCTGCATCCAGTGCACATTTTCACAGCATCCCTCTGTGAGGGTTGGGTCACAAGCAGGTTCGTAAGGAGTGTTTTGGGAAATAATCACCAGGTTGGGGTCAACATGCTGCTTTGTGCATGTTCAGGCGCTTGACTGGATGATTTACATGTAGAAACAATGCAAAGGGTTTTACTGAGAACAGCTTGAGAGTCGGAGCAAGGAAACATGGCTCATGACGCTCTGATCAGAGACTGGAGGTAAGAACACACTTTTCCTTAACAGTGCAAGTGGATGCAACATCAGAAGGCATCATGCTTCTCCTGGGAAGCTACATGAACCCTGGCATGCTCAAAGTGCCTCATGTCTACATGAGGAAAACAAAACACAGAAGAAAACAACAGGAGCCAGCTAGAACATTTCCCCAGACAAAGCATATCTAAGAAACAGATAAGCAGAAGGCAGAATGACCTGTAAATTGTGAGGCAAGATGGTCTCCGCAAATCTAACTGAACTGAAAGGTTTGTTCTACCTCTGCACAGAAGCCTACATTGTAGAATCATAGAATAGTGGAGTTGGAAGGGGTCAGAAGACCATCAGTCCAGCTCCCTGCTATTGCAGGAAACTAAGTTACACCATCCCATTTATGAGTCCTACTTGTCCGGGTCACATCCTCCCCAATATTATAACCCCGTCTAAAATTTTGCAAGGAGCTATGTCTCAGGTGGTCACATGCTCTGGAATACAATAGTGAGCTACCTCCTGAAAAATGACGTATTTGCATAACTTCCCTGCAGATAAGCAGGCAGCACTAACTGAAAGCAAAGGACAATAAATGCCTTATTCAAAGAAAAGCTGTTCAGTTCCAGCGGATATGTTGCAGCACCATAACCTGATTTCAGGAGTTAATGCTGTCAGAAAAATCTCATATTATTGATGTGGTCCTGATCTTTCTGGACAGCTGGTTCTTTTGTTCCAATTTTAGGGCATCCTTCAGCTTAGCCTGGAGTTACCCTCCATTGTTGTGGGAATAGTGTGCAACATTCTCAACTCCAAGAGGCACGTCATGCTCAGACGTTGGGGGACTGTGACCGTGTGCAAACACAAACATACACCAAAGGTCTGGAACTCTTGCGTCTCTGAGAGTTACGATTCACGTGATCATCTCCTGCTCTCACCAGCTTTCTGTGATAACCAGGGGAGGGACTCCGACAGGAACTGTGAGTTGGCATGGTTGCAGGTCAGATTTAAAGTTCTTTGCATTCTAACCTAAGGCCAGCAAATAGCTTAATAATATATTTCCAGATTCAGCCTCTCATTTTCATTCACTGGAGAGATATTTAAACAGCCAGGTGAGGATAGGGAGAAGGATTTGGGGATTAGATTTCAGGAACATAGGGCATTTGATATTCACTACTTATCCGACATTCTTCTCTGCACTGCCTGCCAATCATGACTTCTTGCTTGGCTGGTGGGGGACAATGCTTCCACTCCCCTTCCTTCTTCCCTTGCAAATGCACAGCCACTCATACAGTTCATTAAATTGACTCCAGCAGATTTTTTCCATCCAATTTTACTTCTCACCTTTTCCAATTGTTAGTTCCAGGGTGTAAACAGCAGGCATTCTTGACTAGAATATGAGGACCAGGCATGATGGAGGTAGACTGAGAACTTGGCAAGACATATCAGGGCCAGAGGCAAAGGGGGAATCTAGATATTGGCCATGTGTGGAAGAGCCAGAGGAAAAGGCAGGGGCAGAAACAGGCAGGAATGAAGGCAGAAGTGAAGACAGTGCAGAGCTGGAGACAGCTGCCAAGTCAGAGACACAGAACAGCTTGCACAAATTTTCCAGCTGTTGCAGTAAAGTTAGGCAGGACTGAGGGCCTTTGGGGAACCTCCTCTAGCTCCCAGCTGGCCTGCATGATTGGACTGGTTCTCATCCTGCAAGCACCTACAGATCAGATGTCTAATGCTGCAAGTACTTCTATGGTAGACTGGCCATCAGAGGGAGCAGCAGCATTCTCTGCCACTGACATCATTGCCACTGATGTCACTTTTGGAAACTGGGTGGGAGTTTGCTGCCATAGATTTCAGTATGGAGCAGATTGGATTGTATATCCAAGACACGTTCTGAAAAAGTCGTACAGATCTCTGCACAGCAGCCTTGATCATAATGTGTTTCTAACTATGAAAAATTGTGGTTTCCCTCTGCCCCCATTTTAAACATGTTGCGGTAGCTAATGTTGTTTACTTACTAATTAAAATGTGGCTTCATAAAGAATGGTGTGTGCAGCACAATCCACTGACTTAAGAAGTAGGTCATCCCTCCTACTTTGGGACAGGGTTCAACCGAAACAGCTCCCCCAATTCAGCAACACAAAATAAGCCTGTTCAACAGATAAGTCACAACTGCATATTTTAGTGTACCAGAAAAGACTGTGTAAATTTGGAAATGATACCCACTGAATGACACTGTCCTTAATGCCATGCAGATGTTTTGTGTGTGTACAATGAACATATATGGAGTCAACTCTTTCTCAAGTCTTAGCATTTTAATTGCTCGAGTCTTAATGTCTGTTAATTTCCCCAAACTTGAAGCATTCTTTTAAGTTGCATGAAAAGTAATAAATAGTTCTGCTAACATTTCCTCTAATACATGGATTTGTGGGTTTATTTAACCTAATATACACAAGTTTCACAGAGACTTCCCCCATGATGCATTTTTAAACTTTAATTTATTTTTATCTATTTCTTGATTAAAAAACATTACTGGCAAAATGTGGAATGGTGCATTTTTGGATGATGGCTGAGTTTCAGCTCGCATAGCATTTTAAAAGCAAAGAATTGCACTCCCTTTCACTACACAGGAACCAAATCAATTTTTCCCCATTCCTTCTTGAGGACACACATACTAAGGACCTGCACATGGGTTATTTTGTTATTTAGGGAGTGCATGCTTAGACAGAAATGTGTTGTACAATTCCAGCTAGGCATTGCTCAGCAATTTAGGGTATGCATTGGACTGCACCCCAAATTTTGACTTAACATCTCTATACTACTATTCTGCAAAGAGCAAGTTCACAACACACCAAAATACAGTAAAAGCATCCTCAGAAAAACTTTTAAAACAAGGAACTATCTAGAAACATCTGTTAACAGAACTGTTAACAGGGAGTAAGTCAAAGGGGGATGTATAGTTTCATCAACCAATAATTTATCAATAAAATTTATTCGTGACTGCCCTGCATGTAGATAACTCCTTGCTCTTGGAGACTCTTCTAAGTCAGAGCCTGAGTATCCAGTCCCCTCAAACATCGTTTGTTAATAACTCACTTTTTGAACTGAATTTGGGGGGCTCAGGGTTGTATTTTCCATTACCACATTTATTCAGCAGTAAGCCCAGCTACTTCCATTGCAGCCTTCTCCCAAGTGTGTGTGTATAGGATTGAAGCTTAATTGTTCTGACTGAAAATAACATTATTTTATTCTGTGCATTATCTTAATGTATTGTTAACTGCTTGGAGCCTTCACAATAGCGGAATCTCTGAAATGAAGCAGGGCAAATGTGTCCATTATGAATTGATGGTGAGGAGGTTATTCCCCCACCCCACCCCCAGTTAAACTTCAAAGTCCTTGGAAGTTTCCCGCTGTGACTAGTCAAACAAGATATTTCTTTGCTTTGCATCTCTTCTCTGCTCAGAAATATTTATGCTCATTGCTTTTATTGAAACTCATCTGCCACCTGCTCTATTTGAACTTACTGACTGACAGCTCCTTTCCTCCTGCATCTCACAGCAAATCTGTTCTCCAGACAATACTCTTCTCCTTTGTCCTTCCTCAGACTTTGGTCCTCAAATCTTCAATCATAACAGAGAGATGTCTCTGTCTATGAGCAAATCCTGTCTTCTTGACACCAACCGCTGTCACCTGTACTTTCCTCCATGCTTTAATTCTGTGTGCTATGTATCCCCATACACCTGGCAGCCGTTTTGGGGCAGTGGACAGAACACTAGGATTGCCTTGGACCTGTGGACGTTCAAATCTCACTTCAGCAGCCAACAAGGCTCAAGGGCTTCCAAAGGAACTCATGACCTGCTGCACAGCTTCCCTGACACGTAACCCCATCACATTCTGCTCAATGTTCAGATGTTTGGGGTGATAAATGCAAGCATCCTTGGGCAATAAGCATGCTGGCTGGGGCTGATGGGAGCTAAACAGCTGGAGGACACCAGGTGGGGAAAACTGCCCAATCAGCTTCATCTACCAAGGGTGACCATGGCTTCATGACTGTTAGGCAATCCATGGCTCTCCAAATGTTCTGGCCTATAACTCCCATCAGCCCCTGTCAGCACAGCCCATTCTGAGGGAGGATGCATGTTGAAAGCCAAAGCAAGTGCCTTCAGTGATAATCCATCAGCGCAGTGGTTTGTGATTGAATCCTGATGGCCTGGAAACAGTCATCTTCATTTGCTCTAACCCTTGGCCTGATTCCTCCTGGCTTCTGTTCAGTGCCTTTCCATAGCTCATCCCTGACACTTGGACATGACCGACACCAGCATCAGCTCTAACATAAGAAGGTGGAGGCAGAAGCTTCAAGAATAATTGGACAGTCTAGCTTTGAATTCTTGCCCCCACCTCGTCATCTTCTTACCTAATAGCCTCTTGCAGCTGCCAATTGCAGGGGGAGATGAGGAGCACTGAGTAAACTGTCCCCCCATCCCCAAAAGCTCTCTTCATTTCAGGTTTGTGAAAAATTGGTCCTTCCTCAGAAATACTCTCTGGCAAATATAAATATGACCTTTCCCCACTCCTCCTGATCTTAACAACAATCCTATGAGTTAGGTGCTGCTAGTCTGAGGTCACTCAGTGTGCTCCATCTGCACTGAAACCAGGCCTCTCTCACCCTAATCTGCCATTACAACCGCCACACAAAACCGACTTCTTCACCATGGCTGAGCTTCTCCTCTGGAGAATCCAAAGGAAGCCTCTAAGAAGCCAAGTTCCCTGGGTGCAATGACAAGAGAAAGCGGGAAACCAAGCACCTCCAGTCTTGGTGGCAAGAAAGTGAGGATGGAGACTGAATTTGTTCTGAATCCTTCCAACGTCCGACTTGATTTATTTATTATAGGTAGTCACACCCCACCTATCTAATACAGGTTTATTTCTCAAGGTGGCTCATAATAAAATCACAATAGTAAAGATAGCAATAATAGAGACATTCATGGCAGGTAAAAATACAGTCCACAATAACAACACTTCAACCTGGAGAATGAAAAGCCTGCCAAAATAGAAACTGATGGAATGCAGTCAGAAAGGAGGTGATGTGATCCTCATGGGGAAGCGGTTCTACAGTACAGAAAGCCTTATAACAAAGATTTTGAACCTTTTCTGAGCTCAAGAGACGGATTCCCATTTCAGGGAAACTCTCATGAGCTGCATTTTACTAGCAGGCAAAGCCAGAATGCGAGCATATTTTAGCTTAAAACCGTTACTGCCAGTAATGAAGCCTTAAGAGACTGCACAAAAATGAGGAGATGGCCTAATGATCCGAGATGGAGCCAGAAAAGGGAATGTGGCCATCCCTGATGGCAGGACTGGGATCCCGGGAGGACCGAGTTTGGCCTCTGTGCTTGGCATCCTACACCTCTGTGCTATAGCTTGTCCCAACCAATTATGTTTGACTCACCACTGAGCAGCCTGACGTAAACCCATGGCTGATGGGTTAAATTAGGTGATCCAACACTGGACTATATGAACACAAGAGTGAACCAAATGAGTTTAGGGATTGGTTTACAAGGGTCTTTGAATACACAGAGAGAGAGAGAGAGAGAGAGAGAGAGAGAGAATGAGAGAAACAGATTTTGGGGTCTTGGACAAAAAGTGTCAACATCCTGAGCAACCCTACCCCCATCCCACATTTTGGGGTGTTGTGTTGCTGCCCCCAGACCCTGCCCACCTGTATCACTGCTGCAAAACCAAAAGCAAACAGTATTATTACTTTTGTGCAAACAGTTTGTAGTCATATGGCAAATTTCCCTCCCAATTAAAAATAAATTTAATAAATTGTCTGAGATTTGTTAAAGCATTCGCTAAAGCAGCTCAATGCTGTTGTTCAATTCCACAGTTCATTAATGGAAATGTGCGGAAAAGAATGCAGCATGCTATAGCGTGGAATTTCTCACCCACTTTTTAGCATATACCCTAACTTTTTTTGCTATGCACACATGCACACACACATATGAACACACACATCTATATGTAAATATCTATTGCACTGTATATGTAAATGTACATGTCTCTGTTAATCTGTGCCCATGCCTATGTCTATAATCCATACCTATATTTATATCTTTCTATATCTATATCATCTATATCAATATCTAGGAAGGACAAACTGTTCAGAAATGCAACTGCTCATATGGACATACCTTTTTGAATAAGCTTTTACCTGATCAGAAAACTAATTGAATAAATGATGATTCCCACCCTCCCACCTCCAGTTTGGGTTAGACGGTGGGAGGATTAAGGAAAGAGGGAGCTCAGAGACCAGCATTATATTCTTTCGGTCTGTCATGTGCAGCAAGAAGGAGAAACAGAAAGCCACGGAAAAGGGCAATGCCAATTTAGTATCCTGAAAACATGTGAGATTGAGCTCAGGCCTCCAGGGAGAGGTCTAGGCAGCCACCCGCTTGATCCATCTATGTAGCAAGTCTAGGAATCGCAGAAATGAGCTACACTGCAGGAGCAATGAAAGGCCAGCATTTGATAAGGATGGAACTCACTGAGGAGGGGACAGGAGCCTCAAGCATGAGAGTCAGCTGAGATCAGCATGGAAGCTTTCCTGGCCGAACTAAGTCTACCGGGTTGGAAGGACTAACAGAAAGGATGCCACGTATGCAGTATAAGCCAAGCTGCTCCCAGGTTTCCCCTCAAGATAAGTTAAAAGTTGAATTGGGTGCTTACATTTCCCCACATGATACTGTAAGATACCAACACACTTGCCGTCGAGATAACCATTGGATGCCCTGATTCAGGTGCACCGACTATGTGAGTGCTGCTTTTCCACATGATCCAGTAGAGTCAAAAGATGGTCTCTTCTTTTCTTGTCCTTTATCTTACAAAGGACATTGAGCTCATTGTTAAGTAGAAGGAAGAGCTGAATATTCTGGTTCTGGCCAAATTTACCATTTAGAATTCTTCTATCAGCACCCCCTTATGGATAGATATAGATAGTATTTCTCAGTTTAACTTTCTCTCAAATTACAATTTCTTAAGGCCTCAAGTTGTTTTGAGGCCTTTACAGGTTTTGGTGTTTTTTAAAAACAAATTTGAACTGAAACAAAATTCTCACCATGACCATTTCCCAAATTCAATAGGCACAGCTTTCCTCATCATGGAGAAGACCATATTGTATCCACCTACCATGGAGCTGTTAAAGGTCAGAAACAGGAATGAATACTAAATTCATTTCACTATGTTTTTGATCACGGTTGGCCAGTTCATACCCAACAGACAAATATGCACTCAAATGCAATCTGCAATCAGAGTCTGAGCTTGTAATGTAATTTGTTTACCGAACCCTGCAAAACAAATACATTCAGCATCATGTGTATTTTTGAAAAAAATGCACACAATGGAAGGATGATACATGCATTTCAAAACTGTACACAACTGAAACACAATTCATGTATTAATTTTTATGCAAAAAGGAAAGAAAAAGATCCCAGTCTCAGATGAACATGAAATGTTACAGGCTTCAAAGTGGAACGTGGGGAACTTGCTTGTAAGCACACCCCTAGCCAGAAACCTGCCAGGGAATCATATTGCCCACTCTAATTCAGCATTAACATGGCTGAACTAACATGGATTTAAACCAAGACATTTAAAAGCTAAGAATTCACATCTCTGAGCTTGGAAGGATGAATAGCTTAGGTTTTTTTTCTCCTGTGTTCAGTCTCTCTCTCTCTCTCTCCGTGTGTGTGTTTGCTCTTGCAGTTTTGAATATGGAGAACTATGTGAATTTTGAGACATTCTTATAAAATATGAACTGAAATTAAAATTTCACGTATTCCTAATGTTGTATTAGTTTCAAAGTTTAGCTATATTCACACCTTACATTTTGCTTAAAGCAAATTTAGGAGCAGTTCTCCTCCAGAACCATCTGGAAATTCAAGGAAAATCCTGAAGAGTGTATATAAAAATGGCCAGTCTTCTCAGGTGAGGGATGAAGGACTGCTCCACACATCTTTTGAGTCCAGGTGAAAGACAGAACATTTGCACATCCCTCTCTCATATGTATACCTGCCTGTCAACTTAAATGGCAACCTGAAGCTTCTCTGATATTGAATCAAGTCTTTGCAGTCCAGCACTGGACTGCCACCACTGTCAGTTCCATATTCTGGAGCTAACTCCTTCTAGTTCTTGTGTGTTGCTTCCAACATGATTGGAATGATCTGAAACATAGACGAGGTGACAAGTATTTTTCACTTTTGTAGTAAAATACTTTATTTTTCTAGTGGGATGACTTCTAAAGAATGGGAATGCCTTGTAGAAACGTGGGGTTGTAGATTACAGAGTCAGTCAGTCAGTCTCCCTGGCTCTTCTTCCTGTCCCTTCCCTTCCCCTTTTCCTCCCAGGAATTTGAGGCGGATTACATTATTTTTGTCCTCTTCTCAATCTTATCCTCACAACAACCACCCTGTGAGGCAGGTCAGGCCGAGAGTGGCCCAAAGTCACCCAGTGCTCTCAGACTGCCTGAGTCCCACTTCCACACTCTTAACCACTGAACCACACAGACTCTCTATAGCAATGGAAATGCTGACTAGTGGCTGCTAATTCCACAGTTTCTCCAAACTCCACATTGAGAGATCCTTGTATCTTTTAATTGTTCTACTGACTGGGGCATTAGGAGAAGGTGTTTTATCAGGTGAAAATTCTCAGGATTCCCAGACCTAGTGCCCTGATCTCTTTCGGCAATCTTCTGAAATCTTCTTTCCTGCATTACCAGTCCAGAAATTCAGGAGAGATAACTTGGAAAGAGTGACACCCTTGCAGGCATCTGTAGAGTGAGCATAATGATTGCTATACATTATTGATATAAAATATGTTGAGATTCCTTTCTACAATAATCTACTCAATACAATGTACAAACAGCAATACATTCCCATTATGTGCCATGTAAATGTCCTTTATAGCGTTAGTGTTTTGCTTGTTACTGAAATTAAACCCCAGGAAAGGTAAGTTTGAACTATGCACTAAACAAAGATGAAGGAGGTCTCCAATTTGTGAAGGTTACTGCCTTCATCGTCTATTCTTAATGGCAGCTTTGTCATTAAAATTGTTCTAACTCTTACTTAATGATATCCATGTATTTTTAACAACATCCCTTTAGCTGCTTTCTTTACCTCTTGACTCACCGTGTGACTCTCAGGTTTTCAGCCCTTTGGCAGGGATCAAATCTTGTGCATTAATAAAGAAGGTAGGAGGGGGCACAGCAGCAGGTCGTTTTCTAGCACCATGATCTTCCTGCAGCCTATATCAAAAAGAGATGAAGTTCCCTCTGGAAGTCACAACACAGAGCTCATGGCACTTCAGTGGATTCAGGCAGAGATCGACAATTGCCACTTAGCTTCTCATAAAACTCTTCTGGTTTATTATTAGCTGCAACTTGGAAGGACGTGAACTTTTATCAGTTGAGACAGATACACAGTTTGCAAAGGGTTAGCTTGTTCTGAGGCTGGTCTCTTGGGGATGCTCACCGGATGGATTTTGCCTTCATGATGAAGGCTTCAGCAGGACTATGTCTACTCTGCACTGAAAAATGAAACGGAGATGTGGTGCCAAGGTCACCTGTGTTCAGCACAAAGAAAAGCTGGATTCTAAGCTGCTCACTTTCTGAATTCATGACTCCATGATGCCATTAAATCAATGTACATATTTGGTGCATACACTCACAAACACGCATAATATAGCATACACACCCACACTCAAGGCAGTACACAAAGCCTTGATATCCTGACCCCTTGAACACTGGAAACATGTTTTTCCCCCACAGGCTGTCTTCTGGGGCTCACTAAGAATGTTTCCTTTGTACATCCAAGCCTACCCTTGAAACCATCAGGGTCTTTAAGCTTGGGGCTTTTTCCTTATTTTCTCATCCTCATCCTCTTCATAGCAAACTGAGATGCTTTAGGACTCACTTGGGCAAAATCATGGATTATACTGAGTTGAACTGATGGATGGAGAAGTCAATAAGAAGTCAATACACACACACATTAATATTGTCTTAATATCTTGATATGCTTTTGAGCCAAGAATTATGCTAGAATTGTCAGGAAGTGTGAAAGCTTGTGCATGTCTAAATTCTGATAAGCTCCTTCATTCAGGAAATGCAGATTGGGTCGGTTTGCATTGGAACTTCAGCCATCATATTCCTCAAATACTTCTGGTTGAACTAAATGCCATAATTTAGAAAGTGGTTAGGGAGCAAGCTGTAGTTATAAGGAATTAGGTGTTGTGGGAGACTTCTCTGCTGGAAACCCCAGGGAGTTGCTACAAGTTGGAGCAGGCAGCAGTAGGATAAATGGATCAACAGTCTGTTCTGGTGTACGGCAGCTTCCGATGCATTTTGGACGCCTCCAGTTCTTTTCACTTTCCCAGGTGAAAGTGAAATTCAATTCAATCATCAACCCTAGGCATGGTTGACTGAGATCTACCTTATATTGTGTATTCTGCCATTTGAATGGAACACATGATGCCCAATTAAGCTCACTGCAGGAAATAAGCACATGTGCGAGGCAGAACAAGTTTGCAGGTGTAAAGTATAAAAGCTATTTCTTGCTTCCATGCAGAAAAGTCCCCTGAACATGCAATGTGAGGAGACAGAAAGGCGAAGGAATCTGACAAAATCAAGAGATACGTTGCACATGCCCCACCATTTCCCCTGTGATGTGATGCGTGATTTGCTAGTTGAGCATAATTTCCTATCCACTTCCAGACCCCACCCATTTCTTTGCATCCCAGTATGTCCTAATACAGGGAGATCTTGTCCCTTTTTGGAGTAGGCGTGTGCCGCTCTGCATGCTGCAAGAAACAGCACTGCTTCTTGTCCACCAGTTGCTGAGCTTAATTTACTTTTTAAAAGCTGCTCCTCCTGCATGATCTCAGCTCTCCGTGGATGTCTTTACAGCTGTCTTTAAAAGCTCCCTCCCCTTCCCCATGTTGCAGGATGCAGGAGCATCAAGAGAAACCAGAGCTAGACTTCTACTGAGGAATTTGTTGGCTGGCTTCCCCCACCCCCTTTCCCCCTTTCTTGCTGAACCTCCACTCCTCCCCACACTCGCAAGGTGAGAGAGGACAGCATTGCCAGAATGAAAGATTCCCCTCCATGCCCTCTCTCAGCAGCAGCCCTAATTCATTTTTCATGCCCCCTTGCAGTGACAAAAGCCGCTGCTCCTCTCTCGTAAGTGTGCAGCATGCAATAAGTCAAAGCTGATGTGCATTTTCCCTCTGGGCACCAGAGCACACTTTGATTTAATTTGCCCTGTTGTTTGGCTTGCGGACTTCACTGGGGATGCTTCTGTACCGAGCCCACAGTGCAGGGGGCCCAGGATGGAAAAGAAAAAGGGTGGGGCAGCATCGCTGACAGATGGGGATCTCTGGGTGTCACTTAAATGACTTCCTGCAATGCGAAGTTTTTGTAAGTGACATCTGCACCTGTGGAAAATAACTCAAACGTGCACAATCCAGTCTGGAGGAGTCTCTGGTCCATAAGTACAACCTCTAGCCCTGTGGCTTCTCTCAGTCTCTTTCTCCCACTCCCTCTTCGCCCTCCTCCTGCTCTTTCCTTTCCTTTTCCTTTATGGATGCACAGCAGAAGAGGTTCTCCGGCATTACATTACATCCATTATCTTTGCTAGGAAAGGAGCCGACTGAATCTCAGCAACGCTTTGGAGCAATACTGAGTGTTCTTTATCTTTGCTCACCGGGTGTGTTTGGAAAAGACACTCCATCCCTTGCTATGAGAGAGCAGCAGATTTGCACGTTCTGCCTGAAAGTGGCTCAGTGTGGCAGATGCCAGGGCAAGTCTGAAGCTAAGCTCAAATCACAGTCTAGGCACAACCCTGGCCAACAGGAAGCTGCAGGAGCTGGGAGCTTGGGCTGTAGCTAGCAAAGCTTATACCAGGATGGCAGCAAGCAGAGGCACTGCTGCTCATGGAAGTCCAGGCTTTCAGCAGTTCATACCCTCCAACATTTCAAAGGTGAAAACAGCAACTGGGCTAAGGCTGAACAAATCCATCCGTTCTGATTTCTCTCAGTATCTCACTTTTCATCAGCCTTAAGATTACTCTGTTCCATTTCCTTGCCATTTGGCATTCAGTAAGAAACTCTACATAGGTTTTATGCCTTTCCCTGAACATTTCTCATAATTTACAGATACTTAACGCTTTTTCCTAATACATAAATTTTGTTAACAATTTGTCATTATACAATGCATTTTGCATATTTCTTCATTAACATGAATTTGTGTGTATGCATCTTATTAATATACACATTTTGAGTACTTTCTCATATATTTATAAGTACATGTGTGTGTGTGTCTGAGAGAGAGAGAGAGAGATTAGCATATGGGGAAGGTTAAAACTGGATTTGCAGTTACACCCAAATTCTCCACTTTAATCACAGATGGTGGTGGGAGGGAACTGAAATTCTCCAGTGGTTGAAGAGGAGCTTGAAAAGGATTTTGAGAAAGAGAAATATTGAAAATATTTTTCTGAAGCACATAAAAATTATTTGATATTTGGCCAAGTCACCATTGGTGCTTTTAAAATAAAACAACATGGAATGAAACCCAAACCATAACACTGAGGGACAAACTGTGAAAATTGAAAACAAACATACTGCTTCAAATGTCCAACCAAAATGAGTGTTAAACTATTCCCTACACCTGAAATCAATTATGTTCCTGGTTTCTGCTTAGAGAGGAAGTAGCAGAAAAGACTGCTTGGAGATGGGGTGTGTGAATCTCAAGCTTGACAAAATTCTCAGACTTCCATCTTGAAGATTGTTCCAACTGGAATCAATATAACTTTGCAAGTTTTGCATTTTGTGCTTGCTCCCCCCTCCCGCCCCTTGTCACATGAAAATCTGTGCATGTTTTGTGTGTTTTTTTCCAAATGCATGCATCAACTCGGTGCATCTTTAAAATGTACACATTCTACTCCTGTTGACTAAATTCTATTTGCGTGTGTTGTTCAAAAGCATAGTTGTTTTCATATTAGTTCTTCAAATGCATATATGCTATCAAGCACATTTATGTATCTACATGGCGTTACTGGGAAAGATACCCAAGCTGGATCCAGGCATAAAAGGAAGACAAGAACATCAGAACAGCTGTGCTGGATCAGACCAATGGTCCGTCCAGTCCAGCAGTCCATTCACAAGGGAAACCAGCTGCCCAAAGGATCCCTCCGGCAGCATGGGCGCAACGTCTCCACCTGCCCAAGCTCTTCAACAGCACAAGCATGCTGCTTTCCAGCTTACACACAGCCAGAAAGGCTAGTAGCCATTGATCCATGGCCGGCAAAGCATATGTTTGGCAATGCACAGAAAGTTGTACTGCTCATGTGCCCTCGCCCATAATTGCATTTGAGGCTTCAAACAGGGCATGCTCTTATGTTTCATTAGTGAAAATAAAACCATTATATAGCACTATCCCATACTCAGTTTTAACCCAAACGTGCTCCAAATAAACACTTTGTCTGTTGGCAACCCAGGCTAATCCATGATTATAGGGTCTGAACACCAGTCTCAGTACCTGCACCTACACAGTGTTATTAACACAGTAAGGATTGTATCCAACAGTGTCATTCTGCTGATGGAAGCTGAGCCATTAGAGGAACCAGGAGGGGGTAACTCTACCTGTCTCCCCACAACACATGCTCAGATCTATTCTTCGGGCTGGGAAAATCTTAGGAAAAAAGAGGACTTTTTTGTTTCTGTTCTGCTGTGCACAGCAGAAGGCTGAAGGGGGAGCAGAAAGGGTGAAAACACAATGTTGGGTTTAGTGACAATACCACACTGAACAATGTTAACATGTCTTAACAAGAAGGCTTTATTTTATTCATTTAAAAAGAGCAGGCTCCTAATGCTAAAGATCAAGCTATACAACAGAGCTTATGGCCTTCCCCTGACATGGCTTCCTTCTATGAACACCTTTTTATCTTCCATTATTCATCTAGCCGTTGACTCTCCCACCGTGACTTTTCACTGGGTAGAGTAATAAGGTGAAAAGTATTTTGTTGTGTGTTTGTGTGTGTGTGTGTGTGGGCACAATTGATCCAAAAAGAAAAGTAAAGAAATCCCTTCAATTTTTGCATGAGATGCCTCATCCATTCAGACATATTTATTCCACTTATACAGTGAGTGACCAAAACAACAAGAACAACTAACCATGGCTTTTGTTTTGCTAGTTAGCATTCCCACAAAACTCTGAGGATCAGAAGTGTAGCATTCTGAAAGAGGGTGTTTTATAGTGCTGCACTTCTCTCCCAAATCTGAGAGTTTGTTTTGGTGATTTGGGGACTGCCAGTAGCTATCAATTAATATTCTTCCCCTGCTCCATGACACACACACAGAAACAATTTTCTTCACATGATACATCCTCCTCCTCTTCCTCCCCACTCAAACCAAAGTTAGTGTTCCATGCTTTTGATTGGCTAACCTCCCTGGTGGACTGTTAGAATGGTGTGGGCACAAAGTATCTTGACTTCAGCAAAGTGTTTGACAAATTGCCCCATGACATCCTGATCAGAACACTAACTAGAAGTGTCCCGGATAGAACAAGTATCAGTTGGATCCACAGTTGGCCACAGAATCAGATGCCAAGCGAGCTCCTTAATGGCACCTTCCCAAACTGGGGAGAGGTAACAAGCGGGTATCTCAGGGTTCAGTCCTGGGGCTAGGGCTCGTTATTTTTTATTCATGATTGGAATAAGGAGGTGCAGGGAAAGCTTATCAGCTTTGCAGATGACACAGAATTGGGTGGGATAGCAAATGCCCTGGAAGGCAGAAACAAAATTCAAAAGTGATCTTGGTAGGTTGGGCTGAAAAGAACAGAATCAAATTTAACAGGGACAGATGTGAAGTTATGCACCTAGGGAAAAGGTTAGGGTTAGGGTTAAACCTAAACTTGGACTGGCCCTGAGCCTTGGGACAGGGCAAGCTAGAAGGCTAAAGAAGCAAGAAAGCAGCATGGGCCATGAGGGTACACACTGTGCCATCCTAATTCCCACTGTTCTGAAGTCTATGCCATGCTCCTTCCCAGCACCAAATCAGGCAAACCAAAGCTCTCATTCCATGCAGTTCCCCAAAGCAGTGACCCTTTTGGAGCTATTAGGAATTTTGGCTGAGTAGACCATGCAAAAGGTTCCCCCACTTCCTTTGGGATTTTATTTTCCTTTTTTTAAATGGTGGGTATTCTTCCTCATTTCTACCCATCTCCAGGGAACTGGAAATACAGAACTATTGATGAAATTGTAGCAGCACATCTCTGCTTCTTCTTTGCTTTGCTCCACCCTGCCAACCCCCTCCTGCAGGATATATTGAGCTCGTCAAATTAGGAATTTGCTACATGATGCCTGTCAGAAATAAATGAGAAGGAGTGAAAGGATGGGGCAGAGAGAGGGCAGCTGACTGGAAGGCTAGCGGAGGACTGATTGTAGATAAATTTCCAATTTTTCATAAGACAAAGAACAAATGTTAAAATAAAACAAGACAAAGAAGGCCTGATAAAGAGGGCCGGTGGAGTGTCCTGCAGCATCCCAAAGGAATAGGAAGAGTTCAGGCATGTGGACATTCTTCTGGCCTCTGTGAGAATGTACGAGAATTTTCTTTATATTTACAAATCAGGCAAACATGTCCCATTCACAAGCCCAAACTAAACATGAGCAGGCAGGCATGTTCCCCACCAATGTTCAGCATTTCCCTGACCTGCAGTCCAAAACACACTTTTTAGCAAATGAAATATGCCCTTAGAAAATGCAGTTTTTCTCAAAAAGGTATAATTTCCTGATATTCTTTATGAGGAAAACATGGGCATTGGGAGCACACGTGTTAGCAATGTGTATCCAGCTTCTTCACGTTTAATCATGTGCATTCTCTCTCTCATATATGGGAGGGGGAGGGGGAGGGGGAGGGGAGGGGAAAGCAATTATGCACAGTAAATAAGGCAAGACAAGGTGGTGTTCTGAGTCCTGGTGATAATGAACATCATTTTGACCACAGCAGAGAAGGTTGTTCAAAGATGGGGAGCTACCCACCCCCCCGTTGCCACCCTCCGATCTCTGGGGGGGCGGGGGGGCGGCACTTGGAGAGAGCCCAGGGGTTGAGCATAGTGTCTGTGCAGATCTTGGTTGAAAGAGGCACTCCAACAGGTCCTGTGGCCCTGAGCCATGTAGGACTTTACAGGTCAACACCAGCACCTTGAGCTGGGCCTGGAGCAGGGAGGCTCTGTTTGCACCTATGGGCACCAGATACCATTCTGGCTGTTGCATTCTGTACCAGCTGCAGCTTTTTCTGTCTGAGCTTCCATCTTCAAGTGGGTAGGGCGGAATGGCTTTGACTAAATGGGCCTTTGCCTCCATCTTCTTCCATACCAGGAAGTGGAAGGCAGCATTTTAGAAAGTAATCTGCTTTCTTTGGAGGGGGGCCTGAAAGCCCTTATCCTTGACAGCTGCCGACTCATTGGCACTCACCAGCTTCAGTTCTTTTTGAGTCAAAAGATGCTTTAGCAGGAGCACCGCCAGAGGCGCTCTCAAAACTGATGTTTACCTAGTTGCTGCTTTCTGGAGTCATATGCATCCCACCTCTCCCACAAATAAAAAGCAGTTCCTGGGTTCCTGCTGGTACTCCTCCCTCCCTTCTGATCTGCTCCATGTTTACTGATTTATTTAAAGCATTTATCTTGTTCTTTAACTAAGCAACCACCCCACCCCGCCACCCTTGACAGACTTAGAGATCAGTACACTCCTTGCCCTCAGATTTAAGATCCAAAGGAGATGACAAGGATGGGAAGCAGATCAAGATGAAAGGGGGAAAGTACAAACCTAAGCACTCGTTATGCCGATCATGGAGAGGAAGATATAGAAGTTGCTGGTCGTTCACATGAGATTCCCTTCCCCTCCTCCTTCTGGGACTGCTATATGCACCGGCTGCTGGCAGGTGACAAGTGACAGAGCGAGGGGACTGGTGTGGGTGGTCCTGGCTCTCTCTTTTCCTCTCCAGCTGCCGGATGCAATGGCCGCATGGGACATAGGTGCACCGTCTGAATTCAGGCAAGTGGATGCTGATGATCACTGCCATCTCTCTCCCTTTTACAAGTTAATCTTTCAAAGCTTCCCCCCCCCCCCATCTCTCCACCAGACATGTTATTTTCCAGCCCAGCAGCCTTGCTCTGCCTCTTATGTTTTATAGCACTGATATCTCAATTTCTAGGCATAACATTTGCAATATTGCTCTGTGCATATGGATAAAAATCTGGGGTATGTATTAGGAGAAGAAAGGACAGACAACTGCAGAACTGGGAACTGTGGGGAAATCTCTCTCTCTCTCTCTCTCTCACTCACACACACAAATCAGCCTTTTGGAACTGTTCCATGCCATTTGCTAGGTGCGTCACCATTAAAGGGCAAAAGAGGACAAGTATTTGCATAAATATCCATATGCTATTTTGTGGATAGATGTAAATTTAGAATGATTTACCATAATCTAAATAACTATTTATCAACACCATGGGGAGACTGTGACAAGACTCAGATTGGTCTGTCTTTCAGATAGAGAGCACCTTTAAATAGAAGTCTGCACTTCGATATCTCCTAATGTGAGGACAGTCCTCTGCAAAATATGACACATTCTAGCCACACCTCTGGGATCCTGTGAAAGAAGTGAAAAGCTGAAAGTGATCTGTCTGAGAAGATCCCTGTCAGACTTGGCTTTCTGACACTTTCCACCAAATTGACATGTATCACGGAGAGCAACAAAGTGCTTTATCGCTGTAGATCAAGTTAAACAGACCTGCTTTCAAGTCTTCATGGCAGAGCTTCCAGTGTTTATAATCCCCAATAAATCAGGTAGACTAAGCATAGGGTATTAGCATATTGCTTGGTTCAAAAGACCATCGCAAGGCTAGAATTTATACAGAGTCAGAGTCCCAGTAATATACTGCATTTCAGAGTCTTAACGATGCTGGATTCGAGGCAGGCAAGCATGTAATTATATATGATAATTACATTCAAACAAATAATGCCAGCTCTTGGGTAGGAAACAACACGTGCTAATTGCAGGTATGCAGGTTACATCACATCTTGTGCAGCTCTGACTGGCAGCAGTCCTGAGCCTCAAGCTGAGATCTTGCACAGCACCTGCTACCTGATGGCTTCAACTGAAAGTGGCAGGCATTCTCCACCATTGAGCTGTAGACCCTTTCTAAAGGGGGCTGAACCTGCAGTCTGTGGGAGGTGGGTTTGTTAGAAGCACTGGGCTTCTGGGATCCTGCTGCCTCTTCTACAGCTTCAAGCACACCTAGAATATCAGCTGCAGGTAATGCAGCTAACTAAGCCAACTCAGGCACATGCTGGATTTTTCATCCTCTTCCCTCGCATGCAGACTGCAACTTTCTCCTTGGATCTCTCAGTGCATGGCTGTATCTTGTCAGCATCTGAAGGTGCTGAGCTCCCACTGGTTCTAGTGTCAGTGGAAGTGGCCCAGTGCCAAGCAGGATGATGCTAGCAGCACATATAGCTAACACTCCTCTGTGTCTAGAACAAAAGACTCAGGTGTGTTCTCTTTTTCTTTTCCCTTTCCACGGAAGCCAAACCCTCTGGGGCATCCAAGCAGAGTGGGAAATGAAAAGAGGGAAAAGGACAATAAAACAACTAGAGGTTTCCCAGCTGTGGAGATAATTCCCCTGCTTGCTAGCTTTGAAGTTCCCTCTCTCCCTCTCCCTCTCCCTCTCTCTCTGCCAAGTTTTGCTGAAATGGATTCTGCCAGTGCCCCACTCATAGGTAAAGATGCAGGGGGATCCCATTCTTTTCATGTCTTGTCACTGTCGAGTTGAGATAATAATAGTCTTTTTCTGATCCCCTGAACTTTCCCATCTGCTTGGTAAAACAATGGCAATTCTTCTTCCTCCTGCTCTCTTCTCCTGCTCTCCCCCATCCCCTCTTTTATTTTCATCCTCCCACTCTGTAATTTAATGCCATGGCAATGCAGTAGCCCCTGGGTCTCTTCCCTTCTCTCATTCTCCCCTTCTTAGCACAACCTTTCAAGACACTGCAGTCATTTCAAACAGCCCTTCCTCTCAGGCTGGCATACTTTTGCACCAGCTGCTCCTGGAGATGCAGACTGCAACCCTCTGTATAAGGCTTTTGTCTAGACAGGGGAGGGGTCTGCCTGGTGGACTTGGAGCTCCTTGGTTAGAGAGTCCCCTGTTTCATGCATTTTTGCTAATGATGCTCAGTGCTTCTGCACACAGAACGGAAAATTCTCCCCATCCTTGCCTATACCTTCTCTTAAGCACTGCTCAGATGAATTCTAGAGGTCTCAATTATCCACACAAAGAAATATGATTAATCATAAGCTTTTTAACCAATTAAATTTGCATCAGAGTAAAAATCACACATTCATTAAGAAGCAGGAAGGATAATTAGTTTTTAAATGATGCACACAAATGCAGGAATGGACAAATTGGTCAAGCTAGAGTTCACACAGGTGGGGCTTGTGCACAGTTTTCAAAACATACATATTTTTGTCTATGCCTTCTCAAATGCATGCACAAAGAAATCTATAGTTTGGTGTGATCACAGTTCCTACCTGCTACTATTTCCTACCTATGTTTGGCTACATGATAAGGGCATTTGCCTGACAGTGATGAAACATGCTAGATTCCATGAATGAACTTCAATTCCTTTGTCTGTTCCAAAACAGCTCTGATGGATTTTAATTTTGATCATGCAGAATAAACTAGAAACTGTTAAGACCATGTGTCTTATGGGAATGGTAAAAGCAAGTGAACCCTTCATGCCTTACTACAACATGGGTGCAACTACCTGGATGTTTGCATTATCCTCTCCCGACGGTGTTGAGGACTCTACTATAGCCATACTTCCTCCTGAATGTTCAAATGTATTGAGAAGTATGATTAAATTTACCAGGATACAGACCACCAGCTTACTAAGTTGTCATATGAAGAGACAACATGTTATAGCTTGGTAAAAGGTTATCAGTATTTTACTACATCTATGGGGTACTTGAAAATAGCCCTGGATGTTCACAGTGGACTAAACTTGCCAATACCTTGAAAGAAAACTCTTTCATCCTTAGAGCTAGGCCAAGAGACTTTAGAATGTCCCTTGGCTTAGTCCAAATCCTTTGCTTTTATTTTTGTTATGTTCCCTTTCTTCTTTGGGGTGTGTGACTGTATCCCTTTAAATGTTTTTAAACAAGAAGGAAGCTGAAGGACTCTCTGCCAACCCAACACCTCTCAGGATCACCAAGCCAATCTAAAACTTTAGGACTTCTTGACCCAGCTTCAAGACACTGAGAACTTCTCAACATTTGGGCTCACCTAAAACTGATGAATAAATAGAACTTGCACAAGGGCAGCTGTGCATTAAGGGCCTGATCCTAAGCCCACTGAAGTCAATAGAAAGACTCACATTGTCCTCGAGGGGCTTTGGTTCAGGACCTAAGCAAGGAGATGAACCAAAGAGCAAACATTCACAATGGCCAACGTTCACTTTCTGTTTTACATGCCTGCTCTTCTGCATCCAGTCCTTGGTGTTCTAAACTACACTGCCTGAGCAATTAAAATTACTGCTACCACACATCCATTTATTCTTAATTTACTCTATCTTGGTCAGAGAATTAAACAAAAGAAAACACCTTTCTTCTTTTTAGTTTGGATTATGCATAGTTTTGCCACTAACTCAGACTATGCCAACGCTGTGGGAGTCGCCATTGCTGGTTCTTGCCACCATAATACCAAAACCCCTGGATCTTTAGGAAGAGCCCATGTTGTCATTCGCCCCATGGCAATCTTGTCCTAAAGGTAATGCTGGCATGAAGAGAAGCAGCAGCTGTCTAATACTGATTCTTTATCGTCTCTGGTGGATCTCTGAGCTTATAAGGGAGGTTTTCCTAAAGGCTACTGCCTCAACTTAGAATCCACACAAATGGCAAGGACTGAATCTGGGTACCTCTGATTACAAAGCACATGTTCTACCACTGTCTATGGTCTTTATGGGTTTCTCCCATGTGGCCCAAAGCTTCATCATCAATGAGTGAAGGAGTGGCATCGCCATTCACACACACCACTGGTGTTACATGAAAGCTGGTTTTGAACATGTCTATTTGTTTTTCTCCTAGTGATGTCCAAATATCCACCTTTTAGGCTTGCCAAAGTTCTCCAGATTTCATCCCAAAGCTTGTTCTGACTCAAGTCTTTACCAGTTTAAAAGGGTGGCTATTTTTTCTTTTGCATAGAAATCCATGCATAATTCCATGCATGTTTATCCAAATGTATGCACCAACTGTGCATAACTTTGAAATGTTGATCTCTTCTCCCTCTGATTAAAGTGTCCCTGTGTACATTTTTTCAGTGCTTCTGGAGGCAACTAGGGGTGCGGGGGAGTCAATGGCATGCCCAGAAATGTATGGACTATGCCCGCAGATTGGATCTGAGTACTTCTAATCAAACTGAAAGTCTGATCAAACTGAGCTGAAAGGAATCTCATTCCCCACTTTCCAGTATTGTTGGTAGTCCCTTGCAAATCCCCCAGCCTTTGAATATCCGTTTTTCCCTCAACACCGTCTCTGACCTTCACCTCTCTAACCCACTGTGGCATCCCAACAGGCCCTAAAGTGCTCCTTCAGCTACTTGTGCCATACGCAGATAATCTACTGTATGGTGCCTTTCAGCTGCGAAAATCCCAGGTTGCTGTATGAATTAACCACACACAAAGCAAGCACAAACCCCTGCCTTTGAAAGCCAACCCCCTACACTAATTTCACAGCAAAGCCACACAGGAACTCTGAGGGAAAAGCGGCAACTGCTTTGCATCGTACCAGGAGGTAGTCAGAGGTGAGTGCATGCCGGGCTGAAATAATGTCAGACTATTCAAGTAGCCCCAGTGCTTCTATAAATACTTTAGGATTAAGACCTCCTTTTCAAAGCTTCCTTTGCCAAAAGTAGAACAGACACTTGGGATGTGCTTACAGAAATGGCTCACCTGAGTTCATCACCACATACGTTCATAATGAACTCAACTTTCAGAGAGGTAGCCTTCCTGGAGCTTCAGCAGGATCATCCTCATAGAAGAGGCAGGTATTCACAGGCTTGGAGGAACCCCAAGCGTGCTCGCTCTCCCTCTCTCTCTCTCTCTCTCTCTCTCTCTCTCTCTCTCTCTCTCTCTCTCTCTCTCTCATCTATATCATCATCTAATCATAATCTAGACCTACTATAGAGGCAGCAAGCCTATGATCCCTTGAGAGTGTCTGAGAGGCCATAGGATAGTTGGATGCTTCCACCTTTGAGGGGAGAATCATAATTCCAGCCTCTCCTCTCCCTCCCTCTCACAGCCAGCAAAGAAAGAATTATACCAGCTACTTTCCAAGGCTGGAAATGCAACCTCAGAGAGGATAAGACAGGGATATGTTGGTGAGTAAGGAAGGGAAGGGACAGCAGAGGTCAACACATGAATGATCCTGAGGCCTCTCCAATTTCCCTCCTTGCCCACACCAAAGTGTTCCAGCTCATGGGGTAGGATTTAGTGAAATTTTGACTCCCCTCAGTGGAAAATGCCAGATAGGAGGCGGAAAGTGAAGACTGATTCCATCACTTCCTGAATGGGATGCTGGTAAGCCTCTGAGATCAAGAGCACTGATGACACAACCCATAATGTTGCCTCCAAAGGGACACAGTTGGCTGGACCGATAAAAAGAAACATGAAAACTGAAACTATGAATGGAACCATGCAAAGAGGCATTTCATACTGCAATAATTTGTTGATCAGTTTGCAGATCACCTGTAAATCTCTGTCTCTTGTCAGTTGCTGACTTGCGGTTTTGCTGACATAGTAACAAAATCCTCTGAGGAGTGAAAGTGAAGAGCCCTATCAGAATCAATGGCTCCTATTATGTTTCTCCCTTGTATACATTGTCTGCCCCATGAGCTAACACAAATGATTATTGCATGCCATAAAACATGAACAAATAAAATAAGAAATGACAGCCAATAGGAGTTTTGTATCCCAAAAATAAAGAAAACTCAACATAATTAGTAATCTAAAGAAAATTGAGATGGTATGTTGGGAGAAGTGATTGTGTCAAGAGGAATCTTGTAATATATGCAATAATGGGCAGTGTTCCGAGCTCAATGCAAACACATTGTGACCCATGAATGACCCTGGCACAGCAAGCCAAGGGGTTTGTGTTTGGAAAACCTCCACAGTCTTCCCCATGGACAGGCAAGATAAATGAAAAAAGAGGTTAATGGGACTGTGAGTTTTTGAAATAAAACGAAGCACAGCTGTAAAACATGCCTCACAGGAAAACGAAATGGACACACAGGGATCTTTTTAATGAACTGGAAAACAACGTGGAGACTTTAAATAGTCAAAAGCATCAATGGGTTTAAGTTTTAAAAAGGCAGATTTAGGTTAAGCACCAGGAAGATCCAAAACCAAGCACCTTAGGCAATGGAATAAGTAGCCTTGTAAGCTAGATAATCTTTAAAGGTGTTGGCAAAGCTCTTTGTATCTGCCATTTTCTATACCCGGGAGATGAAGTGAGGGTCAGAAGCTCCCCAATTCTTGACTGAGCCAGAAATAAATTCCTGGCTTACCATCACTCTTTCCTTGACCCATG
This sequence comes from Varanus komodoensis, assembly GCF_004798865.1. Lineage (NCBI taxonomy): Eukaryota > Metazoa > Chordata > Lepidosauria > Squamata > Varanidae > Varanus > Varanus komodoensis. The sequence continues at coordinate 7,621,663 of NW_025335856.1, forward strand.
CAGCATGTTCCTGCAACCCCTTCATTCTTTCCTTTAACTTTTAACCTTTAACCACACAGATGACCAGGCTGGGGGTGATAGGAGTAGTGAGGGCACCCAGGATGGGAAGAAAAAAGGAGAGAGGTCTCTCTGTACTCCTCCACTCTGGGACCCGAAGCACTGCATAGCAGTATACAAGGACAAAAAGGCCCATTCTGACAAGGAAATGTGTTTGGGGCAAAAATGGCATTGCTTGAGGGCTGCCAGGGCTTTATTTCTCCTATTGTGCTTCCAGGACACTAGTGAGAGGAAGGAAGAGACCCAAACCACCTTGGCCCCAAGCCAAAATGACTTGACATGTACTATAGGGCCCAGATTAGGAATGGGAAATCAATAAGGGTGATGTTCATACTTCCTCCTGAGTGATGTTGGGATGTTTCTTGATGCTGTAACATGAAAAATGCACACTTGGGTAAACATGTTCTTTAAACATACTCCTGAATGCATATACATTTAATAGCGCATGAAAGTGCATACCATCGTCTTTTGTGCTGCAGTGTGAACTGGCCCTTGGACTCACAGGGAACCAGGGAAAAGTTAATGCTGTAACGGTTGGTTACATGGTATAAATCCAGGTGCGGGAATCTGGTGTCCAAGGTTTTGGAGTCATCCTCCTCCCTTTGTGTTATATTTTGTGGAGTTATAGGAAATTATGGCCTCAAGGAAGCTGGAGAGAACAGCAATGACTGGTTAACGGCTGGCATGTGGAGGAGATGGCTTGCCCCCAAGGCCTGGGAGATGGGCCATGGGTCGGCTGAGCAGTGGCAGTGTGGGAAGATAAAAGCCAGGGCACCAAGAGACTCTTTGTTCCTCCTTGGGGGATTCATGCTGTTGCCCTCTGCCTTTGCTGGAGGACGTTTCTGTGTCTAGCTGAGGCTAGGGTCACCTTTGTTATTTTCTATTAAATGTTGGCCTCGTTCAAACTCCCTCAGATGCTTTACCAGAAGTCCCACCTGTCTACTGAAGGTTTCTTTGAGACAAACGTCAGTGCCAACATACTCAGTGCTAGCAAGTGGCTGCTAAAGAACTGTTCAGAAATGGCATCCTAACAGAGGGAATGGGCAATGATGAAATCTCAGATATCCACAGAGCAGCATCAGAGCTTGCATTTCCTGGCTTCATTAATTTATCTCATATACTTGGACCATCACATCACCACATTTATGGATGCTCTGTACTTGTTTCTGTATTCTGTAATAACCCTGACTGTTCTTTAGAAGGACAGATGCTGAAGCTGAAGCTTAAATACTTGGACCACCCAATGAGAAGGAAGGACTCACTGGAGAAGACCCTGATGCCGGGAATGACTGCAGGAAAAAGGAGAAGGGGACTGCAGAGGCTGAGGTGGCTGGATGGGGTCCCTGGGGAGGAGGCTGTGGGGTTGAGTGGACTCCAGTGGATGGTGGAGGACAGGAGAGCCTGCGGAATGTTGTCCATGGGGTCTCGGAGAGTCAAGTACAACTTGTGACTGACCACCAACAACAAATACTTGTTTCTATTGCAAAGAAACTTTTGTTCAGTATTTCTTTCTTGAAGGGTGGGGACTTAGATGTTATATAACATTAGCCCTTTTACTATTTATTTATTTATTTATTTATTTTTCACTGGAATGGAACTTTCACGTTTCTCTATTTGGCCAGTGGATTACACATAAAGTAAAATATAAAGTGAATTTTGTCAGTCCTTCTCAGCCGAAGTATCGATGTAATATTTATAGTGAGCTTTAAGAATTTTGATTAAGACTAGCACCATTAACCATGGGGGGTTTCACACCTTTGCCAATGCATTGTGCTTATGGGATGAATCCTTGGAACCTTGCCAGCCTGTTACCCTGCTGCTGAACACTGTGGACTGCAGCTAACAGACGCACAGAATCAATGGCTTATGGAACTATGGAAAGCCTACTGGATTAAGCAAGTCAAACCTCTGTGGTCGGGTGCTTGATCAAGCCTAGCCCTGCTTAGCTTATGAAGCATGTTTGACTCATGTACCATACAGTGACCTCACAAATTCTGAGCCTTCCCAGTTCTCTTCCAGCTCAATTCCCACAGCATGTTGTAGCAGCTGGCCAGAAGCAGAGCAACACACTAGCCCATGTGCACACACACCGTGTTAAAGAAGAAGAAAGGCTACACCAGAGCTCAAGAGAAAGTAACTATTGCATTGTCCCATGAACTGGCTCTATTGGCTTCCATAATTCTTAATAAAGGAAAGAGGTACAGAGCAGTTTTCTCCTCTGACAGATCTTTCCCTTTTGGTTTCAAGAAACCCCACAAGCAGATTGCAATTTGTTCTAAATTAATTCCATCAAAAGTGTTTGACGAATCTAGTTACATGTACAATGGAACCTACAGGAAATTCATTCCCTAGGATCTGTTCATTAGGCTGCTGAACTGATTATCAAGCAAATGTATCATATGGCCTCCTTTCTGCTCTCTGGTTGGATGAAACATACATAGTACTTACAGACGTTTCCTGTTACCTTTAGAACGGGTACCGCTGAATGGGTCCTTGCCTTCAGGTATAGAATCAGTGCTAATACGGATACCATGCTTGGCCTTTTGCTGCTATCATGTAAGTTAATGCCAGAATAGTACCTAGTGACTATATTCATTTATAATATTTACTCTGGAGTACTGGCAGGGTACCAAATTGGATTGGTGCCCAAGCATAATGAGTAGATGGGCCTTAATTTCTTCCTCACCATCCTGTGGGCCTGATCCAGATTGGCCCCCCATTCCTACTCTCTAGAAGGAAGAAGACAATGTAGAAGGAAGAAGAGCAGCAAAAGCAGCAATGGTATGGCTACAGTCTATGTCTTTGACTTAATGCCTGTTTTGACCCCATCATGCAGTCTGTATACAAGCAAAGCACAGAAAGGAGAAGCCAACAGGATCTGCTGAACCAGCCCATGTGCCCAAAATACCCTTCTCTGTGAGCAGAGAAGTTGAATTTTCAGGGTGAAATTCTCTACGAGTTTGCAAGGCACGTGATTTTTTTCCCCCTGATAAAGTTTGGCCCATCAGTACGGGATTGATAGTCTCAAAACAGCCCTCCAATTCCTGCATTTCCATCTCTGGGTTTTACCTCCACCTTCCCTCTCTCCATATCCACTTTCTTCCTCTTACTCCTGCCATGCTTCACTTTTCACATTCATCAGTTACATCTCCAGTTGCCTCTATTAACCTCTTTCCATCCTGATTCTCTCTGTGTCTGTGAGCTCCTCCTAGCACCTATCACAGACATTCCCATTGACCAATTCTACCTTCTACTCAAATTCCAAGCACAGTCAGATTCGTCCCAGGTTAATCCTACAGCAACGGGTCCTGATGCACTTAATATTCACGGCAGCTAGAACATTTCACGGCGAATTGGATGTACATTCAACTGGAAATGGAAATTTTTATGACTGTTCTCACTCTGAGCTGCAGATTACACCAGCTGAGAAAACATGGGAGCAAATGAACAACCTGTGAACTGTAAAGTATATTAATAATGAAGCCACAGTCCGATAAATGAAGGCTTTATACTGTTTATATTCTGCTCCATTAAGAGAAGGCACCCTTAGCTGGCTCCACCCCATTAGCCATCAATCTGTGTAACAAGAAGTCGCATAGGTGTTATGAGTTTGAGACGGGCAAGTATGGGAGGAGCTACAATCTGCAGCTCCTAGTAACCTAAGAGCTACCTGCGTGGGATGAGTTGGAGGTTCCCTCAAGATGCATAGTTTTTTTCTCAAGCTTCTTTGCATCATTCATAATACTAGAACACAGACATCCAGAGGAATTGATTGATTCAGAACACACAGAAGAAAGGAATCAAGTCCCAGACTCATAAGTAAAGTATGGTATCTGGGTTGGCACATTCTTGATGGTTGCCTTATTAGCTCATCACCATGAGAATGATGTGGACCCCACAGTAGGGGAGGGTCATTCCCTTCACCCTGTTTATGGCTTCCCAGAGAAATCTGTCTGGCTGAGATGAAGATGCTGAACTAGAATGACCTTTTGTCAGATATACAAGGGCTCTTCTTACCTTCCCCTAACCAGAATTTCCAAGGTTGATCACACATGTTCTTCTGTCTTGTCCCAAGCACCTTGTAAGCCAGATTCTTACTAGACTTACTGGACAAGACACTGATGCTGGGAACAATTGAAGGCAAAAGGAGAAGGGGATGACAAAGGTTGAGGTTGCTAGATAGGGCCACTGGGGCAGTGGGTGTGGGCTTGGGTGGACTCCAGGGGATGGTGGAAGACAGGAAAGCCTGGAGGAAGGTTCTCCATGGTGCCGTGAAGGGTCGGAAATGACTTAGCAACTAAACAAAACCAAAAAATTGAATGTGATCTGTGTAGGGGTTTCATTAACCAATCCAGAAGTAATAGTTTCAAGAGTAAGGTTAGTTGTGGGGATTCCCTGAAGATTTTTAACCCTTCTCTGTGGCATTAACAGGCACAACATTGCGCCAATGAATACATATCTGACTAAATAATGGTGGAGCAGAGAGACTTTTCATCCTTTAGGTGGCTGATGCCTCACAGGGCTTCTCTGACACAGACTGCAAGCCTCTAACCACAGAGGAAACCTGTTTGGATGCCCTGAGAATACCAGCATGCTATGAAGCAGGCACAAGAGGCTCTTATCTAAGAACAGACTCATTCTTTCACCTGCAGGTCAAACTCCAAATGGAAAGCCAATCTCCAAATAATGTGTTGCAAACAGACACATTATGCAAACACCATTTCATTGTTTGAGCTATTCAGACACATGATTGGCTTTATTAGACACCATCGCCACTCAGCAGCGGGAGGAACAGTGAATCCGAGAAATGGTTTGCTTGCTGAATCACACAACAGGGCAGTAGCATTCGATTGGAGGATGCTACTATTTTGGGAGCATTTCAAGGGAGCACAAAGAGCCCCTCGGCATCCCCTCTCAGGGCAGAATGGTGAAGGCAAACCTGTCAGAAAAGAGCATCACTTGTGCCTCTTCTGAAAATATCGTAATGCCACTCAAGTCGGGTGATCATCTTTTCATCCTGATTACTTGCTAACTGTCAGTTGAGGATTCTAAAATGAGCCTTGACACCTGAACACTCTCATCACCACAGTGTCAAGGGCTGGGCTGAGATCAGTGAGTCTGAAGGAAGCAAAAACCTAGTTTGGGATGGTCAAGAGGAAGCCAAGAGAAACAGGACTGATTCCGGGACCCGGCTGGAAACCTTGGTGTAGCTCCTGGGCTGTGACCTAAAAGTAGAACCCCTGCTTGTGTGCAGAAGGTCTCAACTCCAACCTCTGACACCGTCAGGTTGGGTTGTGGAAATTCCTGCTGGAAACCTTGCAAGGTCACTGCTGTCCTTCGTCATCACTTCTGGGCTAGCTGTACCAATGACACCGCAGCTTCCAACGTTCCTGTGTCCAAGTAGATGCTATTGGCTACTGAGGCCAACTTGCAGAAGTATTGCAGTTTCTGTCTCTTCCCTGGGCCTAAATTAAGCTTGGGGAGATGCTTGGCAGACTAAGGCTTCCATTCTGAATGTAAAGTTTTGCCAGATTTATTGTACCAATTATATTTAAGATAAATTCATCAAAGTTCTTTGTGCATGCATGAGTGTGTGTGCGCGCATGCATCATTTAAGGAGTATTTAAACCCAGGGATTGACTTGATTGGCCTCTTCCTGATTTATCATGGCTATTTTGATGCTACTATGTAAATTAAAACAACCTACCCCAAAGCAATGATGCCTGTGCTGGATTTATTAGCAATTATTTTAATATAATAGATCATCATCATCAATTAGCATTCTATTAATATTTATGCATTAAGGGATATTATCTCAGCATTCTCCCTCTCTCCCTCCCTCTCTCTCCCTCTGTTGCACAGGGCCTTTTTCTTCAGCTTTTGAGTCCCTTAAACCTTTGAGCTCCTAGGCATATGCCTAAATTGACTATTTGTAAAGTTAACCATGATGCTTTTTGATGCTCAAGGTGGACATTTGGAAATAGCTGATAGTACAGAAAGCAGCACACATTTCCTGCAATTTCTTATCTAAAAGAAAATCAAGTGCTGTGGCACTTCCTGCAGCTTCTTACCACTCAGGGAAGCTGCAATATTGAGCAACTCACGCTAGTTTGGAGTTTGTTTGAAAATGAAATGGAGGTGGGGAGAATAAGAAAAGCTTTACTGGTGCTGATTACAGGTTATAACCAGAACAGTTCTTAGCACTGGCATCTGTAAAGTCATAGGACACATTTAAAAAAATCAAATTGCAAACCATGGGCACATAGGATGCACCAAAACCAATGCAATAGTTCTGGAAGTAAGTTCTGAGATCTAGTGAGAAAGACGAAAAGACAGACAGACAGGCAGACAGAAAGACAGACACAGTCTTAACTGTTTCCCAATTCATTTGCTGGTCTCAGAGACTTTAGAATTTGGCAATTTTTTTAAATTGGTGGAGTTTCATATCTCTTCATACCTCAAGAAGGGCTTGAAAATTACCACCATTTGCACAGCGTCTTTAGTACCTTTAAGCTACCTGTCACCTTAGCATTGAAAACCTACCATTTTGATTCATGCACCTACACCCAGGGCCAGTTTTTCCAACCGTCAGTGTGCTCAGAACTGCCTCCAGCATACGGAGTTGACAAATGGTATAAAGCGCCATGCTGTCCCTCTACAGCATGGCAGGGGTCCTACCTATTTCTCCTGTCACTCTCTCGCCTGGAATGATTTACTGACCTGCAGTGTAATTAGTGACAATTGGAAAGGATGCCAGTTTCTGAAAAGCCAATCATGGGAGCCCACGAGACCGGACGCCAGATGGCAAGGATGAAAATGAAGCCCAAGGCCTTCTGGTAAGGGATGGTCCTGCTTGCTGATGCTTCTCTCTAGGAATGCAGAACTTTTGATCTTGAGCCTAGGCATGTGTGTGAGTGTGGGGGGTGCATGTATGTATGTGTTCCACATACCACAATGCATAAGAAAAACATATAAGCCAAAGAAGGACGCATATGAAAAGAAGACTGCAAAATTAGATATGGATGCTTAACCAAACATGATTAGCAGTTCATCTTGGGCTTTAGACCACCTGTTTATGAACTGCACCTAGTTATTTCACCCACCCCTGCCATTTGAACACTCTTCTTAGGAAAATGCTCTGCTAAAACAAACATATAGTGAAGGTAATTCAACAACAGGCACATTCATTTTCACCAAACATTTCAGCCCAAATGGAAAACCCTTCCATTTTAGCACAACTGGTTTACTTTCAGATTGTGTGTGTGTGTGTTAGTACTACTATACTTCAGTCATCCACCCAGCTATCCATCTATATATCTATCTGTGAAGTTCAGCCATGCAGGCAATAAAGAAAAGAAAGTGATCTAAACAAGCAAACAAAAAATCTGATTACATTTTATGTGCAGCTGTATAGTTTATTCCATCCTCCACCTGCACAGGAGTTTCAAAATTAATGCATTGTTGGATGTTTACCAACATTTTAAAACATCTCCCCAGTTTTTATCTTATTATTTTTTTCAGTCAAATGTTGTAACCAATACTCTGCCAGAATCTTCTGCACCCCATGCCAGCAAAGTATTCTATAGTAGATTATGATATCAAAGATTCCCTGGCACCGTATTTCCTTTGTTATACCTGAACTATAATGATAGTAATAGAATGAAGGCATTGATTTATTATCGGCATCACTAAGGATACTCAAGGAACATGTAGCACATTCTGAACTGCCTATAAAAAGGATGGACAAATTTTGGGTTGAGTTTTGATCATTTTGGCTGTATGATGCCACCATCCTTTTTGCCTGCTGGAGAACCTAGGCCCTTGCCCAGCCTGGTGCCTTTCAGACATTTTGGACTGAAATTCCTAACATGCCTGATCATTGGGCCTGCTGGCTTGGATTCACAGGAATCAAACTTCTGAGGTCACCAGACTGGCGAAGGCAGCACTGGTGGTTTACCACAAAACCCAGCACTGAATCACTCAATGTACAATGTGCACATAATTAACTTACACAGCCCATTATCACAATGCAGAATGATAACCACCACTTAGTTAGCTTTAGAGGTTTACATCTAAGATTCCAGAGCCACAGCAAATTGCAGGACGGGAATATGTATACAGCAAAACATTGTCAAACCACCAACAGCAGCTAAGATGAAACTCTGGTTCCTTTTAAGTTAGCAATGCCTTTGGCTCACAGGCAAAGCAAACCTGAGCCACCTGCTACAGATGTGTTTCCCCTTCCCCAACTGAGACACGTCTACTACAGCTTATGCAAAAAAGAGAAAAAACACACAAAAGCTAAAATGAACTGGAGTACAGTTTTCTGCAGCTGAAGCATCCTGGTGTTGACAGAATGGGGACGCCACTTCTGTTGCTCAGAATTTTATAATAATACCTCGGGGGAGTCGCCAGCAAAGTTTGGCCAAAATATAATTAGTTTGCACAGCTATTAGAGCCTGATAAAAGGATTTAATTTGTGTGGAGATCTTCTCTATCTCAGATACTCTGTCCCCAGCATTTCCTTTGCTGCCCAAAACTGGGCAAGCCATGCAGAGTTGCAATGGCTTCTGTATTTACAGAAGAAATAAGATGATTGTCCTCTAGGCATCTTTATTGCTAAATAAGAATATGGCAATCTTGAAGAACCAGACTACTCCCAATTCTTTCTCTCTTTTCTCAATAAACACACACAATGCATCCAATACTTCCTTTATGCCAGAAAATACAACACAGCTGACTTCAATTGAACCTGCCTTTGGAGACTAAATTAATGTCTCAGGCACAGTATCCAAGCAAAGGATCTTTGAGCAGTGCAGCTATGGAGAAAATTTGGGCAAAGGAGTCTTTCATTCTAATTGCTCAAGGCACAGTGCAAACATCCTTCCATTGTGCCTGGTTGAATCACCAGGCAGAGAACTCAGAAAAGTTTGGGCTCTTATGCCTCTCACTGCATGCCATCTTTTTTCTGTCACCAGCATATCAGAGATCCATTGCCACATCAAGGCTGGGTCCACTGAGCTTCTCCAACCAGCTTGCTAAGTCATGTTTCATCCCCAGCAGTCTTGTTCCAACTTTCTTCCCTGCTGCTTACAGTTGCTGCTGAAGCTCCAGTCAGACAGCACAATATCTCATGACTTGGATCATGCACATCTCATACACACATGCATGCTCAGCACCAGAAGGGACCTTGTAGGCCAAAACAGGAAGCTCATAAAGGAGATGCAAAAGACAGGAAATGGCAATTTAAGAATTGCGTGCTTCATCCCAAAGCTCTAGAAATGGGGATGGGTTAAGACATGATGTTTCATTTTTTTGGTTCTCTGAATTCTCTCCTGAAGGTCAGTGTGTCTTGCTCAATTTCATGAACTTGGGCATCTATTTTTTTCATTTTTCCTAATTGAGAAAGTAATGTGCTTTTCCCTCCATAGGCTAACATGGAAAATACGGCTTTGGGAGAAAATGTGCAGGTGCATTTCTCAGAACAATTCAGGAAATTGAAAAAAGAAAACATATATTTTTGGTTACCTTCATGCTCAAGGTTGCAAGTGGGACTTTTTCACATTGAAGTAAAAAACTCTTGCACTTCCCTATATGGACATTTTAAATTTGGCACTCCTTAGCAGAATGCCAGTTAATCCCAAAGGGAGATTTGGTGCATCTAAGACTAGATGACGACAATTGGAGCATCTTTAGAATAGACTATACTGCAATGCCATCAGTCAGTTTGGGATGCAACTCTTGATCGACTTAACAAAACTGCACACCACACTTTTGTAGCTAGAGCTGAAATGGTTGCTTTTAAATGCTTGCAGGGAGATAGAATAAGAATGGAAAAGAGAGATAGAATAAGAATACAATAAAGCACAGGTACAAATATGATCCTTGGCCCTTTAATGGAGAAACAAAGGGCCAAATAATGTCAATTTCATGAATGTAATCAATATGCTTGGCTTTGCCTTTATCTCATCTCTTTTCTTGGCATAACTTCTCTGAAGTTTTTTTCCCTAATAGTCCAGGGAAAACTCCCAGATTTCAGTGGTGGCTCCCTTGGAAATGTACATCACAGATTCAAAGATTTTTGTTGGAATTTTGGCATGGACTGAAAGAACTAAATGTCCTTTCCATGCCACTTCCCTCATACTGGGGCCAGTTTCCATTTGTGTTGTGTACAAAGAACTTACATTTTAAACACCACCAATGTCATTTGCCTTCATGTAGTTAATGACATATCTACTTTAGCCCAGGTAAAATGCATGCATTCTTATAAGTATTGAATACGTTTGGACTTTTCATGGCTAGTAAGACAATTGTTTCATGTGTAAATAATCAAAGATTGTTTAAATGTTGTCCTGGGACTACAATCCAATACTCACCTATTTATTGAATTCAATGGGACTGTCTTCAGAAATGATATGCATGGGATTTTACTGCATGAATCACATATCATTCTGTTTAGATATGTTAATGATAGAAATAATTTAAGTCCTGTTGTAAGGGAAAGCCTTCACCTGTTTCCTACCATGCTTCATCTCATATTTTTGTACGTCATTCTTTCATTTTCCTTTAAAAGAAGTATATGTCTTCCTCTTCATAAATGGGGACCAAAGAAAAATAACCATGCAAGTAGGATCCCCTGACCTCCCTCTGCCTTTCTTTGGTCCTCATGCCATTTCTTTCCCCACAGACTCACTTTGTGTCTGCCACTCTGAAGTATTCCAGCAATGCAGCAATAGTGGTGAGGTCAGATATCTTGATCAAGGATACCATTAGCCAGGCAAGAGTCGGGAGCTCATTGCAAAGAATGCCATTGTTCTTTGACTCTCGCCATAGCCGCTGCCTTGGAAACTGAAGAGCTATGCTCGGAATAACCTTTCCCATTTTCTTGCTACCAAAAAGATACTCATTTGCCCGCCCTGATTAAGTCCACATCAGAAATATGGCAGATTTACAGGTTAAGGCATGATTTAGTGGAGTGCATTGCATCCAAATTAATGCTGGTTGTAATATAGTTTACTTCATTAAACAATGCACACCAAGAGCCCGTCTGCTGTAAAACAATTGGTCTCTGAAGTCTAGTGCTCATCTTCCAGGGTTGCTGGGAGATAATAAATGGGTAATATCCCAGCAATAATGGTAATGGAGTCACGGCTCAGAGCTAATATTATGGCAAAGCTGTAATTATTTCAATGGTAAACAAGGAGACGGTTGAGCTACCGATAGGATTTGAGTCCTGCTGAAATGCTTCAGTTAATTTCAGCTGGATCCCAGGATGGTGGGTTGGCTCTTCAAAGGAAGATGAAGTTCTCATCTGCTGAACTAATGAGCCAGGGCTCTCTATTACATGTTGGCTTCTGCAGGGCCACCCAAAACATGACAGAACATCTCAACATTAACAATAGATGCCATGTGGTGAGAAAAGAGAAGTTGCTTAAGAAGGTCTTCTCAAAGACAGGAAAAGGTCACTCAGATCATAATCTGACCAGAGAAGCCATGAAAGTTTGAACTGAGCAAAGTACAAACCCAGACAAATGAAAATAGATGTGGTGGTGACAGTGTAGATGAATGAAAAGTTCATTTCTGTTCCTTTTTAACCAAAATGCATGCAATTCACACTTCCTGGACCTGATCTCAGGTCAGAATGTAGTAGTGTGGAGTCTTGTACTGGTTCTGATACTTACATGCTGTCTGCATATCACAGTTAGCATGGCCATATACATCAGTTGCTCAGGAACATGGAAAAGAAGTTGCTACCACATTCATGTCCAGCTTGCAGAATCCCATGGGCAGCTGGGCTGACCAAAGTTTGCACTAAACATATCCATGCTCCAATATAGCACTTTTGCTCTCATTTGTTTCAAGTAACAACAACAAATAGGTTTGAAAAAAGCTCACAAACATACTTCAGTCAATGGGAGAAAAAATGAGCAAATTTCAAAGATGTGAACAACATAGTCCTGCATTGGGGAGTATGCACACAAAAATGCACACATGTTTTCATGAAGAAAAATAGCTTCTCACTTAGATGAGGGAGATGGGTGAAATTTCAAAGGAAGCAACATAACTTGCATAAGACTGCGTTTTCTGGCATGGCCCTAGCATCAATATTTCTTTTTCTGGAGAAATAAGCAAGTAGCAAGAATGGGTTGCTGCTGTTGAGACACTGTCAAGTCATCTCAGACTTATGGTGACCCTATGAATTCATGCTCTCCAGGATGTCCTCTCCTTGACAGCCCTGCTCAGCTCTTGCAAACAGGAATGGGAGGGGGTGGGAAGGGCTATGAAATTCATCTTCACCTTCTTCTGAGACTCTGCTCTCGATGCCACAGCCAAACCACTACACAGCAGTGGAAGAGCTATCTCAGTCAGGTCTTCAGGGAACCAGGTGAAGACCTTTCTGTTCATCTGGATTGGCACCTGGACTGGTATTTTGAGGTCAATATCTGGATTCTTTTTTCAGTTTCCACTGTTTTTATTGTTTTATATTGTAATGGTAAGCTGTTCACAGAACTTATGTAATGGAACAGCTATATAAATACAGCAAGTAAACAAATAATCTGGAATGAACACTTGTCATAGTTTTAATTCCAAAGCTATGGATTTACAGCCTGATTTTGGAATCCCCTCCTTGCACCACCAAAAGTTGAAAGGAAGGAAGGAAGGAAGGAAGGAAGGAAGGAAGGAAGGAGGGAAGAAGGGAAATCTGGTCTGCTCACATGATCTGAAATGGGCACAGACCTGACAAGAACCATAACCATGAGTTATTAATATCATTGGAATGTTCCTCTTTAAGTTAGGCAATTATGCAGCTTTCCTTTTTTCATGGCCATTATATTGTGGCTCCTGACATTCCATATCTCTCTACTGCTTTCATAAAAAATAAAATGAAAAGCTCTATATATTACCCTGCCTTTCAATAATCAGATTTTTCTAAAAAAACATTTCTCCATTCTTGTACTGTCTATTTCTGTGAATGTCTTAGTGAAAAGCATCATGTGGAGCAGAATCACTGAAGGGACAGGGAGAAAGAAAAGTGCTGACTGTCAGGATTTTCCACACCTGGAAATGGATTTTCCCGCAGAACTTCCCACTGCAAAAAGCACATTTTACAGATTCCAACAAGCTGGCTTTCATTTGGCAAGCACAGCCCTGAAAAATGGAGAGGAGGTGAAACTCTGAGGCATCATTCCCACCTACCAGTAATAGGGTTAGGGCATTTATGTATTTACTACATTTATGATGTTTTCCAGAAGTTATTAAAACAGTTATAATTGAAAATACAAGTAGCAAAGCAACTAAAAGCAAGACAAAGCACAAAATTGAAATGCTAAACATCACCTATCAGCAGCAGTTTTTCAAATGGCTTTCAACATTAAACAAGCAAAGAAAGCCAACCTTAGGCATTCATGCACTGGCCATTGGACACTCCACAGAGCTGGGCTATCTCTTGAGAAGGCTGAGTTTCTAGCAAGTTGGTAATCACTGCAGAGCTGAATCCTTAGCAACACCTCTCTGGGAGACTTGGTGGTGAGCAGCTGATGGTTATATGACAGGATTCATTTCCTGAGATGTTGTTTAGGGCAGGTACGGGGAACATGTTTTAGGTGGGGGATTGAACTATTCCCACTGGGCCCTCAGTGTGAAGCCAGAGACCTTGAGAAGAGTAAACTCAATAGGGCTTGCTCCTCAGAGGATAATCATATGAGTGGCTAAAACCTCTTCAGAACAATACAAACTGGATGAAGTGCTCTTAATTATTATCATGCATTATCTGAGGATGATTGCAGTTTTCTAACTATTCCTTCTCCTTCTCATCTATATCAGCCAATTGCAAATGTTATTTGGGTGGCTTACAATGCTTCCTAACTGCATGTTGTAGCCATATCAGTTGTTATCATGAACAAAACCCAGATAAGTTGGTCACTAACAACCATCTGATTCCTTCGTTCATGTGATTCATTAAAGTTTTGAGCCTGCTGAATCAAGAACTTGCCACAAGGAAAGGTATCTTCTAAGTATATTCCATGGGAGGCAGGGGAGGCAGGGACATGTCTGGTATAGGTAGTCGCAGCTTTTACTCTAGTACTAGAAATTCAGTGCCAAAGACTAATGGCCACTCATCTGCATGACTTTAAAAGGAAAGCCAGAAGCTTCCTTTTACCTACTCAGAACAACCAACCATCTAGCTCAGTATTTTCTACACTGACCAGCAATATCCTTCCATAGATTTAGACAAGGGTCTTTCCCAAACCTAACTAAAGATGCTAGGGGGTTAACCATCCTCATGCAAATCAATTGCTCTACCATTGAGCCCCAGCTGTTCCCTTTAGGATTAGGCAAATTCATGGAAGAAAAGAGGTTCATGAGAATGTATTCATCGTGATAGCTGTATAAAAGATCTAGGCCAAGGACCCATCTGGCACCACAGGGCAGTTATTTGAGGCCAGCAACAAAGCAATGCCACTTCCATTAAGCTTTGCTTGTGGGCTAGCTGGAGGCATCTCATTGTAGCAACAGAAAGTTGGCATGGATGAACTTTGCTGTGATCCAGCAGGGCACTTCACATGCTGTTAGGCAAAATGCTTGGTTCCCATTCCACTTGTGCATCTATGGGTGGAGCCCTTCCACTCATACTCCTGTTTGCAGAAGCAAGTTAGCAGGATACATAGGGATCAAGATAAAGCTAAGAAGGAAGGAAAATCTAGGCCTAAAGAAATTGGCCACTGGTGATTATGGATCCCATTAGTAAAAGTGGTGTGTGGAAGTGTTAACCACCAACAGGTGGGTACTACTTATCTGGGGTGCAGCATTTTGGATTCTCAGAGCAAGACACCCATCCAGCATCTTCCTCAGTGCAAACAGTTCATGGTGACATTTTATATAAGAAGTTCCACTAGGTGAATGGACATACAAATGCCAAACCACTATCACCATGACAACACAGGATATTCCATTGAAAAGGAAAGCTGTAACCATGGAAACAAATGATTGCATGTAACTAGACTTCCTTAAACAGAACACACCAATGGCTTATTTGTGTTGTTGTATCTAAGGACTTTATCAAAGTTACAGGGCAATAGGGCTTAGAACTGAAAGCTCCTTCTTAAAATACTTCATTGGCTTAAAAGTTTTTATCACACACCCACATGGTGAAAATATATCCTTGTGTACATGAATGCATCCCAAATGTGATTGGTTCCAAGCAGGCTAGAGCCTTAGCAACAAGTCAAAAACTGGCGAGTCTTTTCCCATGACCTTCTCCCAGTTCCTCGTTGCTTATCTAATAAGACAGAGCCTGTAGTCAGAGAATGAGGAGGTGGGCAAGCAGGTACACCAAAGTAAGTAACTTACAGGAAGTTCATCCTGTGCCTGAGCAACCTATTAGTCACACTGAGGAGGCAGAGCAGTGGCAGCCATTCCCTAGGACTGCAGGCCATAGTTCTGGCTCCTTGGGTTACCGCATCCCTGCTGGATTGGTGGAAACTAGCAGTAGCAGAGAAACAAGCAGAGTCATCCAGAAACCTCATTTCAGACAAGCTGTCATGATGGCATAGGAAACAAGACACTTTAGTCCCCTTGCCAGGTCTCCTGTTGCACTGCGGGCATGTTCTCACAAAGCCATTCCTATGGTCTCTTCCCTATTCAGGTTATGCACATTCCCAATGAAGCCACCGAAACAGGCACTGCAGTATTCCATAGGTTGAAGTGGCTTTCTTCCAATCACATTTTTATTTGTCTTTGTAGAATGTGAGACTTCCAAGTCTCATTGTCACATTCCACGAGGCAATCTACATCTGTGTACTTTGAAACAGAAGATTTGGAGAGACAGCCAAAGTGGCATCTACTACTAGTAGCTGGATCAGTAGCTGAAGACCAAGCTCCCTGGAGAAGACAATCATTCTAAGGCATGCAGAAGAAAAGGAAGACAAAGCATGAGAAGGACTGACTCCATCAAGGGAGCCATAGCCTTGAATTGAGAAGCGCTGAGCAGGGCTATCATGCATAGGTTATTCTGGAGATCCCTAATTCCTGGGGTCGCCATAAATTGGAGATGACTTGATGACACAGAACAGCATTTGGATAACACAACACCAAATGGAACTCCAAAAATCTTGCCTCAGAGCAAAATGGATTCTGGTCTCCTAATCCATACTGCAAAGACATTTGGGGCCAAAATGAATTGTGAATCGAAGGAGCTGGAGAAGCAAAGTTCGGGCTAGTGTCGCTGCATATTGTCCCTATAGTGTGATAAGCCTTTTGAACTTTGGTTATCATTAACTGACTGAAAGGTCTATGACTGAAACCAATTAATTATGGAATGTCTTTGAAACTCCACTGAGCTGCTGGTGCTACTCAGCAAGATAGGCAGAACGTGTGCGAGAGCACAGAGGGGAGGAAGGTCTGTTCTCTGTGTGGATAACTTCTGTGACTGCCTCCCACACACTGTTCTGCTTCTTGACCTTCAGTCTGTTGCTCTCCTGCTGCCTGCTCACCTGACACAGCAGAGGAAGTATCTCAGCTCCTCACAAGGCACCAGCACCAATGAGATCCACCAGGCTCCTCTCGGCTGCCCCCACAAGGTGCCAGGCAGCCCTTCCAGACACCCTCTATGCTTTGTAACCATGGGTGTCATGACATCTGCCAGCTCCAGGCAAGCACATGCTGTCAATTAGAGTTTTCAGGCCCACACTAATGAAGAGAAGAGATGTTGCTTTTGAACCAGATTGCAATTCAAGCAGCAGGTCAAAAAGTGCAGGAGTCTGCAAAGGCACCTAGTATCTCCAAAGGCACTGAGGAAAGATGAATAGGAGGTTGTGTGCTGGCTCATTTCTTGATTGCATTGGAAACTATTCCTGATGATACTGCTAAATAATCACACTGTACCAACTGCATGCCAGGTGCTGTACACAATGCAAAACGGAACAGCTTTCTGCCCCAGGGTGAAGCAGTCTCCGTTAGGTGGTAAGAACCAGGGAGGGGATAACTAACACCTGGACTCTGTGCTTCCTCTTAACGGCTCAGAATGATTCAGTGTTAATCCCCCCCATGTGTCCTTTCCTGAAAACACTAGAAGTTGGGGGTCCCCCAACTAAAGTGCTCAATGTCAGAAATGATAAAAGCACATATTCTCTGTGCAACAACTTATTCCCTCAATAATTGATTGCAAGAGTGTCCAGATTGCCCTTAATTTAAGTGTCATCATCTTCTTCTTCTCCATCATCATCATTATCTTTTAAAGATACATTCAAAGAGGAAAGGTATTTCTGTTTCACTGGAGGAATGAGTGAAATGGAAGGAAATGCCTTTATTCTTTCCCTTCTGTTTGTTTTGAATGCAAGACAGCTCTTTCTCTAGTTGTTTTTCACCTTGTTGGAGAAGAGATAGAGGTACCCAAATATTTTCCTCTACTGGGAAAAATTAGCTAGGGAGAAGGCCATTTTGGGCAGGAGAAATGGGTGGGAAGGGTTGAGCTAAGCATCTTCTCCACCCTGATGTTGCTTTGCTGAAACTTGCAGTCTCAAAGGATGCATTTCTTCAAAGCAGGAAAACTTTGGAGAAAAAGATAAGCAAGGTTGTGTGTAACATGTAGCTTGGCACCAATTCTGATCACTAGTCCATGGAATCCAGCACTGTCTGCTCTATCTATCAAAGAGCTCCAGTCAATTTCTTTCCTGCCGTTACTACCTTAGCTTCAGTTTTGATATGGGCTGCCGGTGACTACATTTGTGATACAGACACAAAAGGCTTTACTGTTAATTTCAGGAGCACTTTAATTCTATTTCAGTCAACAGCTAGAGGAATTTGGAAGAGAAGCCACCCCTGAATGAAGACATATGCAAGGACACAGAGCTTCCACAGTCCCTACGGGTCTGGAGCATTCGGACAGATTGGTTGCAGCCTGCCACACTGCTCAGAGACAGCATCTGCTGGAAATGTTATCTTCTTAGCATTAAGCAAAGGGGCTCAAGTGGTCAGACTAGCCATGCTACAAATACCCATTTCTAATGAACAAGCCACATCAGCCCTGTTGGGGATAACCAGCCCAGACTGATAATGGGTTTGAAAATATTATGGAAAGACTGCATATACATGCTGATGTCCAGTGTAGTCACCCAGATCATAAACATACATGCCATGTTCAACTAGAGATGGATAAATTAAAGTCTGTTCTGTCTCTTTTTCCAGGTTCATTCACCTTTACTTATTTTTGTAAGTTCTTATTGTACTTACTTTCTGCCCAAAATATGTGTTTGTGTATAATTGTTCCCCTCAAATACACATTTCTGCCCCCTTCTATACATACACATGTGCACACACACACACACGGTAGGCTTTTTCCCTTACAGTATGGAGGTTTGTGGGCACTTTTGAGCCACAAATGACACTGCAAAATTAAGGGGGGGAAGAACAATCCAGAGAATAATGATACATCTTCATATAGTATTAGTCCATCAGGCCAGCTCTTAAAAATTCAAATCAAACAACATTCTCAGACATTCCTCCATCTAACTGTGATCAGCATTGTGCTTCTAAGAGTGATTCTCCTTTGAAAGAGGAGCCATGCAGAAAATGTATGATACAATGATCAAACATGAGCTGGAGTTGCATTTTTTTAAAAAGACCCCTAAATATCCTTTCCCCCCACTGAAAATTAATATAAACATGGAATGGCCTGCATGTCGGAAGGCAGACACACAGTTCAGGACAAAGTGTATAGCACAGGCAATGTTCATGGTGCTGGTACTTTATTCTCCATTTACGTGCTGCCTTATCCGCTAAGCCATCAAGGAGGTAAACAGCATTTTAAGACATAGTATCATTAAGCAATAAAAAAGGCCATACAAATTTTAAGCCGTTCAGACATGGGCACAGTGCTCTGAAGGAGGAGGGTGCAGGATTCTTCAGATTCCCACATCGCAGGTCAAAGGCAGTGCTCAGACCTTGGAACTGGGACCCACTCCAGTTCCCCCCTCTCCCCCACCAGCCAGAAAGAGCGCCAGCTGCTTGAGCAACCTCAGTGCAGGTGTACAAGGGGAGTGGAACAGTACTGGGAGAAAAGCCTCTCCTAAAGGTTAGCTTGTTTTCGGGGCTTTTTGGCCCTACCCATTTTGCCTTTGGTCCCGAATGCAACCTGCAAAGTGGAATTTGGAGGCTGAAAGATGTTCCTCATAGCTACCCTAGAAGAACACGTCTCTAGCTATCCTGTCTAACACAAGGACACAGGATGTGCCTGGATGCAGTAGGAATAATGTTGTAGTGGCAAATGGACACACAATGTTGTGAATACTTGAGTTGGCTCCTGCTAATAATGATGAACACAGAACGTGATGATCTAGAATGAGAAGTCAAAGGGTGAATTCTTTATTGGCACAGAGGGAATTCACTGGGGGAGGCAGGCTCTCTTGTGGGACTGCAGATTTTTCCAGGTCTTAAAGGACAACTGAAATGAACAACACGACTCAGACATCTAATACGTTTTGCAAAGGAAGGGAACAATTTGAAGTTCTGCCAGATGCCACCTCTGGATTTGGCAGGTTGAGTGGGAAAAGAATCCCCATGTCAACTGATGTTTGAGGGGGACTGGACTGCTAATAGAGAGTACGTAATCAGGATAGGAAATCTGGTGAAAGCTGCTCCAGTAAATTACCTATCTCTGCAGGTAATTTCTGATTAGCTTGCTCCTCTCCCCTTGGTGCTTTGGCTGTTTCCATAGCAGCTAAATCCTAAGTAAAATGGAGACATCTGGTTCAAGCTCAGGTAAAGCTCCCTTGGGGGAAAGAAACAGGCTGGATGACAGCAGAGAAATAAAACCTCCTTGCAGAAAGTGAGCAGCAGCAGCAGCACCTGAAAATGTCACATAGCAGCTGGAGCAAAAGCCCATGGGCAGCTGGCTGGGCCTGGAGTAGTCAATTACCCTTGCAAAGGAAATCAGAAGCAGATAGACAATCACTTTGGAATTAGATGGGTTAACACAACAAGGAGGCAGGGAGCAGGGTGTGGGCACACCTCGAACATTTCAACAGTCTAATCAAAACACCTTTGGCTTCCTTTGAGATCTGTTACATATTACACCCAAGCAAGGTCTCCAAATTCACCTTGACATTTCAATTTAGAAAAGGAAAGGGAAAGGGGAAAGGGAAAAAAATGAACTCTTCTGAAATCTGTAGTTGTGAGTCATGCAAAACAGTCATGCAAAATCTCCCTGCGTCAGGTTTGGACTCTGGTTTCACACTATGGTCTGACTTGTCAGTCTGTTTTTATTCCCTCCCTCCTGAAGTCAGAGCTGATTTGACTAAGCAGAAACAGAGGATGGTATAGCCCTTCCCAGTTTGTATCAATTTACGCTGCAAGTCTGGAGAATGAATGTTTGAACACTCACACACACTTAAAAACAAACAAAACTCTCTTTGTACATGGAAAATGTGCATGTCGGTGGGAATGCTAAGCTAAAATGCAAGCTCTTTACAGGCAATCTGTTCTTTTTCATAGCTTTCAAGCACATGATCCACAGCCAGAAACAGATATGCTTTTTCTTCTACGTATTTGAGCTGCACACACTCATCCATTCCTGAGCATGGAAGTATCTTGTGGAAAGAAAGAGGTTCTACACGGCAGTCAGCTGCAATGGGTAAATGAATGGCTACACAATTCTGTTGCGTGTTTATGTGTCATGAGAAAGCAACTGTAACCAAATGTTCAGGAATAAATTTATAAAACTATGTATATGCACACACATGTGCACATACCCACACTTTTTAATGGTCAGTCAATATACATACTTGTTAATGGTGGTTCTCAAGGGTAGTATAATTGATTAGAGCTCACCACCACCACCACCAAGAATCGATGATCTAAGAAGCACAACAGACTGCTTCTGAGCACATGTGACACAGCCATTGTGCTGAAGATAGGCAAGTTTAGATAGGGTCAGGGTTTGGATGGAAAACCATCTGGTAGCCACATGTATGCAGCTGTGAGTACCATGATAGCGGAAAGGTGGGATATGATCAATAATAAAAAAATTAATTTAATTGCTCCAAAGTCTGATAAGTCTACCGTCAATGAATCTCACCATAAAGAACAGGGAGATCCCTGTGGCAGGATCCATACAGCCTCTTACCTTTGGGTGAGATATGCCTCCAAGTGATGGCTGGGTCTGGCCTGCCTGTAGCTATGCAGGTGAGACTGACGTTGCCACCTTCATTGATGGAGATGTCTGAAGAGATCTCGACAATCTTGGGAGGTACTGCAATGACATAAAAGCGAGGATGGTGTGATTCTGCGGCTCTTTCTTTCTGAAAGAGCTCAACAACGGGCCATTGACTGTGGATTTTCTGAGCAACAACTAGACAGAGGATGACTAATCAGGTAGTCAGTGCACTAAATCCAGCTCTGATGCAATTTAACCACCTCCTGCAGGGCATACCTACTTTTAGCCAGGAGGTAATAACATTCTTGCCCACCTTTTCATGCATATTTTCTGTCACTGTGACACAAGCGATTCTGAACTGGGATTGGCACAAAACTCACCTGAATCCATCCCAGTTGCCTGTCAGTCTTGAGCTGCCATCCTGCCCTCCAGCTTGTGATACATCTTTGCCAGGGGCACAAAAAGGTATCACAAAGGCTGTGGCAGGTGGCATGGAAGATGGATGCTATTTGGGCATGAGCCTGAATCCCTGGTGAGCCCTGTATGAATAACATTCTTCTGGGTCAGGGGCAGCAAGGATTCTGCACATGGTGAGGAAGAGGAATGCTCCTTGTGCAGTGCATGGCGCTGAATACCTGATGAGCACCCCACAAATGCTTCTGTCCTAACCACAAACTTGGAGCCAAGTCCATGAAGCCAAGCTCAGGGAGCCTGTCAGATATACACTTCCAGTATGGATTCCTCCGCACCCCTACTCCAAATCAGTGAGATGCTTTTTTTGCAATAAATCCCATGGCATGAATTTATTGGTTAGTCTTTAGAAATCATATTGCTGATGGCCTGCCTTTTGCTACAGGCTCGTAAAATAATTCTTTCTGAAAATAATTCTTAGAAAAAATAATTCTAAGGAAACTGGAACCTCTTAAAGACCAAATTCCCTGACATTCCACACTAAGGTAAGAGACAGGTGCGATTTCCAGTGCTTCTGCAGCAAGGGAAGAGATCCTAGTAAAAGAGCTGACTTACTCAGACACCCTACAGAAATCTGATCCAACTTTGCACTGAGCTGGAATCTGCAGGGCACTGTGAGTCTTGGCCTTGGGATCTGAGCAACTCCTAGTGTAGCCACCAGCAGTGGAAGGATCTGAGCCCAACTGCTAATGAGACAATGGAAGGAATTTTAGAAGAGAACCTGAACAACCATCTCCATCTCCGCAGAGGTCAAGATCAACCCGGCAACTTGGATCCTGCTGGGTATTGTGAGTCCAGGTGTCTTGACAATAAGGGTCCAGGGTAAGATCAGACTGGCATCTAGTGTACTCCCCCACACAGAGAGATCCCAGTCTCCCTGTCTTGGAATCTTTATGCCGCATGAGTTGAGGCATTGGAAAGATCAGAAGTTAGGAATTAGCCTTGAGCCAGATCAGTACTAGGCACCTCAATTAAGAAACACCTGGAGTCACAAGAACACACAGGCTATAGTGCAGCAGCCCTCTTCATAGCAGGTTCTTGACAGTAAAAGTCCAAAGAGAAGGCAACTGCCTGTTTCCTGTGGAAACACTGGAATAAACAAAGGCAGAAAAATCTTAGATTCCACAGGATGACTAGAGTTCCACAACTGTCCCGATGACCAATTATGAGGCCCCCTGTAGGAGTAACACTGAATGCAGACACAAGTCAACTGCATTATCTGTGGAAACTACTGTGACACCAAATCCACATCATTTTTTTCTTCGTAGTGACCACCACTGCCATGGTATTTCTGAGGTTTTCACGGGAAGTCTAACCTTGGTGGAGAGGGTTCTCATGGACCAGTAGAGGCAGGCAACCTGGGCTGGGGGTCGGGATCCATCTGTCCCGTCTCCCCTGCCACCCTCACCACCTGCATTCCTCTCCACAGGCCACACTTTCAGAACTTCCCCATTCCAGCCAAATTAGTGGTGGCAAGGCAGTTGGTCTACTTTTGGCCTGTGTACTTCTCCCTGGTCGTTTTCAGTCAAAATTCAGTGGCAAATCTTGATTCCCTGCATGACATACAAAACCAGGGACCCCTGTACCTGTGCCACTCCGTGGCTCCTCCGACTCCTCCCTTTCTTTCTTACTGACTTTATATCCCGAGCACCTGCTGCCTTTAGCCCTCTAAATATATACAACTGCAACTTTTTTACACGATGCATTTACTTAGCAGTCCCAAGTGTTTCTGAGTGATAAGTGGCAATTAAATGCATTAATTAATAACTAACACAGACTTCTTGTTTATTAATCAACATACATGAATCCTATTTTCTTTTTTTTTTCCTTTTTTCTTTGGGGGGGTGCTCTGCAAGGTGGCTGGCAATGGTCCAAAGCTGCTATTGAAACTTCACATGCAAAACTATCAGCCAATAATTCATTCAAGGAACACAAGGTAAAACAAAGAATAAGCCATCAGCAACAAAATTCAGCAAAATAACCACTCAGCAGAATAATCAGGAAAGGGAAGTGTTCTATACTTAGAGGGTGCTAAGTGCTTCTAAAACGAAATTGTCTTTGCTTGTACTCTGAAGTCCGGCTATAAGCAAAAGGTCACAGCCACCCCTGTCAGGAATGTCCCCTTGTTATTCTCTCATACAGAACACAAAGTACCCTTTTTCTCAGTGGTTTTGCATGGGAGGAAAAGTTATTTAAGGGAATTCTAGGACCCTGACCGGGGGAAAAAAACACAGCCGTGGACTTGGCACCACTGCTTTCCAAGAGCGCGGAATCCCCGTCATCACCCTGCATGATGCATCTCTCCTCTCCTACTGCTGACTCCCACATGTTGGTGACTGCATGGGCTCAGGCATTTCCAAGGGAGCTGGCTAAGTGCACAGCAACTGCAGTGGCCTTGCTTGCATTGCCGCTGACGTGCAGGTAAGTAATTTATTGATCCGTAAAGCACTCCAAGACGCTCAGGAAGGGATTATGTCATGCCAACGCCGAGCAATAAAATAAAAAATGATGGACTTTTTGTGAACACGAGGGTGATTTAGGGTTTGTAGCTGGAAGTGTAGTTAAAGTACATTTTAAGTGGAAATCAAGGTAGGTAATGAATTACTCCACGTCCGGAAAGGCTGCTGGGACTTCATTTTCCTGGCTTCTGACTCAAGAGCTAATATTCTCACTGTACACTAGAGGACAACAGAGGATCAAGCACAAAGCAACTGAAAGAGCCTTTGAGCTACAGTAGGGGATGATATTAAATGAGACACAAATGTATGCATATGCATATTTTTGCCTGAACTGTAATCTAGTGCACGTGGGACATGGAATAAGGGATAGAATGTGAAATCATTGCTCCGGCATTGGAGATCAGAAGTCTGGGTCTGTACAGTTGTCATTTAATGGCAGAGCATCCATTATTTCTATCATGGCGACAGAGAGTCGGAGGAGTAGAGTGGAAACACAAGAGAAAGCAGCTCCAGGCCCTTTACTCCATGGAAGAGCGGCAATGCCATCGGCAAGGTAACCGGAGTAACCGATGGGCACTCATGATGAGCCAGTGAGATGATGATGAGGCTTTCAAGTTCTAGTTTTGTTTGTGACAGAGTAGAATAGAGAAAGTCAGAAAATGAGTAAGATGATTGATCAAAGACTGGATTCCTCCCCCTGCCCCCCACCCCATGGACTTCACTGAAGTCACTAAGTCACATTACTTCTTTGCAAGATTGAATTTCTAATTAAAAGCTAAGGTTGCATTTCAGCTGGCTGAATAAGTTTTCATTATAATTGACGTGTTGTACAGGTTGAACCTTTGCAGTCAGAATCAAGCTCAATGTCATTTACTCCAAAATAACTAGATAAAGGATTGCAGTCATGTTGATCCTGATACATTGGATATTGGATAAATTGGATGATGGTGATGAATTCCTGCACTTCAACATTCACCACTAAATTCCTGCAGAAAATACCTAAAGACTATCTTTGAAAATCTGTCTTGAAAATACCCAAAGGCAATCCCTCTCTGAATAAGCTCATCCAGTGACTAAAAGTTGTGGGACCTGTGTACACTCATATAATCTACCTGGGTCATTCTGAAGCCAAATGTGGAATAGACTGATTCTCACTTTGCATTCTTTAATTAAAGTATCTCCTCCACACCCAGCAATCAAAGAAACAGCACATTTTTGAACACACAAAATTCACACCCACAATATGCACATTGCCCCCATTCAATAAAGCATGAAAATATTATTTTTAAAATGCTCATTTTAAAATGCACAGTTTCATAAATGCAGATTTTGCTATCCACGTTTTCCAGAAATGTGCCATTTTCGAAGGGGCTCACAATTTCAGATTTGTGTGAAACAATGTATCATACATGAATGTGAAACTGTTTATCGAAAAATACAGGCACAATCTTGTTTGGGGTTATGTACAGGACTTGCTCAAATGTTTTGCAACTAGAAATGAAATTTGTATGCATCCCTAATTTAAATATAGTTTCTATTTTTAAAAAAAGCAAGCAGATGGGGAAATTTCATGTGAAATTATTGGTATACAGTGTAAAGTAGGAGTCAAGGAGTGATTTTTCTCCCAAACCTCAAAAGCAGCTTCAACTGCTGAGCAACTTTGATCCTAAATATGCCATTTGACTGATCAAATATAGTGCATTCTTAAATGGGATATGTTTGCTGGATGCAAACATTGAATTCTAAAGAATACAGATGGGAATGGAAGATTTTTATTGGCATTAACAATGGAACTGCCAATCAATCTGAAATTAATCCACTTATTATTTAATAGCATTCATTGGCACACATTAGCATATCACCGAAGCTCAATATAAGAAGTTTTGATATTTTGAAGAACAGCCTGGCTCTTAGATCAAGCAGTGATCAGTACTCTAGAGAGAAGCACATATCAAATTTAGTCATCTGGACCATGTTATCCAGATTCTGTCCCCATCCAGAGACCCCCTGGGATGTCACCCCAAGAACATGAGTCCCCAAGGACACCTCTGCCTGAAGACAACAACGCACAAGGAGCCACAGAGGTCAGGATTCCAGGCATGGAGACCCCCCATTAAATATGTTCATCCACCCCTGCAGCTGTGGAGACTGAATAGGAAAACAGGCCAGCAGGGTTTGGAGCTTGTTGGAAGAAACTGCAGCCTTGGACCTCCATGAGGTCCTCCAGCTGCACTGTGAAACTGACACAGGGATGGGCAGTCATAGGAACATCAGAAGCTGCTTTATGGCTTGGTACACAGCCCAGTATTGTCAGCACGGATGGTCAGCAACTCTCCAGGGCATCACACAGGAGGTGTTTGGCCCTACCTGGTGATGCCAGCGACTGAGGCTGGGACCTTCTATATGCCAAGAATGTGCTCCATCATTGAATCATGGCCCCCTCCCTCCACAACCCCTCCCCCAATGCTGCCTGAGGAGGATAAGGACTACCCAATCCTCTGAGTCCTCCCTGTGTCCTCAAGAGCCCACTTGCTGTCAGGGCAGAACAAAGGAAAGGTGAGATAACTTGCAATTTAATAAACAAATGCTGTCATTCATTGTCAGAAGGAAAGGCCACCTTTAATCCTTTATTTTTCTTTCCCTATTACAAAACCTACAATCATTTCAAAAATAAGCTAGTGGGACCCTTCCCACCAATTAAAATTGGTGCCCACCCCCAATTAATCAACTACAGTTCCTGATTGAACCAATGCAAGGTTACAGCCTTAATTGTTATAATTTGCATCAGAAGGGGAAAAAAGTTGTTGGAAAAATGTTCAACAGCTTTATCATACAGGTGTTTGTATAGTTAATAGATTTTAAAAACGGTTCCTTGGCATCATGAGAATTAAGTGGCCCTGCAAGACCCTAAACTATTGGTAGAATGGCAACTTAAGCACTGCCAAAACTGAGGACAAGAATGGACATAGATTTGCATACAGATTGCACATGCTAATAGGTACACATGTAGAAATAATGGCTATTTATGCAAAAAGAAATGACATGCATCTTAAGCTGGGGGTATAAGATGCAGGGCATTTACCTGGAGGTGACCTGT
The DNA here is from genome assembly GCF_004798865.1 of Varanus komodoensis. Lineage (NCBI taxonomy): Eukaryota > Metazoa > Chordata > Lepidosauria > Squamata > Varanidae > Varanus > Varanus komodoensis. Next base: position 7,648,898 of record NW_025335856.1, read on the forward strand.
TTGCCTACGCAATCTACTGTTCAGGTGCTAAGTGCAATGAGCCAGTGAGGTACACTAATTGGGATAAAACTGGGGAAATCTGGAGTCTAGTCCCTGCTCAGCCATGAGGTGTGCTAGGTATCTTTTGGACCTACTTTTTTCACTGACTCTTGGTCTAACCTACCACACAGTTCTTCTGTGAGGAGTTCTTCTGAGAACCAGTGTGGTGTGGTGGTTAAGAGCATGGGACTGGGACTCAGACGATCTGGGTTCTAGTCCCCGCTCAACCACGGAGCCAACTGGGTGACTTTGGGCCAGTCACAGACTCTCAGCACAACCTACCTCTCAGGGTTGCTGTTGTTGTGGGGATAAGATGGAGGAGGAGATGTAAGCTGCCTTGAGCCCTTTGTAGGAAAAAGGCAGGGTATAAATCGAAAAATAAAATAAAATATATAAATAAGGCAGAGGTTTATGCACTCTGCCTTGGGATCACTGGAGAAAAGGCAGGTTACAGATACAAGAAATAAATGAAATGATGCCCAGCATTGGAGGAGTGAAGAACCACCCACTGATGAACTGATTTTAAAAAAGATTCTGGACTGTGCTGAAATGGACAGCCTGACTTTGTCTCTGAAGGAGAAAGAGGATACATACTTCTGTCAAACTTGGAACTCCTTCTATTATTGGCTAGAGAAACAGGACTATGCATAGATTCTGAATATGTCTATGGATTGCTATAAAAAAAAATGGGGGGCTGACCCAGCAGGTCTGATGTCTTTGAGGACTGATGTTTCTAGTTTCTTCTTTTTAATTTGTAGAAAATAATAATAATGAAACTTATTTAAAATAAGAAATAAATGAAATGAATAAATGTTGATGGGCATTTCAGCTTCAAGGCCTGTCTCTTAATTTGTGTGGTTCTCCCCCCATCCCTCTTTTCAATGGATTTGGAATATACTAGGTAGGGGCAAGTGAGCAACATTTGAAATATTAGAACTCCCTGAACATTGTCTTGCTGTTTGTCTCATGCCTGATTCCTCTATGTATTTTTAATTCCTTCTTATTTGCACAAACCTCCTAAAATTTGTATAAATTCCTCTGGATCAACTAAGAATAGAGCTGATTCAGTCTACTGAGAAAATTTGCACAAATTAGGACATTTGCAGAAATTATCGTTGGAGGTACTCCTGAATCCAGAAGGGTCACTAGAGGCTTGGAGGACTTGGTGGCATGGAAGACCTTGAGAAGTTTAGCTTGATATATCAGTTTCATTCTCATCTGGACAAGAGGTAGCCTAGCTATAGTCATCCATGCTCTGGTGACCTTTTCTCTGGATTACTGCAATGTGTCGCATGTGGGCAGCCTTTGAAAATGGTCTGGAAATGTCAGTGGGTCCATAAGAGGCCAGCAACACTGCGAACAAGGACTGGCAAATGTGGTCACATGATGCCAGTCCTCTTCCAAATGCAGTGGCTGCTAGTCCATTTCTCGACCTGATTCAAAGTGCGGATTTTATCCCCACTGGCCCAGGCCTGGATGACCTCAAGGTCTGTCTCTTTCCATCTATATCTGCCCAGTTCCTATGATCCTCCTCAGAGGCCGTTCCCCAAGAGCTCTCACCAAGGAAATGGGGGTTCCCAAAAAGGACATTTTCTGTGGTGGCACCCCCACTTTGCAATGAGCACCCGAGATAGTTTACCCTGGTGCCTGTACTGGGCCCTTTTCAGAGCCAGGCATGCTAACAGTTCAGTTCATGTTTCAAATCTGGTGTCCTATTTTAAGTCTTTGCACCGCTGCTAAATTCTATTGGGTTGTTAATTTTTATATGACAGTTTGCACATTTTAGAACATTCCTCGTGTGTTTTATCATCTATTTTGTAGTTTAAATTGTTGTGAACATCCAGAGAGCTTCAGCTATGGGGTGATATAAAAATGTAATAAATAAATTAACTGAGAAATAGGAAAAAAGATTAACATGTGTCCAACAATTTGTGGATATTTAAAGCAGACATGTGCTAACACTTATGTTCATAGCACTGAATGTGGCAGTTTCAAGTGATTTGACAGGATAAATAAATATTGTAAGCCGTCCTGAGATCTTGTATAATAGAATGGCATACAAAAGCTGCTGCTGCTGCTGAAGATGATGATGATGCTGATGCTGTCATGCAGCCTTGGGCTGGACTGGACTGCACTTCTAAAAAAGGGCACCTGCAAAAAGAAGACTGTAAAGTAATTTATGTGTCCACCATTTCTACGGCACCCTCTCCCAAAAGAGAACAAGGTATGGTCCTAAAATTCTGTCCCAATTATTATATATGATAAAAAATCAAGTTTAAATTACAGAAAACATTTTAAATGACAAATAATGGCATGTGACCTCATTTCCCAGCACAAGAGGGACGCAGCTGAGCTTTTATGACAAAAGTGCTTAAGCTTCCCTTTCTTCTCCTTCCCAAGCTTCACTTGAAAAGGTGCTTTAGAAATGTCAGCTGTGATAATCAATTTATTATGAATTGGCCATCAATGGATTTCCATTTGCACCTATCAGAGATGCAAAAGTTGAAAAGGTTTGCATCAATCAGCGTCAGATGCAGAGAAGGAATGATGACACCAAGCCAAATCTGGAAAGAAATGAGAGTGACAGAGGCAAGCCTTGCCGTTAGTTGCCCTTTTAATTTAAACCAGCAAAGCTAGGATTTAACACGACAGTTATTATATGCTAATTAAATGTTTGAATAATTGATCAAATGAATTATTTAAAGTGCCTTTCCTGCAACATAACAGGTATAATAGGAGATTTTTGCTACACTGGGGGAACAGAGACTTAATAAATAAGTGATAATAAATAGAAACCAGATATTATTTAACATTCAGCTGTGATCTTCTCCCAGCTATTTCAAAATATTTTAGTAAAAGGCCAATGATCCTGGAGCAAGAAAAGGCAGGCGGGTGGTTCTAGTAAGAGTTTGGTGGCCCTCCCTGCAGGAGGACGTGGATGGAACGCCTCCTCCACAAGAGCAGTGGTGGCGGGGGAGATAAGTTATAAAAATAATAATAATAAAAAAGCTTGCCTCCCTGCTGGGAATTCCTGCCTGCCTTACAATCCTTGTTCTTGCCACATTTCTCTTCCTAGGAGATGATTAAACATGGCAGCCCCATCACCGGCTGCTCCACTGACACCAGCACAGATTTCCCCAGAGCGGGGGCTGTTCTTCTGCAGATCTCATTTGCTTTGCTATAATGATGATGGTGAAAAAGAGAGAGGAAAGGCCGTGCATTGTTCAAGGCTGATTAATTCATTTGGATGAGCTCAACAGAACTTGGGTGTGTCCTTGTCTCCCACCATGCAACTGTATGCAGCCTCTTGCAAGACGAGGAGGGGATCACAAGCAGGACGGGGTCCACACTCAAGCCTTGGCATCTCCAGTGAGAAAGATCAAAGAGCATCTCATGGAGAAAACATCTAACACTGGTGTTTCACACAGCTGGGGAGCGGTCTTTCCCCGAGGTGGAGCACCTGCGTTGCCTACAGAAGTTCCTGGGTTTGATCCCCAGCATCCCAAGGTGGGATTAAAAAAGAACCCCTTCCTGAAACCCCAAAGAGCTGCTGCCAGTCAGTGTCAGTAATGCTGGGCTATATGGATGGATGGCCCTGACTCAGTGGCTTTCACTCAGGTGGCTTTGGATGTTCCCATGAATCAGCTTACGTCCAGGCTGGGAATCTATCTCTAGTCCATGTCACTTTTAAGTGTATTCACATTTAGCTCTATTCTGTTCCACCTACACATGAGTCTGAAAAACAATAACAGCTACATAAATCTCACATTCAAATGAGTATTTAATTATATATATTTAATATATTTCTCACCATCAATCAGACTGCTTGACTGACTGCTAGTATTACATGAGAGAGAGGGAGAGAGGGGGAGGGGGAGAGCTTCTTTCAATCCACTATCTTCACAGTCTTTTCCTAAACTGAAAACCTAAAATGTGTGGATCTGAGTCACACACACAGATTCAAGGGGTGGGAAAAAGAGTGAAAAACATGGGAAGTCTTCCTTCCAAGCAGGATATGGCATAGATGTGAAAAGACCTTGCCCACCTTGAGAAGGACAGGGTAAACATTTTTTTAAATATATAGGTTGCACACACCCATTTATATCTATGGAAACATACTGTAGCCTATATTCTTATCATAATATTGATTGATTGATTGATTTATATCCTGCCTTTTTCCTACAAAGGGCTCAAGGCAGCTTACATCATTCTCCTCCTCTATCTTATCCCCACCACAACCACCCTGTGAGGTAGGTTGGGCTGAGAGTCTGTGACTGGCCCAAAGTCACCCAGTGGGCTCCATGGCCGAGCAAGGACTCAAACCCAGATCGCCTGAGTCCCAGTCCCACGCTCTTAACCACTACGCCCCACTGGCTCTCAATATGGATGGACCTTTGATCTGACTAACGTTTATAGGGCCTGTGCTGAAGAAAGGAGCATAGAGCCAGTAAAAGTAGTCCAAAAGAGTATAATATGATAGAACTTGAAAGGAGTTTGTCCTTTGTTCGCAACTCCTTGACTCCTTTCACTATTGCTCAAGCAGATGGAAAAGTGCTATCACTTAATGGTACAGGAAATGCTGCCCATGTAGGATATTCCAGGCCCTTTTATCTGAATGCCTTCCTGAAATAATCTAAAAAGTAGTAGGGATGTTAAGAACGCTTTCTGCATCCTCCAAGAGCTGCTGCACATTGGAGAAGACAAGGCTAATGGTCTGACATTGTATCAGGCTGGCTCTTGTGCACCTGTTCAGGTTCCTGAGGATGATATCCCTGCCTCTTTTTCGCTCATACATCGTTTTCCTCACCTATCTTTCTCTGTATCCCACAATTTAGAGTGGAATTTACATATTTCTAATGCAAATTCCTTAAGATGTACATCAAGATGACATCTGGATCCCAAAGACCCATGTGGAAGTCTGTGGGGGAAGCTCTGCGAACTGGGTTGTCCATTGGCCAAATTAACCCTACTACAAACTGACCAGGTAGACTTAAATTCATATAAGATTGCAAACATCTTTTCCTTTTCGCATAAAAATCCATCCATATGTTCATGTCTTTTCCAAATGCATGCTTCAACTGTATCCATTTTTAAAATATGAGCATTCTCTCCCATTGCTTAAAGTTTATTTGTGCACATGTTCCAAAAGTGTGCATTTTTAAAACACGCCAAGTATAATGTTTTGGTCTACCAATCACACTGCAAAATTTAACAGATATGGCATTTGACTGAAGATTGTTCCCAAGTGTGTCCTCAGTCCAGAAGGTAAGAACTGGATAAATATAGATAAAAATGAACTGAAATGAATTTCTCATTTATTCTTGCTGCAATATCGCACAGATTTGCTGTTGGTGTACCAATGCCGAACCTGCTCATAATCCGGCAACTATACCCTGGACTGTACCCCAAGCCTTACAATTAGTGAACTGTTTATGTATTTATATTACATCTTTTTTCCTTCCAAGGAATTCAAGGCAGCTTACATTATTCTTTTCCTCTCAATTGGATCTTCAGAAAAACAACTCTGTAAGGTAGGTCAGGCTTAGACCCTGTGACCGGCCCAAAGTCACTCAGTGCATTACAGAGTGGAGTTGGGACTGAAACCCAGATTGCCTGAGTCCCAGTCTAGCATTTTAACTACTTCACCATACTGGGAACTAGAACACAAGTCCCTTTGCATCTGTGGTTATATCTGCCTTCCTCCAAACTGGCATGCTCATGAGTGTTACCTGTGATTCGCTCAATTTCACATTATGTGCCACAGCCTTCTTTCTATGCAAGTTTATGCAAATCTGAAGAGTTGCTGAGCATCACACACTTGATGGGCCTACTGGCACAACATCTTACCCACCTGGGTGTCAGTGTGTTTGCTTGCTTTCTGACTGAGCCGGGGACAATATTTGTAAACTGTCATCCGCTCCAAACCTTATCCAAAACAATTATTTTATGGTTTTTGCACCAGGAGAGGGAAATCACCACTACCAGGACCCTCTGTATTTACAGTTGACTAGACAGGACAGAAGGTTGCCCAAGCCCTGGACCACTTTGTTGGTTGGTTGATGAGCGTAGCAGGTCGGGCGTGGGTGTTGCAGCAGAAGAAATTGTATGGTGATGGGGAGAAGTGGCAGTCACCGCAAGTCAATAACTCAGCAAGGATAGTCAGAACGCCACACCGACGGCAACAAACCGTCTTGCTATGGACGAACAGCGCAATATCCTGCCGCAGCAGTCTATTAAACTGCTACTCAGACACTGCAGCGCTAGCCTGTCACCAGAGAATACCACTGGGATATACTCCACACAAATACAACATAGAACATGCATATTTCTACCTAGCTGACTCTTGTCTTAGATTAAGGAAAACAACAAAATAGAAACACCCCAAAGAGAGAGAGAGAGAGAGAGAGAGAGACGCACTGTTTTGTGCCTGATTTTGAAGTGTTCCTCCACAGCATTCTGTAACAGTCGCTAACATGCAGGTTTTGTTATCTGTTGGCCTCATGGTGATATTTTCCTTTTCTTTTGCAAAGCAGGGTCAGAAGCTCCATTGTTTGCATCCAACAGATGCAATAAGAGGCACCAGAGAAAGGAGGTAATTTGTGGAAATTTACAGCAGGAGATTGCCTAAGCAGGACTAAAAGCAGATCTAATATCTGCTAATTTAGCTGTTTTCTACTGTTACTACAAGCATCCATAAATAAACAAACACACACACACACACGTGCATCTTGGGATCAAACCACATGATGCATTGAATTAGCATTTAGCTGCCCCCTCTCTTTTCCTTCACCAGCAAGTATGTTGGGTCCCAACTGGGTGGGGTCCCAAATGGGCTGGGGCCATGCTGGTTGTGATGAGGAGCTTTAAACCTACCCTCCCAGTCACTTCTTTCTGAAATTTGTCTCCCCTGCATAGAAGCAAGAGGGGGTCTGTATTCTACACACGTAACGTATCATCACGTTTGACCCTCAGAGGGGCGTTCTCTCAAAGGCCACCATCCAAGCACTAAACATATCCACAACATCATAACTTCAGCTACGCTGCAGCATTCGGTGGTGGGGCCTGAAATCAAAATCCAGAACAAGAAAGAGTCAAATGCTGCCAGGTGTACCCAAGGCTTGGTGTACTAAGATTCTCACAAGCCCATGGTTGAGAGTTGTACTTGTACGTACAATAGGAGTGTGTTCACTGTTTCTTTATACACTGGAGTCTGCAGCCCAAGCACACTGCAAGGTGGAAATGCACAAGACACACATGCAATATACCCAGTTGCCAACCATGATGTATCCGTTCATGCATGCATGTTGCAAACATTAATAAATTGTGTTAGACTTTTCTAACGCAATAATGAAATATTTACGTGCCCTTGATTTTTTCCTACCTTAAGGAGAAAAAAATATGTCTATAGAGTACAATTAGTGGTGCAATACACACATTTGCAGTCTGCATTTGGAGCAGGATATTGTTTCTTTCTGTTCTCTCCTGGAGTCACGGGAGCAGAGGTAAAGGCCTTGCCAAATTATTTCTTCATCTACTTTAACACTGTTTGCTCTGGTTGGAAGCAGCTCCTCAGGGCCTCAGTCTGATTTGTGGCTGAGTGTTGCACACTTGATGGGCTTAAGTCAATTTGAGCTCACCTTACCTGGAGATTCTGGAGACTAGGAACTCGGTCCATCCCAAGCCTATGTTTTGCCATTACTCATCATCTATGCTGAGTCTGAATTGGGACTGGAAAGGGCATCTAGGTGTAGAGATTTTCAAGGAACCCATTTCATGGATAAAAATCCAATGGATTTTATCAACTCAGTCATATGGACTCCATTCTGTTTCTCCCATGCTGGCACTAACTCAATCTGATGAGAGTTAAGTCAGCACCTGGACTTCTATGTTTTACATGAACCATTTAAAAAGTTGGCACACATCTCAGAGTTGTGACTCAGCTCTGTGTGTGACTCAAATTGTGTGCTCTGCCATGGGGGCCTGTAACAAAGGAATAAAGAATACCCCCTCCCCTGCCCACAGTGTAATCACAAGCAAGAGAACACAATAAACATCATTTGTAGGAGCAAAGGTGTTACTAGAGGAAATCGGATATTGTACATACAACATTGGAGAATTCAGTTCAGGGAAAAGACTGAACTCCCCCACATTCTTGCTTGCACAGATGATGAGAACTCAAAAAGAATAACTGAAAATAATAGTTAAAATGTATGTGCATCTGATATGTTCAAAACACATAACCGCAGAAGAAAACTGAAGTGCCAATAACCTACTAGAAAAAATTTGCAGTAAGTTCTTTGTAAAGTAGAGAGAGTGGGGAAGCCAAAGACAAAGTAGTGAGAGAATGAAATGGACAAGGATATTTTCCAAGAGAATAAGCTCCACCCAGGATTACAAAATAAATGCAATAAAATATGTAAAACAGCATAAGTCCATATACACTAATTAAAAGACTCAGAATGCATTTGTGCGCCAGGTCCACACACATCACACATGTCACACAAATTCCTGACAGTTGAAAAGAAATGCAGCATGGTACATTCCTGTCACTGGATCAGAAACACTGCAGAAGTCCTGTTGGGAGCAAACAAAATGGATTTGCCAGCATCTCACAACCTGAGTCCCATTGTGCTCTCAAAGATATGCACAGGAGTGTGCCAAGACCTACTTATTTGTTTATTTATCCTTGCAGCTGGCGTCTCACTCAGCTGGGAGCTAAGACTTCCTACTTTCTCTTTCTCCTACCCCCTGTGTGTGTGTCTGTGTGCATGACTCAGACACACAATTGGGGCTTTTCAGTTCAGGACAAAGGTGTAAAAGTATCATTGAAGTTTATCAACCTATGCATGGTATGAGTGTAGATTTTCTCCCTCTCTTGTCAGACTAGAACTTGAATTTATCCAATGAAGCTCAGCAATGGGACCAAATATGTTTAAATATACATGATGCAATACTTATTTGCATCCCAAGTTTGTGCTGGTTTTCTTCTGCTGTTATTTTTGATATTGTTGTTCGGTGGGAAATTGGATGGAATAAAGGAAGGGGCAAACACCTCCCTCCTGGGAGGTGCCAGAGATTAAACCAGTGACTTCCTCAATCAGAGCAGGTGCTCTTGCCGCAATTCTTCCATCGCTCATCTGCCCATCATTACAACTTGATTCATTCTTGCCTTCTGCTTCTGCTTTCGATGAGCCAGTGTTATAGGGATGGATACAATTCTTCCCCACCATTCCCTTGGAAGACATTGCAATGGCCATAAGACAATGGGAGAGTTGGGACAAAGATGGCCATGCATGCGTTGCAGCTAAATCTGTCTGTGGAATCTGCATGAAATACAGATGATTTCAGATTTCTGTGAATTCCACCCACTAATTCCCCAGCAGAGCCACTTTTCCTGAGCTGCATGAATTTTGCTGATATGCAAACAATGTTGTTTTTGCTTCACATCCTGGTATCTTATACAAACTTTGTTGCTACAAAAATACTATCTAGCTATTGATTAGTACCAACTAGCACTGTGCATTTCCCCCATTGGCTAAGCATGACAGTCCCTATTTTGGGGGGATGTGCACATTCTGGGGAGACCGATACATTTTCAGAATCAAAATCTGTGCAAGTCACACGAACACCATTTTCAGGAATTACACACACACACCCATTTATCAATGAGCAAATGAGAGAAAACAAAAGGAGTCTGGCAATCTGTGAAGTGCAGACAGAACAAATTTAACTAAATTCATGCATCCTTAGTCACTGCTTCATAAAATAGAAACTCCTAGTTTCACATGGGATAAATGGAGGGTCCAGGGTCTGGGATTAAAGGTGCTGCGATCCACCCTGTGATTGAATAATTGAATAATAATGTGCAAGAACCTGAAACTTCTCTAGTTCCAGCAATGGCTTGAACTGTGATCAGGCTGCATGTGGGGAGGAGCAGAAGGTAATGAGATGAATATCAAAACAGCACCATTGCCACCCCTACCAAGCTGTGGAAAAACACCCACGAACTGAGCCCTGTATGTGAGATTCAGAGCTGATTTCCAGAAATGGTTTAAGAAGCCAGGATGGGAATGAAGGGGACATACGTTGCAAACTTAATAGGCAATTAATAAATAACTAATAGAAATTGCTCTCCCTAAAATGAGGCCTAATGAGATGTGTCATATGTTGCAGAGATGTGTCTAAATGATTTTCCAAAACAAATAGCCTCTCTTGTTGTGGCAACACAGCTTCCTGTCTGTGCTGGAGGACACAAATAATTTACATGCATTTTGACAGCATGTTATATGATAAAGCGCAATCATAATTCATTGCTGCATGGTGAAGGGGGGGGGGAGATTTTTTAATCATGCATTAGTGAAGTATTTGCACAGCCCATTCCACATCACAGAATGTAGTCAGCTCAGAACTCTAGGAAACAGTTTACCCAAACCCCAAACAGGGAGCAGACTATTCCCCTAGCACCAGTGTGGGAGCAGACTATTCCCCTAGCACCAGTTCCCATTTATCTCACCCTGTACAGGACCAGCTTGGGATATTCAAGGATTTAAAATACACGAGAAGACGGTGTGCAAAACAAGAGAGAGGAGGAGGGATTGCATTTCAATTTTGTTTTCTAATGTTTTTAATATTGTGTGGTCTTCATGTTTATAATTGAATGTTTTATTATGAGCTGTATTGTTGTAGATATTCAGTCCTTTGCAAATGCCTTGGATGTTGCAAGGCAGAAAGTAGTCTAGAAGTCCATGAATAAATAAGCAAACCTACTTATTTGGGAAATGTTCCATTAACATTATCCCCAGGGAAATCTGCTACCCACAGCCCTTTTTCAGATGGTATGGTTCAGATGCATGGTACTCTCTCTCCCGCTGCAACTATATTGAAATAACTCAGTACTGCATGACAAATGGGCTAACATCAGAGCACACACGTGGTCCAACCTTCATATAAGTGGCACTGGATCGGCCAGCCCCTCTCCCTGCAGAATGTGCCACTTTTTGTCCCCAGCTAATCTAGCGCTTGGCATTCTAACTATAGTCCCTCCTGGCTTGGCTCCAACAGACCTCCAGGGAAGCACACAGTATTGCTGCAGCCCATGGCTAGCTGTGAGGAACATGCTCTTCCAACGCTCTTGGAGACACACGGTAGCTTGCTGGGCTTCTAACTGTTGTAACATTTGTCCTCTGGACCCTGTATTTCGGAGGCTTCATTTGACTCGAAGTATCTCAGCAGGTTCTCCTGATGCTGGCTTTCATATATCATTCCTATTTTTGAATCTCTCCAAATTCCAGCAAATTGTTTTCACTTGTACTTTACACAGTTAAATAGAAATAAGTTGGAACAAAGGCAGCAGGCCTGATATGAAATCACATGAGCAGCCTTTCCAGCTTTCTGTCTGTACGAGGGAAGGTGAAATCAGCATGGCTTTCAGAAAATCAGCCTGAAATCCATTCTGACCCAAGTTGTATCAGATCACAAGCTGCTTTCACCCCCTTTCCTCATCAAAATGTGTGCATATTTTCAAGTAGTTTTCCAAATGTGTGTGTCAGTTGTGTTTTGAACTGTAGGCCCCATTCATCTGCCTTAATTTCTGCGCATGTTTCAAAAATGTGGATTTTTCAAATGAACTGCACTGCAAGTTCAGAAATGCCTTGGTTTTGACTGGAAGCTGTGCTGGGTCTGCATTCACTCCCAGGAGGTGCAAACTTGATGAATTCTTGTACAGAAATGGAAATGAATTTCTCACGCAGCCCTAAGTGCATAGTGACTGGCAGTGGCATTCCAGTGTTTCAGAGAAGGGTCCTTCTGAGGCTTTCCTGGAGGTTCCAGGGAATCAACCTGGAATTTTCTGCATGTACAGCAAGTACTTTGTCACTGAGCTATAACCCTTCCCAAAATACTGTGAAGACCTCTCTTTCCTTTTGCCTGTTTAGCGCTATATTAAATAGCAAGGAGTTAAACAACTGGATCATTGTTTATTTGTTTCTGGGGTTACATTGTTGAGCAACCTGGAGTTATTGGCTGGAGAAAATGTATTTGCATATTATAATAATGTAATGATTATCAGTTATGTGCAGCTCTGAAGAACTTTTTCTTTAAAAAAAATAACATACAACCATTAATTAGGTCTAATAGAGCAGTGCTTTGGCAAGGAATTGACTGTGGATGTTTCCCGGCCAGCCCTTTCAATGTAAATATCCCAAAAAAACAATCACTTCTCTGACAATAATTTGTGAATTTTAAGGTTATTGACTTCTTCAAAGAAGCAAGGACTCCTACACTAGAATGGCAGGCATCAGTTAATGGAACTTATTCAGCAGTGTTGAAGAATCTGTTAGGACAAAGTAGACTGGTTTTGATGGATCTTGGAAGACTCTGGTGCCATGTAGAACTTTGGTCAAAATTCCAAAATACTATCATTTTGAAAACAACCCCCACATTATCTTGCTCTTCCCATTTTGCCTGGGCAGATGAATTGGTTTTTAACAGTTATTATCATTCCAGCTGATGAGTTCCTGTAGTATTTCTCTGTATATTTATTTTTCTGGATTGATGCTTCGATGAATTTTATTCTTTCATTCTCTCATCTGTATACAGTACTCCAGCACACACTTTGGTAAGGTGAAAGACAGTATAGAATGTTAAAAAAATGCCATTTGACTGCCTGGTTAATGCTTTGTCTAGCTGCAAATACTTGTATTCACTCATGCTGAGGCTTCAGCCATGCTCAGATTTGGGCTATGGGGTCTTCTCAGAGGATAAGCAGAAGGAGAAGGGCCCCCACCTAGACTTCTGAATTCCTAAGAATGCTGAAGAGTCTGCACACATGTCAACCATGATACTGGAGTCCCAGCACAGTTGTCTAGGTTCCTGTGTAGCTTTTGGGCATGCATCTTCCAACCATCTCCATCTCTTCAGCAGCAGAGAAGACGGCATCAGGAAGCAGCTCAAGGACTACCCTCACAGTGCATGGCTAGCTATGTATCAGTGTATTTAGGAGGAAGAAGTGGTTTGTATAGGGACCTGCCCATATTATGCCCTGTCTAGGAAGGAAGGGTCTCCAGATCCCATGCCAGCCCTCCATTTGTACAACATTGCTACCAAAGTAGATGCTTCCTTAGTGCTCCAGGATCTCACACAAAGCTTTCCTGAAAAGGGGCAAACAGACACTCATGTTCTTTGGCTTTAGTTGCCCATGATGCCATTCAATCTGATTAGCCTTGGCAGCCCTTGGAAATTTACTGGCAAGTGCCCTTCATGTCAAGCCAAATGTGGTGCCAAGATACCCTTATTGACTGTCATCATGTGAGCTGCCACTGGGAATCAAGTTATGCAGCAGGTGGGTAAACAAGGCTAAACCCCAGAGAGGTTCACCTGGCACTGGCACTTTATCCTTTTCAGCGCCAGGCTAAAACCTTTTTATTTTCCCAATGTTTTAAGATCTGATTGTTTCAATACGGGTTTTATTGTTGAAAGGTTAAGATTTTGACTAGGATGCTATGTTTTATTCTGTTTTGCCCTCTTGTTAAACTGTCCCAGGACCAAAATAAGAAAAGGTCTAAAAAGTTTCTAATTAATTAATTAATAATGCAACCAAGACAAAGCAGACGGCAACCAGGGAGAGGGCGACTTGCATCATGCCAACATGCATGTGTCCATTTCCAAACAATTGCTGAAAATGGGAGGCATTTTTCAGCACTCATGAAAGTGAACAGGGGATGGGATGAGAAGTTCCCCCTCAGCATTCCCCAATTTCCATTGCACCTGGCACTGCAGAACTGAACTGCTGTTGACAACTGTTTAGAGGCATGCTAAGGCAGCTCTGCTGGCAGTCAAAGAGATAACTGCTCTCTCCCAACCCCGCGGCTGTATCACAAGGGTGTGGTGCTTCCTGCCTGTGTCTGCTTTATCCTACAAGTCCTTGGCGCTGACAGGGGCTCTGTTAATCCCCTTGTGAAATGTCACTTTGCAGGCGTGAGTTGAGAGAGGTGAGAGAGAGAAAGAGAGAAAGTTTGAACATGACTTCTTGTTAATACAAAGCTTGTCAAACCCATCACCTAGAAATGCTGAATGTCTTTATTAGATTCCTTTATCTCCCCACGAGATTGGAGGGACAAGACTGCCTGATTCTCTAAGGAGATGTCATCATCCAGAAACTAATTAAGGGCTGAGCAGGAAGTGGGGCGTCACACACTCTGGAGAACAAAATGTATTAGCAACCGAAGTCAACGAAGATATTGCAAGTGAACTTCAGATCGGAAAGGGCAAGCTGGGAATTTGACAATAACTCTCTGCTTCTCCCACCCCTTCAGCCTGCTCCCCATCACCCCTCCCTGATGCATTGTTTTTCCTGAGGGACAAAGATGCCTAGATTGAGTCTGATGATTCCCTGGCATTTCAGAAGACAGCTTGAAAGCTATTCATGGGCAGAAAGAGGAGAGCAGTTGACCATCTCTTTGCTAGAGCGACCAAAGTATATGATTAGCAGAAGCACATGGCACAACTCTTGCCACATGGCAACCTTTCAAAATGCAGAGGTATCTGTGCATGTGCACTTGTGCACGTGTGTGCATGCACATACACCTATATAAAGGCTCCCTATATAAGGAAACAACCATGTCAAGAAGTCTGGGCTTGAAACCCTCTGCCTGACATGCCAGTTTTCAATGCAGAACAAACCAATTCTCTGCCAACAGTCTGAAGGGTACTGTCTGTCAAGAGCTGTATCACATCGTTTGCTGTTGCTGTAACTCTGCTCTTGGGAAAGGCCCAAGGGAGACCCATCTCAGTGAGGACCTCCTTACAGCAGCTCAAAAGTTTCACTCAGTTCCACTGATGAAGCCACAAAGGGTGGTCAAGTTTTTAATAAGGCTCTGCTTCATTCTACCTACCACCTTTGCTGTAATTTGTCTTACAATGAAGGGGAAGGGAGAACTTCTCAGAAATTTCTGGGAATCCCATGGGAATAAAGGCACTGTTGGAAGACTAGGGTACGTCCAACTTAGTGAAATGGCTGGATGGGCACTCCATATCTCGCCTGTCTGCCTGCCTTTCCTTTTCATTTTTGCAAAAAATAAACATCAATGCAAGCAAGAAGCACTACAGAAATATGAATAGTAAAACAAAAGCAAGCCCTGCACTCACCAGACAGCTGCTGTTCTCCTAAGACTGTCATGGGGGATATCACTAACTGCATTGACAGCACGGGGTGCAGATTCTCTTTCAGGATTAGGAAACTCTTTGGGGCATATTCCAGTAAAGAGCAGGGCCAGGAGCAAAAGGAGGGAAGAACAAATGCAAGAGAGGCAGAGCCAAACATGCACACGATGAATGCTGGCATGTTTTAGCTTTGAGATCTAACCACCAGTGCTAAATCTTAGGAGAACCATTTCAACATTGTAGAATGACGGAAGAGGAGAGCAGGGGGGAAATGCACAAAAGCTGAGAAATTGCCAAATGATAGGAAGGAGGTAGGAAAAGGGACTGAACTAGGAGGCATTGGCAGGCCTTCTGGGACCCCCAGGAAAGTTAAATTTTCCTAGGTTCTGAGATTCTCCACCCCTAGCATAGCATGTTTCACATGTATCCATCTATTATATTTATCCCCTGCTTTTTCTCCTGCAGGGAACTCAAGGCAGCTTGCATGGCTATCCAGCTCCTTCCCCTCTCTTTCCCAGGTTATCATCACAACAATCTGGGAGGCAGGTAAGGCTGAGAGTCAGCAACTGGCCCAAAATTATGCAGCAAGCTTCAGAGCTGACTGGGGAGTAGAATCCAGAACTCTCAAGTCCCAGTCCAACACTCTCAACAGTATGTTTTACTCTGACACCATCCTATAAAAGATGAGTGCTTCCATGGTCCTGGAAGGGAGATTTCTCTACTCCGATAGTGCTGGGAAGCCTGCTATTTCATTGCATGCCAAGGTGTTAAAGTGAGCAGCAGCTGCGAGAAGGAGCTCTCTCTCTTGGCCACCCTCTGAGCCTCCTTTGGAGGTGGCGCTAGAGGAAAACATCTGGGTAGGACCACAGCGTCCCGGGAGAAGCTGCCTGGAAGAGGCATTCCATCTGGTATTGTAGTGGCCCCCCAGTTGTGGAATGAACTCCCGAGGCCCACCTGGCACCAGCTTTGCCATCTTTTCCGCAAAAAGACTGCCCTTTACTCTCAAGGCATTTAATGGCATGCGTGCACCACTTCAACAGGTCTTGTTTTTAATTGAAATTGCTTTAGCTGTTTGCAGTGTTTAGAAATGTGTATATGGAAATATGCTGCATTTCATGGTGTCTTAGACTGAATTTTATTGTATCTGGATCTGACGCAGCAATTTTATTGTATTTGTGTTTTACATTTTGTGAATTGCTGTGAACTGCCCTAATAGCTTCAGCTACTGAGTTGAAATGATAATGATAATAATCACAGTTATCCCCCCGCCCCCACTGTCTCCATTGTGAACATCTCCACCCAACCGACTCTCCACAGAGGGTGACACTGCAAAGTGGTGGCTGAATGGCTCATTACCCACAGGCAGACTTAGCAAAGAAAACAACATCCTGGACAGTGAATCCAGAATAGATTAATCTGAGGCTATTAGACACTTTCTGCCAGTGTTCTTAAAATATGCACAGTGCCCTTTTCTACGGGAGCATCAGATAGGCCATAACAGCATTCACAGACACTGGATTTCAGTACATGCAAGAAAAGGAAGCCAAGGAGGTGGTGCATAAGAAGTTCTCTTATACTGAAGACCAGGCAACAATGTGGATATGTTTAAACAGGAGACCTTTCAGCCCTGTCTGGAGATGCTTGCTATTTGCATGGAATGGACTTGCCAGCTCTGCAGGATCGGGGAAAAGATTCTGACTCAAACAAAGAGGGAGACAGGAAATTGGAGAAGGCAGTGCCAAGGGTGGAAAAATTGGAGGTAGAAGCAGAAGGGGGAGAAAGCCAAACTGTTCTTGATCACATGGAATCCTGCAGGCTTTCTGGAGAGGACCAGGGGAGAAAGGGCTCTGAGCAATCCTAGTTAAGAAGGGAGGATCAGCTTCAAGAGAGGAGAAGCTCCAAGAGGTTTGCTTCAAGGAAGAAAGAACCACCTTGAGGGTTTGGTCCCCAGTAATTTGCTTACTGAAAGGAGAGGATTTATTTATTTAGGAGACTTCTATGCCACCCCATTCTCCGAAGCCTCGAAGAATCAAGACTAAATAGCTTGAATCAACATCCAAATGGGTCCTTTTAAAGGACTTGACTAATTCCATAGAGATCCAACACAGCTTGCTCCTTTTGTTCCTGGTTATTGTCCAGAGCGTGGTCTGTAGCCTGCAACCAGCTTCACTTGCTCACAGTTTATCATAATATAAGCTCACGACCGATATAGCATAAGCCCAGTTCCTGCACTTTACTTTGCGGGGGGCGAGGGAGGGAGAGCTGACCACGACAGTACCGAACCTGGAACTTTTTGCATACACAGTCTGTGCTCTTCCACTGAGCCCCCTTTTATTTTAGCAAGACCTGAGCTGGGCAGCTTTGTTCATCTGCATGTACTAGAGTGGAAAAGTGAGCCGGAGAGGGTGATTTTTGTTTGTTTGTTAGTTTGCTTGGCTAATACCGATTATGTTATGTTCGTATAAAAGGTGCATGGATTTGATGGCAGGCATGTTGTGATGAGATGTCATTTGTTCAATGTCTAATGTGAAATTAGAAGTGACAAGGTGTTTTCTGGAGATGGTTGTCAGAAAGCAGGATCTCAGCTGATGCTCATTAGGGATGATCAATGAACATGTTTGCCTACAGATGTCTCTCCCTGTCTGAAAGCCGCAAAAGGCTGCAGTTGAAAATATCTGAACTGTCGTGATGGCAAGCGTTAGGGTCAGGCCTATGAAATGCAGGGGAACTGAGCATTTCTTTGGGAGCTGAGGACAAGTGCCTGATTCATTGTCCGATGGCTGGCTGGTTTGCAGTCCCATGCAACCCTCGCTGGAGGGCAGGAGGAGGGAAAGAGGCACTCCATAATGTCCTACAGCATTCCGGATCATGTGGTATCTGATTGTTATCGCAGTCTGACGCGCTAACCACCTTGCTAAAATATCATTAGAAAGACAGGAATCAATCACTATCATAACAATGTGTGTCATGATAATATAACAAATTGACATAACAACAACAACAACTTTTTCTTTGGCCCTTTGAATACCGCATCTTAGTTTGTCAATGGTTGAGTTTTATCAGCTGTGACATCTCTTTGTTTGCTCCTCATTATTTGGAAGAAATACTTAACATTGATCCATCTAATCATTATGAAGATTGTTTACACTGAGTTTCCTTTTGCTTTATTTTGCTGATTTTTTAAGGAAAGAAACAAAGAACAAAACTGTGGGGCTTATAAATCATTATTGTTTTAACTTAGTTCCTGTACTTTTAATTAAGTTTTTTTCCCATTATTTTTATCTAGTTCATTTGTCTCCGTTCTGCTTATCCATCCTCACTTTCCCTCTTTCTCACTTCTCTATTTTTGCCTTCATCCCCAAGGCAGGCTTGGGTGTGAAATTATACATTTCCATCCAGCTAACGATCACTTTGAATTTTTAAATGTTATTAAATTGGATCACACTGTGGTCACTGGACTACAGTCATCTTGCTGAGATATTTACTTGCAATATTGAAAATGAAATTGGATTGAAGGCTGGGTGATGAAGAAGGGAAGCCGGGGAAACGGGGCGGCACTGTCCGTGGTACTGAAACTAAAGAGACTCCCTCGAGATTTTTTGCTGCACAAGTTCAAAGGAACATCTTATGTCAAGCCGTGCACGTATTGTAATATCTTTAATAAATCAATTACTTTTTGGCAGGGAAGTGTCACAGCATCTCAAATCCTTGTAATCACTTTGCCATTGCTGTGTTTTAAAAGCTGAAAATCCACAAAAGCAGGCAGGGAGGAAAGAGGCTGGCAGAAAACAAAAGAGAAATAATCAGTCGGTGCAATTACATGTCCATCCTCACAACATCCACCAGAGCTAAATGTGCTACACGAGTGCCTTGAAGCAACACGAGTGCCTTGAAGCAGAGATGCTGAGAACAGAATGACTTTCTGCAGGTAATATATTCCTTTAAATTCAACACCAAGCAAGCGGACTTCCACGTCAGGACCCCTCCTGAATTTCCTTTACCCTGAACCCCCTTCATGTACTTCTAGAATCACTCTGGAAAATGCTCATCCTGTCCCCCAGATAGATTTGGGGTTCAGGGTAGCTGCACAGGGGGAAAGGAAATCTCTTATCGGCAGTTTTTGTCATATGACAGCCAATCAGGGGAAACCCATTCGTAGCTGTTTGTCTGCAAGCACTGCTCCTAACATATGCGCTATTTAAACAATGCTTATTCTACAGGCATGGAACTGGGGCAGCAAGAGATGAAGCACTGTCCCAAGGGACAAAAAAAGACACCTGCTAATGACAGACCCTCGTGACACACCCCTCTCAGTGCTTCAGATGTGCCAAACTGCAATGCTCTGTCGGCCAGCATGTTCTCAACTTATTCATTTGTCCTGCCCCTAACCTTGTTTCCTTCTGTGAGGGTGGAAAATGCTTTCTTCCAGAAATCACTGTGCTGTTAAGGTTCATGTTCCAAAATCTACGTAAGTGGTTGAGTTACGCAACTAGACAGTTCCAGTTTCCAGTTCATGCGTTTGGAAACGAAATGTCCTGACCAGTGTTCTCCCCCAGAAGACCCCAGGAAGTGATGCCATGCTTTCCCTGCCATTCTGAGGACTGAACATGGTGGATGGCAGATGGAAAGAGCTGGGAGAGTCAGTGAGTTTGGCCCCTGGACCTCCACTGCCACTGCAGTTCTTAAAAGCTGGTGAGATGCCTGCACACACATGAACACACACAGTCTGTGGATGGGTTGCAGAAAGCGTGGTCAAGGATCCATTTCCCAAGTCCAGCATTAGATAACAATTAAAAGTGCTCAGCATAAAGCTTTGTCTAAAGATATGGCTGAGTTGGCTGGGCGAAACTTCGAGCTTTGCCCCACTTAAGCTACTTCCTGTCTTCCCCTCCACTGGCCATGCATGTGCTTTTTGGCTTGCTGTACTTCCAGCTTCAGAAAACAGTTTGGGGACACAGTGCATGTCAGTGACCTGAAGCAATAGGCAGCAGAGAGCGGGGAAAGATGAGGCCATCCCCTCCTGAGGATTCTCCCCATGATCGCCCTGCCTCACCCCACTAATCTCTCAACCAAGGAAACATGGGGTTGGGAAGCCCCCCTTTTCTTGCAGCAACTAGTTCTGCCTTGGCTGAGCCCTCAGCAATCGGCATGGCGATGCAGAGGAAAGGCCCACAGAGCTCAGTGGGGCTTCCCTTCAAGCCTGGATGGCACCTGCAGGCCGTCAGCTGGACCTGCGGAGGGTAGCCAGGAAAGGTGCAAAGTGCAGCAGCACTGAGTCCTCCCTTTGTCAGGCAGCCAGAGGCAGCCTGCAAGCCCTTCCTCCCTGCTCGCCCTCCTGCCTCCACCGGTGCTGCCACGCTGCCTCTTCCTGCTTCTCTCTTCTGATGCTAAGCCCTGGCCAAGCTTCTGCCTTGGCTCTGGAAGCATGTTTGAGCACCTGGCTCCTGGCAGTGCCAGTCCTTGGTGCAGGGAGCCCATATGCAGCTTTCAGATAGGGAAGGAGAGTGATCACAGCCCAGCCGGAGAGGTCAGCTCAATCCACCTTGACAATCACCTGCCTGCCAGTGTCCATGTGTTCGAATTTTCTTCCCTTCCAGCCAGCTACGGGCAAAGATCCAGCAGCGGCTTGCTGCTTTTGCTCATGTTCTCTCTTCCTCTTTTGGAAGGTATTTAGCCCTCACCTATATGGGTGGGGGATATTCACAGAGCCCATCAAGCCTCCAGTAGCCCAGGAGTAGCTTTCCAGAAAAACACACAAAAAGCCAAGCATACATTAATAGGCAAATGACAACTCCTGCAGCCCATAAAGTCCTTGAAGCCAGCCTTAGGCCCAAGCTGTGGCTTATAAACTGCAGACGGGGAGAGAGCAACACATGCCCTGCAGACCACTATGGGGTGTTACAGAGGTCGAACGTAATTTGTTTCCAAGTTGCACTGGATCCTGTCAGTATTGCAGTGTTACTACAGAGCAGTTAAAGAGTTAAGTTGCTAGTCAGCTACAGGGGTGCTGGTTAACTACAGGCTAAACATGAGCCAGCAATGTCACATGATGGCCAAGAGGGCAAATGCCATCCCTGGATGCAAAGCCAGAAGCGTGCCTTCTAGATCAAGAAAGGTATTACTGCCACTCTATACAACTTTGATGCACCAAAGCTGGAGTATTGTGTTCAATTCTGGGACCCTCATTACAAGAGGAATATAGCAAGGTTGGAATCAGTGCAGCGAAGGGCCACAAGGATCGCGGCCAGTTTGCAGGGTAAGCCACATGAGGAGAACTGAAGGAGTTGGGCCTTTTCAGCCTTGAGGGGAGGAGACTCAGAGGGGACCAGTTAGCGACATACAGGTACATGAGGGGGTGCCACGCAGAGGTGGGTCATGGCCATTTTTCTCCTGCAGTGGAGGGCAGGATGTGTTTCAATGGAGCAAAGCTCAGGGAATCAAGATTTAGGGTGGATGCCAGGGAGCACTTCCTGACAGTTAGGAACCCTAGGGTATGGAATGAGCTTCAACGGGAGGTGGCTGAAGCCCCATCAGTGAGGGTGTGCAAGGACGGGCTGGACACGCACATGGCAGAATGTCATGAGTGGAGCCGGCTGGATCCAGGGATCAGACTAGATGGCCAGGGAGGCCCCGTCTGACTTACTCTGTTTCTGTGTTTCTAAGGTAAGCATGAAATGAAGCTACATTTGATTGTCATATTACTTTGTGCTGCTACAGAGGTACTGTGTGTGTGTGTGTGTGTGTGTGTGTGTGTGTGTGTGTGGAGGGAGTGAAAAACATGGCCTATGCAGTGTCCAAAAAGCAAACCCATGGTGGTGTGACTGGAAGGAAAAATGGCCGGCACCCCCGTCCCCCATTGCAGATGATGCATTATTAGCCCAATGGTCCCACACAATTGCAAAGTACAGGTGCAAGGTGAGGCACAATGCAGAGGAGAATGGGAATAAGGAAACATTTACTCTTTCCTATACTAACTAGTTTTAGTAAAAAACCATTTGCCTGCCTCCTTTCCACCCCCTCAGGATGTTCTGCCTGTTTCCTTGTTTTTTAGAACATTCATATCCTTTCCTTCACCCTATGAACTCCCAAAGCAATAAGCAAAGTAAATATGATCCATAATAAAAAAATATAACCCCCCCAAAACATAACAGTATATAAGAGCATTAAGAGAGGAAAGAATGGATAAAAAAAACAACACTGTAGTACTAAATCGAATAGCCAATATTATCAAGGTGATAGCTTGTGCCTGTGCATGTGCGTGTGTGTGTGTGTGTGTGTGTGAGAGAGAGAGACAGACAGACAGACAGACAGACAGACAGACAGACAGACAGAGAATATTTGCTTGTGCAGGAATGACACAATGACATGGTCACTTCCTTGAGAAAGATGTTCCACAAATGAGGTACCACACTCGAAAAGGCAGACTTCTTCATCACCACCTACTTATTCTTAGAAGTCAGGAGCACCCATGGAAGGTTTCCAGAGGAGCATCTTAGCATTAAGCAAGTTCCTTTGGGAGCAGCAGGCCCTTGAACACCCACACCCTGAGCCAGGCTGAAAACTGACACCTGAATAGTCCTTGGGAATAGAAGGAAGGAAGAGATGAGAAATGCTCCATTCTGATCATCCCAGTCAACAACAGAGTGGCAATGGCATCTTTGCCTGAGAGCTGTTTTAGGGTGGCCTTCCAAAGTCAGCCTGATGAACATCCTTAACAGTTTTCTGCAATCCACTATGGTGGTAGGGATAAGGAGAAGTTGTGGATAAAGGTAGGAATTTCAGATGAAGTGTGACTCTTGGCAGGCTTCCTTCTTTGTTGCAAAGTCTCCCCCAAAATGCTACAACAACAACAACGCTGTCTGATACTGAATTCTTTGTGGTACTTCTTTGTAGTACAGCCATAAGATAGCTGGGGAATTACACCACCTCTGTGTACTCCCTGCCAAGATCAGTGGAATAAGGCATTCTCCCAAAATAGATGGAGAACCAAGGAAATGCCTAAGTGGTCGTTCTGCTGGACATCCTGTTGCATATGCAAGTGCATCTTTTCATCTCCTTTCGTGAGTGCCCATCTAGGAGGATGGGCAGTGGGAGGGGGCACTGGAAAACCAGATCTAAAAGCCAGAAAGGGCAAGAGGGGTGGCGAGAGAAGAGCTGGATTAAAATAAAAGATCAGAATTTATGCTCTAGACTTAAGGTTTAATAATGCAACAGAAAATCAATATTTAATAAAGCAAATGATGGAGAAAAACACTGAACGGCAGATGAGGCTGCTGTACTGTCTTCCAACACATAAGTCCCCGTGGAGGCTGAGCTGGCAGCACAGATCCGATACCATACGGTCATGAAGAGCTGGCACACCACAGAAATCTGGGTTTCATTGATTCCAGTGTCTGATATCCAGAGCTCTTCTTATATCGGAGAATAAGCACAGAATGACAATCCTAGGTCCACAGTGAAAAGTACCGCAGCACTGCAAAGTTAAGGGACAATTTGCAATTGTGTTGCTTTGGAGCTCCCCAAGAGGGATACAGCAGAGCAGAATGTAAACACGAACTGGGTGAAAAACTGCAAAAGCTTGGTAGAAAGCATCACAAAAAGAGATGGAGGATCCATTCATTTCAGCTTGGCTTGGACAAGAATTTATTCAGCTTGCATTGAATGCTGACCTGATTGTGGGTGAAGTTTGCACATTTCCCAGGTTCAGTGCAGTTCAAGGAAAAATAACAACACATATTCATTTGCATAATAGATACATTGGAAAAAGATCCACAAAATATGTGGATGTTTTGAAAAACGTGATCAAGTACACTTTAATAAATGGGAGAAAGTGACGTGCTTTTCAAAAATGTGCAGAATGGAGGCATAAACTTTGGAAATTGTGAATGGAAACACGTACATTTTCATGAGCAATAATTAAAATCAATGCTCATAATCTGATATAGATATGAATTGGAATGAACTTCATGGTGGAGTTGGGAGAACCTTGATGGACAATACTGATTGAGACATCACCAATCTCAGGTTTGTGAGTAGCAGGCAGTCAGAAGATACAGAGCTCTATGCCAGGGCTCAGTGACGGCATGTTTTAGATGTCTCCTGGAAAAATACCTATTTCATCAGGTTTGGCCCCAGGCAACCTCATGATACTAGTGTGCATGTACAAATGTGTATATGTGGCTTTTTTCTGGAGAGGGGGAGCTGGGAGGGTCTTCATTATTTTGAAAACTGCTATGGAATTCTTTTCAAGTAAGAAGATTGCATATATAAATACTACTGGTACATAATAAATTAGTAAATCAGACTGGAAGGATTGCACTCTTTCTTATGACACAGAAGCATTTGTCTTCGTGCTCCCCACAGATTGCTCTGCGCACCCCAGACTCTCCTCTTCCTCATGCAGCTTAAGTTTAGATCATCCATCAATGGTCTGCCTCTCATTTGACCCAGCAATTTGCTAATATTCTTCCTGGGGCAATGGCATTCTGGGGTCGTGGTTTTGCACACTTGTGCTCCATCCCTGTTTCCACTTTAAACTCAGTTAAAGGGAAAGGCAGGAGGAAGAAACTGATAGGAAAAGACGGGAAGCTATCTGACTGCCCCCAAGGTAAATGACTCTTCTTGCCCAGAAACCACGTCTGCTTCCCCATATCTCTCTCCATGTGGACCGTGGTTGCAGGGGCAAATCCCCCCATCCACTAAATCAGATGAACAACTAATTTCATGGAGTCCACTACAGACCTACCTGGACCAAGGTTAAATGGTAAAGGTAAAGGTTTCCCCTTCACGTTACGTCCAGTCATGCCTGACTCTAGGGGGCGGTGCTCATCTCCGTTTCCTAGCCGAGGGAGCCAGCGTTTGTCCGCAGACAGTCTCTGTGATCATGTGGCCGGCATGACTAAACACCGAAGTGCATAGAATGCTGTTACCTGCCCACCGAAGTGGTACCTTTTCATCGACTTGTATTTGCATGCTTTCGAACTGCAAGGTTGGCAGGAGCTGGAATGGAGCAAAGGGAACTCATCCCATTGTGCAGATTCAAACCAGTGACCTTTTGATCAACCAGCCCAGCAGCACAGCGGTTTAAACCACTGTGCCACCTAAAGTCCTGGACCAAGGTTACAACTCCATTAAATTAAGAATGTCTTTTGAAAATCAGCAAGGTACCTTCTTTATTGCGTCCAGAGATCTGCTGAAAGCAATAGCAGCCGTGCAAATCCCCCATTCCCCAAGCTGTGCAGGAATCAGTGTTGCACAAATATAGGCCTCATTTAGGAGCAAATGCTTCCTCCAGGGAGCTTCTGCTCCCTTCCTTCCCAATTATGTGCATGGCCTGTTTTGTCCTGCTGGTCACAATGGCAGGCCTCTCAGAAAGCGAGCAGGAAACCAGTGTCCAGGAAGACGTGGGAAACAAGCACAAACAGGAGCTTATCACAGTGGCTCAAGAAGAAGTGGATTATCACAGCACTCGTTGCATTTTCTCAAGAGAGAAGGGGATGCTCCTATTTCCCAGCCTGTGGGATAGCCTTCACACAAAACACACAACAAAATCCTACATGAGGAAAAGAGGAATCCTTTGATCTCTATCAATTATGTAAATTGAGCATATTTACATAGCCTCGTTTTACAAAATTTGTCTTTTAAAAAAATGACTTCATATAACTTATGCTGGTGTTGCTGAAGACAGAGACTGCTTAAATCCTTTTGCTGCATGAAATGGAGCCCAAACATCCTTCTGTCCTCCCACAACCTCTGCTATGACCAAAGGCCTTGCTGCACCATTCGGACTTCAGTTCCTGCCTTTATCTCCTCTCCACTCCACTCCACTCCACTCTTGCTGCTTCACCCGGTTTCATGGTGTGGTTGGCCCTACATTAGTGGGATAAGAAGCTAGGCAAGGCTCTGAAGCACCACCCACAAGCTTTAGGAACTCTCTTAAGCCATTCTTCCTGCCTCTGCAATGTCACCAATCAATCCACCCAGCCCCAACATCCTCTGGCAGAGGCTAGCCCAATACCCTGATAATCGTGGAACAAAACCCTGCCATGTCCTGCCAGCAAAGCAGAATGTAGGAGAGCAACATAGAGCTCCAATGAGGGAAAGATCAGCAGCAACAACTCCCTCCTCTGGAGGCAGCCTCAAACTGCATTTGACAAGAGCAGATGCTACACAGAGCTGC
Source organism: Varanus komodoensis (assembly GCF_004798865.1). Taxonomy (NCBI): domain Eukaryota; kingdom Metazoa; phylum Chordata; class Lepidosauria; order Squamata; family Varanidae; genus Varanus; species Varanus komodoensis. The sequence goes on from NW_025335856.1 coordinate 7,675,275, forward strand.
CAGTACCGCAGCCACCGTCGCGGCCTGCTCCCTCCCAGGGGTCTGCTTTGTGGGACAAATAGTATTATGCTGGAGCAATGGGAATATTCGGGTCTCTTGCTATTCAGGGAGTTTCTTGTACACTGTGAGCATCCTTATGCTTTTATGGAATAAATCAGGTTCTAGAGCTTATGTAGTGTTGTTTTGTAGAGGTTGCTGCTGATACTGCATCATCACTATTATTATTATTATTATTGATGGGTTATTCTCAAGATGCACCAAAGATGAAAGTTTAGGGGCAGGTTCTCACATGGAAATGCATCATTCCATAGCAGTGGTGTCTGGTCCCTTCACTGATATAATGGAACTCAACACACTTTTCTTTTCAATGGCCTATCAGTGCACTAATTCAGCTACCAATAATCCAAAGTGGAAACTTTGAAGCAGTAAATGTACTGCAAAGGGAAGGCTGGCTGGGCCCCAGTTCAGTGGCCAGACAATGGACTAGCTGCAGGAAAGCTGCTCCCTGCTTCCCTGTCAGGAATAACACGCACATAAAACTTTGTAACACTGAGGGAGTGCCCAAGTTTGCTTTATTTATGTACTACCTCATCCTCTCCAGTTCCTTTTCCCTGCATAATGTGTCTTCAGACTGTGAGGTAAAGAGTAGAGACTGGCTTATTAATCCCAGTATGTTGCTCTGAGAGCTTTTTGGTTTATTTTGGCTAAAAAGCTGGGTAAAAAAGAATAATAATAATAAAAAAATCAGGACTGAAGAAATGCAGACATAAATGGATAATATTCTCCTGCATCCCACTCCCAATAACCACACCACACAAGGAAAATAATCCCCAGGAAGATACATGATTGGATAGTGGCTCTCCAAGTGTGAGGAAAGGTTTGTTTCTTTTTGTTTGCTTTGTTTTCAGCATACATATGATATCTAATAACAGAAGTCTCTGGGCAGTTTGCAGTGATATGATACAAAGCAAAACTAGAGCCATGCACAAATGGCCTCTTGAAATTCTTCCTTCTGTTTGAGAGCAGGGACTTGGGAAGTGGTTTCCACAAATACTCATAACTTAGAAGAGAAGAGAAATTCTCAAAGCTTTCTCACCATTTCCAGGTGTTTCTGTTTCTTTTTCCTTAAGAGGTAGGTGTGTGTGGGGGGGGTGGGGGGAGGGCATTGCACATGAAATCAGTATCACCTGTGTTGGTGGATTGGTCCACCACAACTTAGATCCACCACAGTGCAAGTGCGAGTGAGCATTGTTGTACGTATCTCCAGGGAAGAGATGGACTCTGTGTTGAGTCCTCTAATATTCTGGGAGGAAGGGAGGAAGAGAGGGAGGTGAAGGGAGGGAAGGGGAGAATGAACCATGAAGAGGCTTCCATTTTTCTATCTCATTCTCAAGGAGTCATCTATATTTGTGGGTTTTGGAGCTTAGCTGATCACAGCAAGGCAGTGGAGTGTGTTGTGTTGTTGCTGTCTTTCCATCACACATCTCTCCATTACTCTGCTGCTCCCCAGGCCACCTGTGATTCCTGATCTGAAAATCTCTAGGGGAGGAATTGCATGGTGCCTTCCCCTGGGCTTTAAATGAAGTGCAGGAAGCCAGAGATGAAACCAGCTGATGGAGAGATGATTGCACAGGAAAGATGGGACATTCATGTGCCACCTCCTAAGTCAGGTGAAACTTGTACTCAGCCTGTAATAATGTAATAAACTTGTACTCAGCCTGTCTTTGTGAGCTGCCCCGAGGCTTTGTTGCGATGGAGGCAGCCTAGAAATATTTTAAATAAATAAATAATTTCCCTGAATTTTTTAAAGAGCAAGTTATTTTCTATAACATTGAATGAGAGTGATAAAAGTGCGGAATTTTTTGTCACAGTATTTATCAAAATAACAAAGCCAAAACAAAAACTCGGTAGAAAAGAATGTAATCAATAAAATTTCACTCTCATCAGCACAGCCTAGGTTGCCGGGGGGCGGGGGAGGGGAGGGGGGAGCTGCTTTGTCACTGTGTGAATGGAGTCCTGTAGTTACGGTTAAGCAATCCATTTGGGATTTAAGGTAAAAACCAGAACTTTTAACTGAGTCTGGAAATGAACAGGAAAGCCAGTGGAGATTCCAAAAACCTGACATAATATGATCAAGTCATCCATATCTTGCTAGCAATCCCATGAACCTGTAATTTTAGGGCCAGTAAAGGGCATTTGCTGACTTCTAACCATCCTGTGTAATGGAGCTGTGTAGAGAATAAGGCTGTCAGTGGCTACTAATCACATGGCTATAAGTTACCTCTGTACACTTCTGTACCAGCTCCTGGAGTAAATGAGCTGATTGCTTACATTATAGCACCATTTACGCAAATTTTAAGATTCCTGCCCTCTCCCCACTCCATCCAATTGTACAACATTTAAAAAAGAGAAGAAAGATTGGAATCCACGTATTGGCTATACTTGCAACAAATTAGATTGGCACAAAGTGGGGGTGGCATCAGAACAAAATCTGCACCCCTGAACTAGAAAAATTCTGCCACAGAGCCCCACAAAACTCTTCTACGTCCCTACTAGCCTTGCCACCAACCTGTGGCTCTCTCATTCCGACTCAGTGAATTGTGGCCCCATCCAACCGAACCGTTGCTACTTAGGAATGGATGACACTCTCAGTTCAGCTTTCTGCCACATTCGTTGAGCTCAAACCCACTTGAGAACTTCAAGCTTTCTCTGTTCCAAATATGAAGACATTTGATTCTGGAAAATTCTTATCAAAACCAACTGAAATGAAATCCTGAGCCATCCGCACTAGCCAGATATAACTACTAGAGCTATTTCCACACGAATACTGTGATGTTTCTGCCTTCCATAAAGTCACTGAAGAGGAGAGACAGAGGAGTGACAGGCGACCCTCGTTCAGCACTAACTTGGCTCAACACTCAGGTCCTGGACTTTTGCAAGTTAACCCCTCATCTCACTGGGTCTAGATCAGCCAGGCATGGGAGAACGGGGTTCTTGTTCCCCCTCATTCGTGAAGCTCACTTGGTGACTTCGTGCCAGGCACTCACTCTCAGCCTCAACTAATAATAAACTCACAAGGTTTATTATTTATTTCTTCTTATTTAAATTTCTTATATACTGTGTGATTATTATAAAATCTCAAGATGTTTACATAAAAACAGTTTACATAAAAACTAGGTTGCTGTTGTGAGGATAACATGGAGTGTCACAAGACTATCCATTCCTTGCAAGAAGAAATAGGTGATATATTAATGTAGTAGTCATAATGATAGTAATAGTAGTAGTAGTAGTAGTAGTAGTAATAGTAATAGTAATAATATGGATGGATGGAATTGTCAGTGTTTCGGTTTCCCCCACATTCAGAATTTTGAACCCTCGATTCATTTTCCCTTTGAATATGTGGAAATGTGTATCTTTTGACAAATGCGTATCATATCATACAATAGTAGAGTTGGAAGGAGCCATGAAGTCCATCAAGTCCACCCCCTGCTGTTGCAGGACACCACATTACACCATCCCACTCAGATGGCTGTCCAGTTTCTTCCTGAATTTCTCTAGTGCGGGAGAGCCCACCACCTCTCTAGGCAACTGGTTTCACTGTCGTATTACTCTGTGAGGAAGCTTTTCCTGATGTCCAGCCTGAATCTGGGTTGTCACAACTTGAACTGATTATTCTGTGCCCTATGCTCTGGCATCAGCAATAAGAGATCTTGAGATAACAAAGAGATAACAAGCTAAAGCTAAACCCTCACATGTCCCTGTGGTTATTACTGCAGAAGCACAAGATCACTGGGAAAAAACATAAAGGGGAGGTACCAAAATGCATATGAAAGGACGCCCAAAACCATGGGTAAACCATTTTTTAATCACCAACATCTCTGGGTAAGTAAAGGGCTGAAGAAGCCCAGTATCAACCACATCAAAAAGGGAACTTGTATCAATATCCTTGGCAGGAAAACCATCAGACCCGCTCCCATATCAGCTATACATGCTCTGTCTCCTCCCTCCTCAACCTCAGGCTAGATAATTGCTAATTAATAATAACACTTAGCACTTTCTATTTTCAAAGCACTTTTAGATGTTAGATAATTAACTCTCTTAGGGCTGCTGTGAGCTGGGCCAAGATTATTATCACCACTGCACAGATGTTGATTGCCATAGTGTAAAAGAGACTTGGCTGGAGGTCAGATAAGGGGTCAGCACTGACGGTGGCCAGAGGTGCCTGTCCACCCAGTGCTAGGCTCTGCCAAACAGCTTAGCTGAATCTCCTACTTGGCAAAGAAAGCCGGTGAATTCCGATTACTTTGTGCACAGCAACAATCTAGCATGAATCTCCTGGTGATGGCTGTGATTTAGCCAGCCTCAAGGCAGCAAGTTTGCAAAGAAGAAATCCTGCTACAGACAACCTGCTTTTCAAGCAACAAGCTGTGTGACCTGATAGGGAAGTCACCATAGTTTTCTGCCATAGCTTCTGAATAGGGCTGCCCAGATTTTATGTTAGCCAACTGTGTGCCTTGGCCAACTGAATGGAGCTGCCCATTCTGTGGTTTGCAAGTCCATGACATTGACTATATTTCCCCACTCCTAAATTATGTTAAAAAATGTTGTTGCTGCTGTTACTGTTACAGCTGCTATTATGATTTCTTTGCTTCACCAAACAACAGCCAAAGCATTCTGGACAGTTCAAAGCAATCAAAGTAAACATAATAAACTACCATAAAATTCAAGACTTGCAAAATGTAAAACAAATTAAAATATCTAAAACAACATAACAGAAGCTAGAGCTACAAAGCATCCGGAGTGCATGGTTCCCTAAAACCCTTGAATATCTTTGTATAGCTTTAAATGCCTTAGCATAGAAAGTTCTTTACCTGGCACTTATTTATTTTATTCATTTATTTACGTATATTTATATGCTGCCTATAATTGCCAAGGCCTTCCTAGGCAGCAATTACACTTAACAGATTATAAGGCTGGTGCCAGGCAGGCCTCCATGGGGAGATCATTCCAAGCTGGTGAGCCACCACTGTGAAGGCATCCTTACTTCTGAATGTCTCTGGGGAGACACAAGTGGAGGCCAGGAAGGACTTCCAGAATGAATGACAGATTTCCTTTTGTTTGACTTTGCATATATAGCAAAGTGGTTCACAAGATCAAGTCCTGATAAAAGTAAGGTAAAGGTAAAGATTTCCCCTTGACATTCTGTCTCTAGGGGGCAGTGCTCATCTCCGTTTCCTGGCCGAGGGAGCCAGTGTTTGTCCACAGACACTCTCCGTGCTCGTGTGGCCGGCATGACTAAACACCGAAGTGCACGGAACGCTGTTACCTGCCCACCGAAGTGGTACCTTTTTATCTACTTGCATTTGCATGCCTTCGAACTGCAAGGTTGGCAGGAGCTGGGACGGAGCAACGGGAACTCACCCCGTTGTGCAGATTCGAACTGGCGACCTTTCGATCAGCCAGCCCAGCAGCACAGCGGTTTAAACCACTGCGCCACCTGCGGTCCCTTCAAGTCCTGATAGAATGCAGTAAATAGTACCAGGCTTCTGAAATTAGCATGCAGGTTGAGCTTATCACATCCCAAAGCTCCTCACTTTCCTGCATGTTGCTGCAAATAATAGGAGAAAGGGTATCGCCATGGTGGTGATCCATCCTCTGTTGTTTCACAGGCAACTAGGCAATCTTGTGCTGTTGTGAGCAGCGCTCCTTGCAGTCAGTGTCCCACGCTTTCTCTCTCAGCCTCAAGGCATCCTTACTTTGCTGGGCTTTTGCAGTTCTTCACTCCACACCCTACTGCTACAGATGGCTTAATGCTGGTCTATTGTTCTTGTAGCTGTTGCTTTAAACTCTCAGCACTTTCTAATTTTATTTTAATATATTGTGAACATGGCTTTGTTGTATACATATTTTAATCAATATTGTATGTGGCCGTAGGCGTTCTTGTAGCCCAAAGGCAGAATATGCATCTAATAAATAAATTATTTTGGTTGGTAGGTGTAATGGTTTTCAGGGATGGCCAATTCCATCATTCTTAGTCTTCCTAAGATTATAATGTTCTTTAAAGTAAGTTCAGTCCATCCCATGTTTGATAAACTTCCAGTGAAAAGGGGGATTATGAAATTCCTACTTGTTTGATATATGCACTAATGTACACATCTGGGTGCTTATTTTTAAATGTTCACATCCCCCCCCAAGTATTTTACATTGCTGTTTTTTATGTACTTTTCTCAAATGCATAGTTCACTGCACTATGGACATGTGTGTGTTCATTTTCCCCAAGATGAACAGGACTTGGAAGCTCACAAAAAAATCATAGTTCATAACACAGCTCGGCATTGACTCATTCAGGAGATGAAAACTGGATATATCTAGAGGAGGAGAGGGAGGAGGAGGAGAGGGAGGAGGAGGAAGAGGAAACATTTTGCTCAGGCATCCCTTCTCGTTCTAATTAGTGATGCCAGATGCCAGTGAAATTTGGAATTAGATGGTTCATAAGTCAAATCTACTATGTTTGCCATGCTTGCATGTGTACCAAGCTTGAGTGCTTATTAAACAAACTTCATTCCAGAAAGTGCTGGCTGGGCTAAAAACACTCTGGTGCCGATCAAGCTGCTCTAGAAAAGCCTCTTTTTGGAACTTCCTTTTGTGGCCATGGAAGACACACCAGCACATGGGCATTCAGCAATGGCTGGTCTGGCTGAAGGTGATCTGTGAAGAGAGGGACTCTTGCCATGACTGCGTGAATGTGATGAAAGGACATCGGGAGGAGAATGATGCAGCCTGGGGAGGGTGCCTTAAGCTGGCTGAGACCACCCCTCGATCCAGCCTACTGACTAGAAGCAACCCTCTACGGTCCCAGGAACTAGTCCCTCCAGCAGATGCTGGGGGTTGAATCAGGGACTCACCTGCTCTGTCCCTGAGCTATGGCCTTCCCAGAAGCTCTTCAGGCCCTGGCCTGCCAGCTACCACCAGCTGGCAGATCAGGTGAAGGTTTATGCTTCTGTAGCCATTCATATATGCCAAAAAGAGATCTCAGAATCATGCGTGGAGAATTATCTGAGAGCGGGTGGAAGAGCGATGCATGATCGCTGCAGAGGTAAAATCACCATCACAAAATTTAATGTTTGGGTTGGTCCCCAGGTGTCCATAACTGAAGCCTGCATGCAGCAATAGGCTCACCGGGGTGTCCTCACTGTTATTTGGCCAAACCATTTTTGTTTCACTGATGTGGAGCAGGGAAGAAACAAATGTCGCTGTACTCTAAGACATCCCTGAGCCAGGCAATTTGAGGAGCTGTTTCACCAGAATACTCAGAAGCTGCCCACCAACACAGAGGTCACACTAGGAAAGAGGAGTCTCTGCTGCTTCTCCATGGGTGGCCTGTGCCCACACCGAAGGGGGAAGAGGACTGCGTCCAGGCCTCCTTTGTGAATGGGCCAAGCTGGTCCACACTTCCCAGACCAAAATGTGGATCAGAACAGAGCTGTCCACCCAACTGTACCCTTCTCTGCTAAACAATGCATGTGTACGGGAAAGCGGCTTGCCTTGTGGGAGCAGCTGGGAGTCATACGGCTAATGGGGCAAAATAAAAATCTAATAAATAAATTGAATAAATAAATGCTCAGATTAGGGGGAAATGCATAGCAAATGTGTATGCCACATAAAATTCAGAACAAAGTAAATGTGATTGCAGCTCCTCTCTCTCTCTCTCTCTCTCTCTCTCTCTCTCTCTCTCTCTCTCTCTCTCTCTCTGTGTGTGTGTGTGTGTGTGTGTGTGTGTTTGTGTCTGAGGGGGTCTACAATTGCACAAATTAGATGAAATTGACCTATGACTGAATATGTGCAAAATGTTCTGTGTGTGAGTGTGTGTGCTTGCAAGTGCACACACAAAACAAACAAAAAACAGTTTGGATCATCTGTTCCTACTCTACATTACCTCAACTTTGTACCTGATGCATTTATTTATTTGTGGAATCCCATAAAGAAATAAAATAATGAAAATAACTGAATGCTTATTGATAGGATGAAAACAGATTCAGAAACTGGGTTGAACTACCCCAAGTTTGGGCAAATAAAGGCACCAAAATAATCCTCTGCCAGGCTACTGCCTGACTCACCTTGAGACTCCCTCCCTCCTGCTCCTGGCTTCCCAGGAGACACAAAAGGACTATATCTATGAAAGGACTCACCGTGTTAGCTGCCCATTCTGCACAGGGAGAATTAGCTGAAGTTAATTGGGTAGCCATTCTGAGCTCAGCTTGCAAGACCTGTTGCTGCGATTTCAGCCCACCTCTTCCACTCTCCTGACCTCATGGCACTTGGTGCCTTCTTGGGAGCTGCCCAGATCCAATATGCATTATAAACCTATTATGATGGCAGAATGAGCAGGGCGAGGCAGTGTCTTTGTTCCTTCCTATGAAGGGTGCTACAGAAGGCAAACAGGAAGATGGCATTCGCAGAAGAGATACTGCCTCAGGATCTGTCAGCCCTTGCTTTAGTTCTTTGGAAAAATCCCATGTGTGAGCAGTAGTGTGTGTGTGTGTGTGTGTGTGTGAGAGAGAGAGAGAGAGAGAGCGAGCGAGAGAGAGCAAGAGAGAGCGAGAGAGAGCGAGAGAGAAAGAGAGAGAAAGAGAGAGAAAGAGAATGAGAGAGGAGCCCCAAGTCTGCTTCAGATGATTCTTTTTTCTTTTATCTGGCTGGAGTTTTGATGTGGTAGCACAGCAGGAAATATTACATACAAGGGCTAGACCTGGACTTTGGAAGAACATGAGCTATCCTGTGGATGCGAGGCAATTATCACGGTGCTAGAAGAGATGTAGGCAGCATAGCTAAATCGGGGGAGATGCTCAGAGCAGGCAGGCAGGGAATGGCGGGCTGCAGGAAGGAGCACAGTACTGCAGAGCACAAAAATATACGAAGCCTTGAGGGTCAGAGCCAAGATGCATCTCGTCTCCCACAATGGCCACCTTGATGGATCTGAGAAGCCCAGCTTGAAGAAGTCATCTGCTCATTATATTTTTTAATCTGCTCAATCACAAGCATTCTCTACACAACACACAATAGCACTTTGCCATGCTTGCTCCTCCGCAACTGAGGCTTGGAGCCATGCTTCCTTCCACAGCCTCTTAATTATACTGCTATTGAGTTACAATGCCAAATATCCCAACAATTCCTGCACAACACAAAAAGCAATCCTAAGCTATATTAGTTAGAGTCACCGTGTTTCTGAATCTGAAGGTGCGGTACAGTCATCATGAGTAGTTGCCACCAAGAGAGTCTTCATCCCATGGCAGCATGTGGCACACTGACACATGGGCTCAGAGACCCTGGCAGAACTTCCTGCCATGGCTGCTTGATGTTCAGAGCTACAAACCACATGTCTGAGCCCACTCTCCCTATTTGCAGAATATGTATGGCTCCCGAAATCTCACCTGCCCTTCCCAGGACTTTCCTATAGCCTACTGTACATGTACACTCAGTACCATTAAAGCATGAGCTCTGGGGAAGGCAGGGTCATGGCCCGGGCTTAGATCAGTTCTGCCCCTGGACTCACCCTCCAGTGCCTGTCACAGACCACCCCACTTGCCTGGGGTGAGGAGTCGAGGCGAAGAAGGTGGGACAGCTCATCAGCAACAATGATGAATGCTCCAGCAGGGCATCTGATCTCCCCAGCAAAATTTTGCAAGCCCTGTTTTGGAGGTGCACTCATGAGTAAAGGTAAAGGTAAAGGTTTCCCCTTGACATTACGTCCAGTCATGCCTGACTCTCGGGGGCGGCGCTCATCTCCGTTTCCTGGCCGAGGGAGCCAGCGTTTGTCCGCAGACACTCTCCGTGCTCGTGTGGCCGGCATGACTAAACACTGAAGTGCACGGAACGCTGTTACCTGCCCACTGAAGTGGTACCTTTTTATCTACTTGCATTTGCATGCTTTCGAACTGCAAGGTTGGCAGGAGCTGGGGCAGAGCAACGGGAACTCACCCCGTTGTGCAGATTCAAACCGGTGACCTTTCGATAAACCAGCCCAGCAGCACAGCGGTTTAAACCACTGTGCCACCTGCAGTCCCGCACTCATGAGTGCAGCATAGCTAAGATGCTGAGAATGGTGGATCAGAAATTTGGACAGCACCACTGCCATAAATGTCTATGTGGGTAGGCAGCCTATTCCCCTGCAAAGGACCCCAGAGAGCACCAAACAGCAGGGGACCAGGAACAATCTGCCTAGAGCCTCCAAAGCATGGGACTCGGCTTAGCGAAATCTATCCTCCACTGTTGAATCCCCCGTTAAAGCCATGGAGGCTGATGGGAATCACCAGCCACTTGCTTAGCAGCAGCGGGCTGGCTTGAAGAAGAGTCAAGGTGCTGTGAGCCAGCTGTTCGAGAACCTGTTTCCTTTTATAAGGATGGCTGGGATAAAGGGGGGTGAAATGGTTCTGGTGAGTTTGTTTGCAGGGCAGGGCAGGGCAGGGCAGGGAGATCATATAATGGGGGAGTGGTATTAAAACAGAGAGCCAGTCCCAAGAGAGATGAAGACAAAAGAAAGAAGCAAGTGCTGAAGGAAAGGATGGATGTGATGGCTGTGAAAAATAAAATGAGAAACAAAGGAAAGCAAACTTCAGACATCAGAGGGAGAAGATCTCAAGCAATTTGTGCTGATGTATATAAGTAGCTTACCCTAGGGATATGGAAGCAAATCACAACATTGATGCACATTTTCTAGTTCTCCATTACACTCTTCCTCCTAGAACAGAAGCACTGCGGAAAGTTTTAGCATTATTCACAGAGCCCCCTATAAAATGCAATTCTGCACAAGTGCAAATACAGTGCAGAGTATTGTACCAGCTGCAGAATCCGGGTTCATGAGAATTTCAGCTTTCCTTCAAAGGGGAGGAAATACATTTCTAGCTTCTATGAATGCAAATACGGGTTTGGAAGTCTATAGGAATAGCAGGTGAAATCCCAGGAGCCTAAGTAGGATCTCGGGAGGTCAGAGATTCAGCACTGCAGAGGGCTTTGCTCCTCCCCATGACTAAATCATCTAAAGTCTTTAAAATACATGCCTTGCAAAATAAGTGAAGTTATGCATGATGTCTGCAAAAGCCACACACTCATGGAAGCCAGCTTTTTATAGAACAGAATATTGAGGGGCTTTTTAATGCAGATTGTACGGACTGGTAATATGCCCCCCACCCCACCCAAAGGATGTGCCTGCTTTGAAGGGAAAGCCAAGATTCCCATTGGTATGCACTTCTGGTTGCCTGCTCTGTATTCACAGCCAGCTCGGGCTAAATGTATATTACACAGGTGACAAATGCCCTTTGCACACTGTTTGCTGACCCTGGAATCTGTGTCAGTTTTCCTGTGCACTCTGGAGGATACAGGCCTGCTTCGTATGCTCACAATATTCTAGGGGCAGTGTACCATTGGCCCTGAGACTCAAGGTCCCTGATTATCAGAGTGCATATCCGTTCCTCTTTCTGCCAGTTGGGTACCCCATCCTACTGGCAAGTCCTGCCCATGTGCACAAAATGCCAGTGGGGGAGAGAAGTCTCTGGGATGAAGATGCATGCAGTTCTGGAGAGATAGGAACTTCTGCAGTCTCTCAGACTACAGGTCCTGGAATTCCCTATGGGAATGGGGTGGCATAGAAAACATAGAAACAAAACAAATACATATACAAACTTCTGTTCCAGAGAAGGAATTTCTCCATGTTCAGCATCCTGTTCTCTTCTAGCATAAAGAATCTCACAAGCTCTATATACCCAGCTTGACACAGGGATATCAGCTGCCATAAACACCCTCCACCATGAGTTGCAATTTAGCTTCTCCCCTACCATTGCCATAATGGGCTTGTACTCTGGACCAGAGCCCCTTCTTACCTGGATCTCTGAGTCCAGGTAAAATTAACCCTGATTCTGCAGCCCTGCACATATCCCCAGTTACTGTCAGCTTCTGTACATGTGCATTGGTTTCTTTGGTCTCTCCTTCCATTCCAAAAACTCTAATGACTTCTTCCTTATTTCTTGCAATAAGAAATAAACCTTGCAGCTCCTGGGATACATTGTTGAATACTTACAAAGTTACACTCTCAAAGCAATGTGTTTTGAGATTTAGCACTGGAATGCTATTTCGCTCACGCACTAAACACCATGACATTGTTCCACAACCAGCTGCATGCAGGTTGCCCTGCCACCAAAGTGTCAGTGCCAGGGACAGAACAGGCAAGCTTAAGGATGTTCCCCACCAAGGAGCTCTGGACTCTCTCCTCTCTCACTGATATTTACCCTTTTGGCTTCTGTCCTGCTTTCAGAAAGCTGCTCACACCAGTTCATGCCCAATGAATAGACAGACAGTATTCCCCCAAAACACACAATACCCATCGCTCTTAAGGAGATAGAAAAGGTACTTCTGATTGCAGGGATGCCAGCAGGGACTGGCAAACCAGAAGGGCAGTCAGCTGCTGGCCAGGAGCCAGGAGTTATTTACATTAAGTTGAAAATGAAGGAGAGAGCAGGGGGATGCGGCTGCTCAACATGGGCATGTCCATGGGAAGCCATTCGGAAAAATGACTTAGATGGCTGATACCTAAGCGCCTGTGAGGTGCCGAAACAAAAGTCAAATAGAAACATTTGGCATCTGAGGTTAACAGCAGAAAAATAAACATGGTGCTATCTGAACAGAGAAAACATGGGGCCGGGGAATTGGTTGGTTTCAAACAGAAATCCTTTCCACAAAGTCACCATTTCAAATTTCAAGACGAATGTGGAGGTTCCTACATGGGCAAAATAATTCTGAGAAGAACCAACTATATTTGCTGAGCATAATTAAATTTCTCAGCAGATTTGTGTGTGCATGTGTTGGGAGGGTTATATTTCATACCTGCAGTGCTGGTTCCTTTTCACATGTCAGTAATTGTTGCTCCAATTCTTAAATGCAGCACAATTTAACTGACTAGGAGTGTGCATGCCCTGATTCACAAAAGCCTACTTCAGGTAAGTAATTTGCATACAAACTTTTGGAACAGTGGTTTGCTCTAGCTGAAGTTAGTCAATAAACCAGGATATGAAAGTCTATTTTTTTCACTGAAAATGATCAGTGTTTTTGTTTGTTTTTCATTGTATTTTGACAATGTTTTTAGATGGTATTTTAATATGTTGTTATTATTATTCGTTTTAAAATATTTTTGAAAGCTGTCTCAAGTGCCATGTTTTTGTTAGAAAGACAGCATACACCACCAAATCAAAGAAAGAAATAGCAACATTCCCTCTCTCTTTGGATGCGCAATGGTGAGGACAGAGGAGAGGAATGGACAAGACAGTGGCTTCTTGTGCCTCAATCATATTAACAGGATTATTGCCTGAATGGGGCCTGGGCATGCATGTGACCTCAGGCTTTGCAACACCTCACCGATGATACTAGACTTCTCCAATCTGATGGCCTCTGGATGTTCTGGATTACAACTCCCACTTGCTGACTGGAGCTTGGTTGGAGTTGCAGTTCAGAACATCTGTCATGGACAGGTTTGGGAGGCTTAGTCTGCTCTTGGCTTTCCAGGGGCTTGGGCAGAGACAAGTCTTTCTCAGGACTCATCATCGGACTGCTTGACTGAAGATACAAGGTACTGAGAATGCTATGGACAGCACTATAAAGACAAATGTCATATGATGGACTGAACCTGGGACTTTCTGCGTGGAAAGCAAGTGCTGTCCCATGAGTTGTGTCTGCCTCCAATCAAAATGGAGATTGATTTGGCGTCTCAAACAGGGAGGGGAGGAAGAAGATGGAGAAGGAAAACCAGCATCATCACAGACATAGGAAGAGTCCTGCCATCTGCAGAGCACACTCCCTGCTGGGCAGAGCAATTCACAGCCGTGCTGGCATTGCATGAAAGATGGAACCTCCTTCCCATTTGCTTCTGCCTCATCCTGATTTAAGCAAGTGGTAAGACTTCACCTGAGTGGCACAGTTGCGCTACCAGAGCAGACAGGTAATTAACTATCAAACAATGGCCAGGATTTAGAGATTAACTCAGTGCACAGAAGGAGTGGGAAAACTCATTTGAACCAAACAAAAGGGGCAGGGGGTGATTAGTTGTTTCAGACACAAAGGAAAGTGCCGGATAGACCCAGGGAAACCGATAAGCTAGAAAGCACACATATCCCTCCAATACTTACCTATATAAAAAACAAAACCGCCCCTCCTGCATCTCCCTTGAATGAAAATTTCACTGTTTTCTATCATGCAAATACTTGTGACTAAGTGAGATTAAACTCCAGCAGGCCTGCAGGCCTTCACAAAGTCCATTTTCGGCCTGAGATAAGGCAAACATTCCTTAATGCATCCTGCAAGGCACTGAGAATGTTTTGGACTGCATTACAAACACAAATATAATTCGATCTTGTTGGGAGAGAGGTGCTGGGTACTTTTGTTGTTTTAAAAACCTATTGGCTCCAGGAATGGCCTTCCTTGCAAAATGTAAATGACCCAAGCATTCTGCAGGTAGAAAAGCTATCTGAAAGAGTGCAGAATCCAGATGGGAGCTGCTTTTCAAGCTTATAATCCACTGGCTTTGTTGAAGTTTTTTGACTCTGTGTTTCATTTCATCCATGCTCCCGGGGCATTAGTAGACTTACCTCGATCAAGGTAAGGGAGGAAACTAGGACTAAGATACTGATACAAACAGGTGCCTGCCTGTTGGAGGCTGGTCCTGAGAGGATTTGCTGCCCACCCAGTGTAAGATTTATTTGCAGCAAGAAACCAGTGGAATGTTGTTAGTAATAGAGAATGGTTCACTTGTACACTTCTGCTGCTCCAAGCTATACGATAGACTTCAGGCCTAATCCCACTTCCCCACCCCTGCCCGGCCAGTTTTGAAAGCCTACTTGATTAATCATCCCCTCCTGCTCAAAATTCACACCAGAGGCAGGCAACCTTTTTTTTTGGAAGTAGGGGATGGATGCATTCAAGAATTTGATATGCCCTGGGCACCAGCACAGAATGGCTGCCATGGGAAGCAAGGCAAATAACAAGTAACCTGCCCCCAGAGAGTGAGCAGAAGGGATTGGTGAGATGTGAGCCCCAACACACTGCAGAACTCCCGTGAAGCCATCTTTTTCGACCACCAATGCAACCTATTTGTCACAGTTACCGCAGTGCAACATGTGCCTCAGCCAAACTGACCTTCAGCTGGTTCCCGGGAGCTATGCCATTTCTCAGGAGCTATGCCATCGGCCTGAGACTGTTTGTGAACATTCCACTGCATCACACATAGCGCATCCCTGCTGCCTTGGGTGGTAGGCTCAGGGGAAGGATGTGCCAACCATGGAGCTGGCACATCCTCATAGGCAGGAGGCATCTAGCTTGAAGGTGATGTCAAATAAGGACCAGGGAGGTCAGGATTTCCTCCCCCACCTTGGCCCAGAGACTTTCTTTTACGATAATCTGCTTCAAGGTTCTATGAGTAAAATGAGCAAGGAAGAGAACAAAGTAGACTGACCTGTGCTGCCTAGAGGAAAAGCAACACGAGAGAAGTATTTACCATGCAGAAAATTCAGTCCAGAATTTCCATACTTGGGCACCTCTTGCAATACATACACACACTTGCATGCATACATAGCAATTGTCAGGTGTAAGTCCCATGCAGTTAGTCTAAGGGAAATTAGCATAGGATTGTTGCTTTAGTGACCTTTGAAAATGAAAAGGGCAAATTCCAGGAACGGGTTAACAGCTTTGCAGTCTGAACTTCATACCCTTCAAATGCATTTACTCCACACTAGGGGCTTAAAGGGGCAAACGAAGGACTGTGTTACAAGAGGAAAAGTGCTCTGCCTTTGGGGGCTGGTCTCCAGAGTGGGTGCAGGCAGACCTGGGTCAGAATTTAATTGTTCTTCAAGTGCCCCCTAGTCTGAAGCATTTTACCCAAAGCTCCTTTCCTATCATCCAGAATGTTGAGAGCTCTACTGAATGCTCTATTGAATTACCCTTCACCCTCTTCCTGTAGCTGTGGCCAGCCAGGATTCCTGTTAGACCCACATAACATGGCAATAGAAATTTCCCAGGTCACGTGGACAAGAGGCAACTTCGGTGATGGGACACTTCCCCTGCCCCTTGCCACCCTTTTTAAACAGCTATCTGGTAGCTGTTGCCAAATTCTGAGGGTTGTGAACTAGTGGTTGTAAAGAAATGACTTCACAGATTTCATAATTGTAACTTTACTGCTCAGAGTCTAAAGGAGACCTGAACGAGTACTGCAGCAGTATGAGAATGGAGTGCCATGCCTTCTTTTATCTCCTTCTTAGTCCTCTGCCTTGTCTTGGAAGCATCCACCATGTTGGTCTAGTGGCCCAAATCTTGCTTCTGGTGCAGAAGATTACAGGTTCAGTACTCGGGCAGGGTTTCCATGGAGTCAAAGGAGTTTCACCCCTTTGGTGAGGGTAAACTTAAGCAGTAGAGCACACGGTTTTTATGCAAAATGTCCTGGATTTAATCCTAGCATCTCCAGGAAGAGTTGAGAAAGATCTTTGCCTGAAACCCTGGAGAACCACAACAGAGCCAGAAGGACCAGTGGTCTCACTTGCTGAAAGACAGGGCCCTATGGAAAGCCTTTATTAACGTTTTGCCTTATCATTAATGATTAATTAGGCTGAAAGAGTCTTACACTTTCAGAGTTAATATAATGAGAGGAATGAGAGGACTAGAAAAACTTTAGGTCAGATCCCGGAGTGTTCTGTTGCTCTTTTTCCTCTACAAACCTATCATCCCTGCTCAAATTCTCCTTAGAGTGACCATATGCCCCCAACACAAGACTTAGAGGGCCAAAGAATGCTTTGGATTCCAGGTCAGAGAAGAGCTCCTTGGAGCTAGGAATCTGCACTCAGATTGCCCGCCCTCCCATCACAGTATCTTAACAGCTCATCAAGTGCCATTGCCTCTGGACTTGCCATGTCTTGTCAGTATCTGATTTTTACTGCTCTTCAACTTGCCTTCCTTCTGCACCTCCCCTGACCTGTTGGTATCTGAGCCTGCTTTTTCTCACTGGTATCAGTATGTATTTGAACTTTTCCTGCTGTCTCTAGGTCTCCAGTATCGTGCAAAACCCTACATCCTTCTCCAGAACCCTGGTCCCAGGGTTCCAGACATAGCTACCTCTTGCCTGTGTCCTTGACTGGACACACAATGGGCACAGAAAGAACTGTGCCAGCTGCTTCTCTTAACTCATGAGACCAACTCCCAAGAACATGCAAAGAGGACATTCTTGCGGGTGGAAAGAGAAAATGGTTCCACCGGGATACAGCCTGCTCTGATGGCACATCAGCCTCATTCCCTCACCACCTCAAGTGCTTCAGCCACTGTAGAACTGGCTGTCTAGTGGTGTGATGGGCAAGAGGAGAACAGAGGCAAAGATTACCTCCGTCTTGCTTCCACCCCACCCAGGATGTCCATTGGGAGACTTACAGGCAGCTCCATAGGATTGTGTCCTTCCTGCGTTTTATTAAAAACAGGACTTTGTGGAAGAATGGTGGGGCTGGGGATGTTTGTTTGCTTTTTCAACTTGGTTTGGGATTCTAGAAGTTGTACAGCACTTGGACTCACTGCTAGCACTACACTGAAGAGTTTGGTTATTCCAATTACAGCAGGCTATGTCTTTGCCTTGGATTATCCAATTGAATGTGTGTGTGTGTGTGTGTGTGTGTGTGAGAGAGAGAGAGAGAGAGAGAGAGAGAGGTGTTTCTGCTGCTGTTATTAAGCAGTGAAGGATCTAAAATTACTCTTGCTATTCTCACTAAGGATGTTTTCTGCTACTTTTTTTTTCACAGATAAATGGGGTGGGGGGAAGACCCTTAGTTACAACCCTGAATGTGAACCAGAGAGCATGTCCTCTAAATTTCTTCATAAACTCCTGATGCATTTATAAACATGCACTTGAAAAATGCTAACCTCAAATGCTGCTTTTTCAAAATGCACCTTATTTTCCATTTGAGCAATTGAAAAACAGGTTGCAAATTAGAATAGGATGGAGCTGAATGGAGCTTGGAAGGAGAGTGTGGAAAGACACCCTTGGTTTCCCCCACATTGTCTGGGAAGGACCAAAACTCAGGCATAGAGCAACTACTTTGCATGCAGAAGCTCCTTGTTTCCATCCATAGGTAGGGAGCGAGGAGACCCATCTGAAGACTGGAGCGCTACTGGCAACGATTGCAAACCAGCCTTCCCCAAGGTGATGTTGTCAAGATGCACTGACTTACTGCTCCCATCGCCTTTAGGTGGGAGAGGGCTGGCTAGAGCTGACGGGAAGTATGGGTCTTATCCACTGTAAAGTGCTAGGTAAGGCTGAGATAGAACACACTGGGTTATATGGACCAAAGATCTGAAATGGCATTCACGAGTTCTGACCCTCTTCCATGCACCCTGCCAGCATAGCTATTCCATCAAGCCAGCATGCAGTCCAATGGGTGACCACATGTAGAAGAGCAGAGCAGGAAGTTGGACTCAATGGTGGTCTTCCAACTCTAGGACTCTGTGCAATTCTGTTCTACCACTGAACCTTCATGGGAAAGGCAGGCATATGGCCAAAATTAAGGGTGGAAAAAAGTGAATATGCAGTTTCTTCCACGTATGGGAAATGCATTTATTTAAATAACTCATTTTAATTCCCAAACTCTGGTGAGTTTACATAATTAAAGTAACAGTGAGATGAGGTCTCTAAAGCATGCTTACAATGTTGACCAAAAGCCAGCAGTTTGGAGTCGGTAAATTCTCAAAAATGAAAGTGTCTCTCCTCCCCGACATACTGGCAAGCTACCTAAAGCAGCAGGAGCAGGAGAAATGAGGAGCTGCCATTTTTTCCCCAGAATGCTTCTCAGAACAGTGTTACTGCCTGATATTGCATGGCTCTGAGGAACTGGACATTCCTGGAAGCAGAGAGGAGTCAGCAAGAGCTCTGCTGAATTTTGTGGCCTGCCAGAGCAAAAAGGACACCCTGTGCCAGCAAGTGGGGCAGGCAAATGGGGGCAAGAGGGCAGTTCAGTTCATCCTGTAATGTATGCACACAGCCATTGAGAAGGCATGTGGTGCACAGCATGGCTTGGTATTTCATATGCTGCAGATGGTGAGATACATTTTTGGAACAGTGAACGGTTGTTATTTCTCCTTACCCCCTGGAATATCTTTAGCCAATAGAACAGGGGCCTTCTTTTATATATCACTGCAGGACAAGTCTTTGCGAAGGAAGTGAATACGGCACAGAACAAACAAAACAGTGCCTTCAGTAATGCATAATTGTGTGTGTGTTGGTGTATGTGATGTTGACACAGTAATCTTTGCTCTGAAAACCATACATTTTCCTCTATGGAATGTTGGAAGGCATCAATACCCGCAGTACATGCAGTCACAAACACTTTCATTTCTACCACCAGCATGGTGTGCTCTTCCAACATACATACATGCATGCATGCATGCTTCTTTATGTGTCTGCTGCAGATCATGGCAGCCCTTGTGCATGAAGAATTCAACCCAAACTTTTATTAACATCCTGTCTTAGCAAATTCGTTTTGCCTTGCTCTGTTCCATGGTTCTCTCAGTCTGCCCCAGAGATGGCTGTAGTTTATCGACCAACTTTTAAAACACACACTCCATATGCAGCCCTTCCTAGAATCTACCATGTTCTGAATCCTCCCAATTCCAATTAACTTCAAAGAAGTTAAGAGAGACTTCCAGTTTGGATGACGGTGTAGCTTGCACCATAAAAGAACAAGATCTGGTAATGCTTTCACTGACAGAAAGTACTGCTCTTTCGTGGAAACGAGATATCTTCCTTCCACAGTAGACGAACAGAAGATGAAGAAGTGGGAGGGATAGCAAATGGGTAGAATTGATTTTAAATACCAGAGGATATCAAGAATTTAGGTCAGGAAATACAGCACTAGCATGAGGATGGATCTGATATAATTACACTTCTTCAGCTTCCTGATTTCAGCTTTGACATTTTTTCCATATGATTGGCTTTGATTTAAGAAATGTGGACAGGTAATAAAAATCGGAAAGACAAACAGAAAATGCCCAGGCTCATAATGCATCCACCAACCTTTTTGGTTTTGTTTTTCTTGTTGGAGTTGTTTCATGAGCAATCGAGAGAGTGAGGGGAGGGGGATTTCGCTCTATTTATTTTTCTTGATTGCATTAAGGGGAGGAAAGAAAGGAAGGGAAGGGGTGGGGGGAGAGCCCTGAATTTTTGTTGGCTTCCTATTCATTAGTCTGTCAATAATGCTCAGCCCCAGCCTATCGACAGCGGATTAGCTCAGGTCGACTTGGTGTACAAGACCAATGCCTTTCTTAACCCAGCTTGTTTCCAAATCAATACACCCATCAGCATTTGAAAATTAGCCCGAGATGGGATTCCAATACTCAAGCTGGTGTGCCATGCGAAGCGGGCTCCTGCCAACTCCTCCAGAGAAGGCTGACGGCAAAGGGATTAGAATCCCCCCCCCCCATTAATACTTGCTCCAAAGCCTACTGCAACTCTAGGAGTGCAGCATTCTCCAAATATGTTCCCCATGCTTTTCTGTGTGCACCTTAATAGAGCTGAAAATTAATCTGAATTTCTTGTTGCTCATTGTTTATGAGTCTTCTCTTTTCTTTTTCTTTCTTTTTACCTAACAAATTGTGTGCCTCTGTGTTTGATCTCACATCGGGACAAGAAAACACTGTGTAAATGGAATACTCCACCTTTCATCCAGTGGAATCTACAGGGTGCTTGAGAAGGTGGGGCCTTTGACACCAACTGTGGCATCATGGAATACCCAGTTGCTCAAAGACTCAAACAGTTGGCACTACAGGTTCTGTGAGGAAATGCCTGTTGTCAGTTTGGAAGAGATTAAATCCCATATAGGAGTAGAATGGAGGCCATTATCTTTTATCTGAAGGGCCCTCCATAGCTGCACGCGGCTTATGTACAACATCCTCCACTCTAGAGGACCAACCAGACATCCTTGAATCCTTACCTTGCACAATAAGATGGACTCGAGAAGTCTTTGGATGATTGTCAGTCTGCACAGAGCAGGTGTACGGCCCTTCGTCATACACGTCCACGGCATTTATCCGGATGGCGTAGTGGGTTTTGGTGTTAGCGATGAGCTCCACCCGGGGGTCCAAGCACCACTTGTCGTTGCCAGCATAAAGAATGCTGCTACGGTTGAGCCAGGCAACCCTAGTCACTCGATTATCAACAATGCACCTGCATTAAGGGAGAGAAGATTATCATCAGCAAAAGGCTATTTAAGCCATTTTATATAATTTCCAATCATCTATCCCTTTTCTTTGCTCTCTCCTTTTTATAGCTTTGCTGTGAGCAGCACTTTCCAGGAGCCAGCACCTCCGTTCTCCCAAGAGGGAAATGTCAGCACTTCTCTGGATCCAAGGGCTGAGCTCAGGATGCCTGGCTTCATCTAAACTTTTAACCTTAAGTCTCAGAGTCATTCTGGAAGATTTCCAAAGGAAAGAGTTACAATTATTCAGAGTTGCACCACTTCAAACTATTGTTATTCTGCCCCTTTGTCAGAAAAGTGCCATTTTCAAGCCTAACTGCCCCTGGTCATTTCACAGATACCATCCCCATAAATTCTGGGACACAGTCACTGCCACCACCCAGTTCCAATTTTGCAAGCACTTGCCTGTTCCCTGTACCTGCTTGCTTCCTCTTCCTTTTGATGGGAAGTTTTAAGCTTCTGAAGAGCTACAAACAAGGATGGTTGGCCATAAATGTCTGATGACAGTTGTGCCTGACATGAAACCCACCTAACATACTACAACCTAACATCTGTGGTTGTTGGCCCATCACAGAGTTGATATCACTCCCTATTTTGCTACCTCCCAAAAAGGAGACATTATCAAGCCCCCAGATGACCCAAGCACATGGTAGGCTGTAGGTTCAGGTTGCAAATTGTGTAGGTCCCAAGATAGTCCTGACAATAAATGAGGCGTATGAGTTAAGTGAATTAGACTCACTGAGGATCAGAAAGTTGCAAACCCCAAGACTTCCAATAACCAGCCTGGAAATAGAAAAAAGGGCACATCACAAAACCTTAGGGCTGTAACTAATGACTGAATGCCTGGTAAATTGGGTACGATTTTGAAGGCACTGAAAAGGTGGTGGTGCTGGTGCCAGACAAGCTTCTCTGAGACTAGTAGTCTGTAATCATGAGTTCACCACAATAAAGGCCTGTTTTCAAGCAAACTCCTTCTGAGCTTCTTTCAAAGATGGCGCACAAAGAACTTCTGTAACTGATCTCAGGGACGAGGTGAGCTCATACAGGTCCTTGAGGCACTGGAGTCCCAAGCCATGTGAGGTTTTATGAATTAAAACCAACATCCTGAATTTAACCAACAAACAAATTGGGACCCAGTTAGAAGAAAACCAAGACCAAGTTTATATATTTACATTGCATAATTCCAGTCAAATGACTGGACACTGAGTTCTGCACGAACCATAGCTTCCAATTTTTCTTCAGAGGTACTCCAACATAAAATACATTGCACCAACCTAACTTAGAAGTTCCAGAACATGGACCACTGATGGTAGGCCATTCCCAGGGTTGCAGCTGAACTACCAACTGAAGCTAGTAGAAGGAACTTCACACCATGGAGGCCACTGGAGCCTCTAGGGACAATGATGGATCCAGAAATACTACCAAGCTGTGCATTTGCTCCTTCACGGGAGATGCCAAGCGACCACTTTGTAGCTCTGTTTCATGCACAGGTATCTGGCTCGTTTTGCGTTCCTCAGATATTCTTAATTCCAAATCATGTTTGGCATCCTATGCTTCCAAGGCAGATCATTTTGACAGCAAAGCCTCCCAGTAAGCAAGCTGAGATAGGAAACATCATTTAGAATGAAGTCTATTTAACAACCTTTACAATTCATTCATAACTCAGTGAAAGAGTTATGCTAAAAGGCCAGTGATCAGGGATGATATGGAAGAGTAAAAAGAGATAGCATTTGTATCCTGTTTATGGCTCACTCCACTACTTCATTGTTACTGGTGTAACAGTGGTGGTACAAACACATTTCTGAGTCACCAGCCTATGAATCACCAAATATTAAATAGGCATGACCAAACAAAGAAGAATTACTGGAAGGCATGTTGGACTGCTAAAGTCAATGAACCAAAGCCAGTTCTTCTCTGTTTGAAAGGGCATATCAAGCTTTCCATGTTGCTACAAGACTTAGTTTAATAGCTTCACTTAATTGTGACTTGCTTTTACACGGTTCCCATTCCATTCAATGAGAGCTGTACAGAATAATTTCCTTGTGAATCATCTCACATGAGCAGCAGCAATGTGGAATACAAACACATACACACACACCCATGACCACAGATTCAGAAGCATATGAAGTGGAGCATGGGCTAATTAAGACAAAGCTATGGACCATTGGCTATTAGTCATGATAACTGAAAGGAACTCTCATAGTCAGAGGCTTCTGAACACCAGCTGTTGGAAAGGCCCCCATGGAGAAGGGCTTTTGCCTTCCATGCAGGCTTCCTCTTGGCATCTGGTTAGGCAGCATGGATAGCAGGGTGTTGAATAAGAAGGATGTTCTGTTCAGTACAACAGAGCTTTCTTATGGTGATTGCTCTTAGAGCTGGTGTTACTAGGTGACATCTTTGGGGAGATGCCAGAGCTCCAGGGCTCCCACAGAGATCACCTTCACTGTTTTCCTGGGCCCCCAAATCAGGAGGCACCCCAGGGCATTGTGGGAAATTAACATGGTACTCCCTCTACACAGGCAAACACCTGAGAGACAGGTTTTTAAAAGTCTGGTGATGACTAGATACTTGGATGTTTACACTCTGAGGCATCTGTCAGACCTCTCACTACGCTGCATGTCATGGCAACCAAAACTGCTGTGGGATGGTTGTGTCACCTCCTACATGGCAGAACCACCAGTGGATGCATCAGGAGTGCCTTGCAGTTTGAGCAGTTTTCAGTGATATGCTGAAGGCAGAGATTTGTGGTTGCCTGTGGATATACCCGACTATGGCCTTGTTAGCCAAGGGTGGGGCGAAGGTTTTCTCTACACCAGTGAGAAGGACTTAAGAAAATCTCTTTTTGGTTCTCTTTCCCACCCCTTCTTTTCATGCCTGACCTTTCTCAAATGTGCAGCCTAGGGGCTCATGGACAATAATGGAGCCAGTCAGTGTGTAATCCAAGTATCCCCTCCATCAGATGATCATTTAAGTTCTTTTGAAAGGCAGCCGGGCTCAGGCAAGGCATGATGATACAGTGAAGCAAGCGCTTTCACCCTTCACAGCATCTGGTCACACAATCTCTCCTTATCTCATGGACACACTCCTCAAGTTCCCAAGATTCACAGGGTTCAAGAGTCAGGATGCCCTCATTTCTGTGATCCTTTCTTAAAGCTCTAGAGTCAAACACAAACATGAGAACTAGTTTTTTAACCCTCCTTGAAAGCTACGTAGTCCGAGAATTAGCCTCATTGGCACATGATATCAAGCAAAAGAGATGCCCAATCTTGGTTTTTACTGGGAAACTTTCCTTTGTTTGAATGTTTGTAAAGTGCCTTGATGAGCTTGTTCATACTGCTTTAAATAACCCAACAAAAACCATCCCTTCCCCCTCAGATCTGGTGGTCCTTCCTCCTAATTCTTGATCCATGGAAGCTCTCGGCACTGGTGAAGAATATACCCTTTACACCTGCTCAGGAGAACTGCCATTTATTCACAGGTTTCTTTCTGGGACCCCCAGCTTTGCAAACAGATTGTCAGCAGTCCTGGTGAGACCTCCAAGGTCCACTTATGAAACATTAAAAGTGGGAGGCCATCCTTTTTTGCCTCGCCAAAACAGAGGACAGCAATTTGTACAAGATCTGCAGGTGCTGCTAATGGGTATGTATAAATGCAAATTTAGAAATAATTATTCTAATTTAAATAGAAATATGGCACATCTTGCTGTCAAATAGAAAACTGTGAACAGGTGACCCAGGTGCTTGCCCACTCAGTTGCTAACTGCTGATGGGTAGCCATTTCTACAGTTCTTTATCTTTAGACTGGAATTGGGCAGGGCAGCCCTTCAGATAAAGGATGCATTTTGTGAAGGAAGATGCATCACCTTCCTTCCTTCCTTCCTTCCTTCCTTCCTTCCTTCCTTCCTTCCTTCCTTCCCACTTGGCTATCCCCTGCTGGCTAAAATCCTGCTGTCACTTCTGTGTAACATGCAAATCCAATTTCTTCCAACAGGGCTTAACTGTGCATTAACTGAGTGCAGGATAGCAGCCTCGCTTAACCGCTTTATGCGTGGAAAAGCTTCCCACAAGCTCCATTGGCACTGCTTCCGTTCCTCTGCTTTAAGGCTGCTGCCCCCTGATCCTCGCCTTTCTTAACAAGACGAGCTCAGCACAGCTCAGTAAGTACCTTGCTTTCGACTTCTTTTCGCTCTCCGAGACCTTGCTGCCTTTGGCTGCCGCTGCAGTCATGCCACAAACAGTGGCAAGCATAGACGTGTCCCTTGTTACACCAGCAAAGCCCTTGCACACAAACACATGTGGGAGAGCACCCATACCTACACACATACTCAGCACAAGAGAGAGGGACAGGGGTGCCATGGTAACAAGTTAAAAGCAAGAAATGAAACATAAGTGCCATTTCTGAGTTTGAAAATAACAGGGAGCATGTTCCCCAGCAGAGAGGTGCTTGTTGGAAAAGAGGGGGAAATGACGCTCCCTCTTGGATGTGCCTGGGAAGATAACAAGTCTCAACAGCTTTTGTCCTTTCTTTTCCATAATAGGAACCTCTTTTCTATTTCTATAAAAAAGATCTCTAACTGATTTTGTTTTAAAGTAGATGCAGGCAATTTCGAAAGAAATCAGTGCACATAACCACTCAGGGCCTGCTGCAGCCCGGGATTTGGGCAGTGGCAGTCTTGGCAGAGTGTAGGAGTGAGCCCAGAAACGTCAAGTCTGACATGGACCTTCTACCAGCAAAAGACTGATATTAAGATAGAAAAACTAATAAATGGTGAGTGGCACTGCTGAGAAACCACTGGATAACTTCTATTCTCCCTGGAGAAACCTGTTAAAGTGGTTCACCTAATTTCTCTATCCATAGATAGGTGGATAATTTTGAAAGATCCTTTGCACGCAGCTGCAGAAAAAAGCATGTGGACAAGGTCCAGTGTGGATAGGCAACTTCTCTCCTTATGCCATGGATTTTTGTTTAGTTGCAAAGTCATGCCTGACCCCTTGCAACCCCATGGGCAACATTCCTCCAGGCTCTCCTGTCCTGCACCATCCCCTGGAGTCCACCCAAGCCCACACCCGCCTCTCCAGTGACCCCATCCAGCCACCTCAACCTCTGCATCCCCTTCTCCTTTTGCCTTCAGTCATTCCCAGCATCAGGATCTTCTCCAGTGAGTCCAACCTCCTCATTAGGTGGCCAAAGTCTTTGAGTTTCATGCCACAGCTAGGCAACCTTTTCTTCTGCCAAGAGTTGCATTCCCTCCCAGTTCATCTGCCAAGGACTCGCAGCAGGACATAGGTTCAAAACCAGAGTCCCCCATTTCTTTTTTTCCTTCCCTTTCTGCACCTTTTTTTTCCTCTCCTGCTGTCTGCCACTTGTCTGTGGGCTGCCAGGAATAGGTCAGATGAGGTACGGGCAGGTTGCACGCAGAGGACTTTTAAAATTAGTCACATGGCCATATGTGGACCATGAGGACCCACTCCTGCTTTGCCTGTGCAGAAGAGGGCAAGGGATGTCCTTACAGTTTCCCAACTTGAGGGCCATTGCATCATACTGCCTCCCAATTACAGGAGTCAGTACTGCATGCTACCATTCCTGTCACTTGAAGAGAGCTCTCCAGAAGATGCACAGTAGTGCTTTCTCCTTTCTTTTTGCTCATCTCCCCCTCCCACTTTTTCTTTCTTTGTGGCTTCTTCAACAGCAAGAAAAACTTAGGAGGAGGAGGAGGAGGAGGTTGTGCTACTGAAACCACGAATGGTGAGCCCCCTTCACCTGAAGGGAGCTTTGAAACTAGAACACTCCAAAGAAAGCACCAAGCCAAGACCCAGCTGCAGAAGGAGAGCTCCTGTCTGGCACAGAGGTGCTCATCTCCCTTCCCTGCCATGGGCATTCTTTAATCTGCACACTCAAAGGTGAAGCGAGGAGAGCTGGGAAAGGTGGCCATTTAATTATCCAAGCACAAGACAGGCTTCCTCCTGGTCTGTGTTGTTGCCTCTTATGCAAATCACCTGAACTCCAGCAAGCTGGGCTGGGGGATGTGGATTGTTTCAGCCCAGCAGGACACAGAAGAAATGAATAATATTAATCAGGCCTGGGAAAAGAGTGGAGCAAAATTAGCCTTCTGATTACTGAACCGAATTCCTCTCATTGCAATTCAGCAGAGAGTCACTATCTATTGGAAAAACAGGCTTCTTGAAATCATAAGAAACACTGGCACACCTTTCCCAAGCAGGGCTGGATGAGATTCAGCACCCGTTCAGTCAAGGAATGCAGCTGGGGGCCACAAAGACCCCACAAGGCACGGCTATTACCCATTGAACTTGTTGAGTAATGCCTGATAATCTGGGAAGACATCTGGCACAGTCCTTGCAGATATACCTATCCCAGCAAGCATGGACAAGCATACCACACATTTCTGTGATTTTGTACTCTTCATGAGGAAAAAGAGGGGAAATAAAATTGTTTCTTTTCTTGGCCATCTGTGTCCTCATTGTCACTTTCATGGCAGTAAAAACACATAATTTTGTTTTTCCCAGCATCTACATGATGATAGAACATTGTTCACAGATGGATTCTGAGAAAAGAAAAAAAATCTACTTGCATCTTGCAAAATTCTAGATACATACCTGTTTTAAAGAACTATATTTATTTTCTTCTTTATTTGATATATTTTAATTTGTATGTCACTCTGGGACTATTTGGGGGCCAAAAAGTATCTCATAAATTGCAGGGGGTGTGCACATGTCTGTACATGCACATGCATACCTTTGAATAACTCACTCTGAGGAAGGTATCTAATAATTAAGTAGAATTATAGAATTTGGATGCAGATTCCTGCCGAGTTGGACAATATAAGCATCCATGTGATGCAGAACGACTTATCAGACTTCTATTTTACAATTCATGTGCAAGAAATATGATTTGCAATTAAGTCAGCTGTGAATAATAGCATGTATTAAATGTCTCACAATGTGTATTGCATGACAAAGGAAAAAATTTCAGATATGTGGTCTTTTTAAGCAAAGGAATATCCACTGGAATAGAACACCCACCTCCCCAGTCACTCAATCTGAGAAAGGAGGCTCACTTGACTTTGATTTCTGGGTCAGAAAGGAAGGATATCTACCATATTTGAGTTACAGTCCCCCAAGCTTTGTTTGTAGAAACCTCTCTGCCGAGTTCTGGCTTGAGTTTAGTCACTGCTGCAGCCGGCTGTCTCACAGTAACCAAAGTCCTAAGAAACTGAACTGCCCCATGGGCATGGGGAGCAATGGTATCACCTTACAGAGCGGAAGCGATCTTGACTTTGCCCTCCATGTGTCCCTGGGTGAAAAGCTCCTGGGATCTCGGCATGGGATCTTCCCTCCTCTCTCTCCCCGCCTACACTGTTCCACACCTCAGAACTCCCCTTTGTCCTTGCTGTGGACACAGAAATTTAGATGAAGCTGTAAAATCTACTGACAGCCCTGCTTCGGCAGAATCTCACAGTCCTCCAGCTGATGCCTGGGTGATATACAGTGCTGACCCTCAGGAGCTGGGAAGAGTCTCAGCACCACATGTACAAGATGCAATGCAAAGGGAGGAAAATGAAAAGAGGGAAAGGATTACAGCAAGGGGGGCAGCGAAGACAGAGAGAGAATGGCTTGCTGCTGTCATCCAAAGGAAAATTGCAGCTAAATTTGGAGTGTTCTGTTTCAGCAAAGATTTGAATAAATGTTGCCTTACACCAAACCAAGGATAGGGGGTTCATGCATGCATAATTTGCATGAGAGGAAGATTTGAGGGTGCGGAGGATGCCACTTAATCATTTTTAAAGGATTTTCAAGGAAAGCTGTGTTTCATTAATTCCAGTGAAATTTATTTGGAATGTGGGTTCAGACGTCTAAGAAAAACAGGCATATCCCAGGCTCCCAAAGCCATGGCAGGTCTATGTTGTTTCCTGAGCTCCCTGCTAGAAAACATGCAATTTGCAGGCAGTACGTGATATGGGAGCCCTCTGCCAGAAGAACTATCCACATGCTTTAGTTATTAAACTCTGAAGTTGTGGCTGTGGTAAGTGAGATGCTTCCCTGTCTCACACTTTACAGTCCTGAGGGCACCTGTCCATCCCCTGCACCCCAAAGCTGTCGTAGGTCCCAGAAAGGACACTTCCACTGGTCATATGGGTTGAGCGTATCTTCCTGTGCACCATCTCTGCCTTGGTTAACGAGTGCGGAAGCAAGGACATCCTTCCTCGTTCAGTCCCAACAGGCTTCCTGCTCACTTCTGATCCACTGAGAGCAAGTAGGACAATTCAGGGGAAGGTGCGGCATTTGCTAACATCAATCTCTAAGAGATGTTATAATTTATGCATTTTTTAAAAAAAAGCTAAGAAACTTTGATAGACTGGTTGGTGTGAACCAGATCTTGTGTGTGTGTTTCTTTCTTTCTTTTTTTTTTTTTTTGGTAAAAGCTGTCTATTTACACAAATCACTGCCCCGCCGTCCCACAAAAAAGCATGTAGTCTGAATGCCATTTGCACAGAAATGACAAATTTGTGCCAAGCACACACACAGACACACAAAGCAAATTACTCTAGGGCACATGCTGTCAGGTCCAGGGCAAAGGAAGCTGGTGCCTATGGCTGGAGGAGAGCCAGGACTGGTGGCAATGGAGGTGGGTGGAAGTCTTGGTGCTGATACAGTAGGAGCAGAAGAAAAGGCAAACCCAGGGGCAAGCAAAGGTCAGGAATCCAGCAAGGCATGGCAGGTCTAGAAGCAAAGGCAGAATCAGGAGCAGACAAGGATCAGATACCTGGCAAGGTGCCGTGAGACCAGAGCTGAAGGGAAAGGTCAGGGACCCGGCAAGGTAGGGTCACTCCAGATGCAAAAGCAGAGTCAGGAGCAGACAGGAGTCAAGGCATGCTCTGGGCTACCGTGAAGGCCACATTGCTGTGGCAAAGGGAAGCCTTTCGCAGAGCCTTCCAGCGTTTGTCATGCGGCGTGATTGTCTGACTGGTAAGTTCAGCCAAGCGCTGTGAAAACAGCATAGAGTTGTTTTCCATCTCATGGGAGCCCAGCCTGTGTCAGGATGCTGCCTTCTCCTCTGCCTTCCGTAGGCAGTCTGGTCAATTGCAGCTCCAGTCAACTGCTTTTTTATTGTGTAGAAATTACAGCCATGCAAGCAATGGCTCAGGGTACAGACCAAAATCCTCATACGAGAAGGAGGCATTGGATCAGAGCTAGTGTAGCTCAACGCTAGTCCTCCAAGCTGCAGAGGATTCTCCAGGTTACGGTATCATATACAAATGTTTCCCTGGAAGTTGTTTGAAGGATTACAACCCTCCGTGTTCAGGTGGGATAGGCTGCCAAGTCCTGCATTCAGGATGGATCCTTCCACGCAGAGGAAGGCAGCCAATTCCTTGGAATGATGTTGCACTATGTGGTTTCTCCCTCTTCATCCAGGGATTACCCCTTGGATCCCTTCTGGTGACCTCCTCCTCGCCCCTCCACTAGAAAGCTTCCCAGAAGCATCCTATGGTTTCACTTGTCTCCCATTCCTATAGCTAAATTCCGAAGGAGAAGGCCAGCAGGGACCTACAGCTCTCAGTCTTCCTCAGGCAGGTATTCCGTGTTTAAACCAAATGCGTATCTAAGCTAAGTCCAGGATGAGAAAGGGGGAAGACCCTTCCTGACCCCACTCCCCATGTAACGGTAGTAATGACATTTTCTTCCTGGAAAGTTAATGGGTGGATGGGCATCTTGGGGGTTTATTTGCATATGATCTAAAGCAGGGATGGTCACAGCAGCTGGTGCCACAGCAAGAGAGGCCTGGGACATGAGATTCTTAGGAGTACCTGGCCTTGCATGTGCCTTCCTCTGATAATGCATGCATGCATGTTTGTGTGTGTGAGAGAGAGTGTGTGAGAGTCTTCGTACGAGTCACACAGCATTAGGAATCTAATTCCAGGCAGCTTCTTGACAGGCTCTGAAATTGGAGAGCTTCTGAGCAGTGGGAGATTAAGTCCTTTCAAAAGTAGCTCTGGCTAAGAAGCTCACATATTCTAAACCTTGATGGATGAGTCATGGGAATTGGTGGTGGGGAGGCAGTCAGAGGAAGGGTGGGGGTGGGCAGGGAGACAGCACTGCTGAAGCACACGGCAGACAGACTCTGGCGAGCAGGAGTCAGCTGTGAAGGACCAGAAAGCTATTCTCTCTGCAGCCTGCTTCTGCTCTTTCCTGAAGCTCACGGACTCCTGTCTCACCAAGCAAGCAGTTTAAGAAATCAGAGAAAGAGTCTGATGGCTAGCAATGGAGACAAGAGGATGTCCCAAGAAGACCTGAGACGAAATGTGGGGAGCAAAATGTTTTTGTGTATCAGCCCCCTGCTCAGTTCCTCCTGCTGTGGTAGCCCTCCAGCATGGGTGGCGAGACAGTGGCACCTTTAATACTGGACCACAGGGCAAAAGCCACGGCTGCCATGACCCCAAGGGCCCTCAAACAATGCCATGGCGAATGTGCTGCAAGCAAAAGGCCAGGACAGCTGAACAAAAGCTGCTACCACAGGGCATTTTAACTGGATGCATTTCTCCCAGCATAGGAGGCTGGCAACGTGCTGGACCAACCAGAGAGTTCTGCAGGGCTGAACAGACAGTGATGACAGAGAACCCGGGAGGGTGGGCCAACTTCTGGTCCTCCTGCTGTTCCAGGGCTGTCATTGGATGCATGCTCCCAAAGGTACCAGCTGATTGGATTCGCTTGCTATCCATCCCCCAGGGTGGCAGAAATGCTTCATATTAACATAGGGCCTGGCAGCAACCTGTACCTGGCCAGTGTTGTGCTTTGCTTGTGACATGAACCCCTGGCCTGTATGGGACCTCACTTTGCATCTAGCTTTCCATTTTTCTTTCCTTTCAGGAGAAGGAAGTAAAAGTGGGGCAGAAAGAAGGGCAGATGCAGGGTAGATTCTACTGCACACTTGCTTGAGAATAAAGACTCTCAGATTTATTTTATTTCTATACCACCCAATAGGTGAACATCAGTGGGCTTTATGCATGAGGAATATTATGCACGTGTGCTCATGCTTGACCAGACTGTGTCTCTTACGTGTTCAAAGGTGGGGGATTGAACCACTCTGACTTTTTAACATTTGCTCGTGTGTTTCGGCTCAGTGCTTGTGTGGCTGGCTAAACTTCTCTGTGTCTCTGTCTACTTTCTCTGAACTGCGTCAAACTGACACCAAAACAAAACCAACACACACAGACACACTCTCTCTTCCTGTATCCATGAAATCAGCAAATCACTTCAATTAAACTGACTCTCCTTTAGAAGAAAGCATCCTATCCTTTGATGGTAGGTATGAAAACTGACCCAGAAAGCAAGGCACAGATGCTGCCGCTCCTTTCTACCCATTGTAAAAGAGACAAAAAGAGCACGTCCTAGAGTTTTCATTCCTCTAATTTCTCCAATGCTGCAGTTCATTGACAGAGTCATTTTATGCAAGTTTACTCAGAAGTGAGCCCCACTGAGTTCAACTGGGCTTACTCCCAAGTAAGTAGCTATACAGGATGTCATCCTTTGTCCTGTTTCAAGTTGGCCTCATCCACAACAGCAGGGAAGGAGAAAACAGAGCACAGTGCTGTTCCCATCCCCAAAAATAAATTAAAAAAATAAGTTTGCTTGCTTGGTTTTAGCAGGCAACATCCAGAGGAGTGCAAGGGAACAGAGGTTGTCTGGCTCAGTGCCTCCCCAAAGCTAGCAGAACCCTTTCCCTAATGCAATAGTTCCCTACATGTACAGGGTCTCCCATTTTGTACAAAAGGAGCATTCAGTCACCTCATCTACAGCAGTAAAAACAACACACATGTCCAGGTTGCCACTGACAACGAGGCCAGAGCCACGGGATTTCTGGAGCGCAGAGTGCATGGAACTTTGAGTCCTGAAATGAATATTTGCATCAGCTAAGCAAGGCTGGGTCAAGTGAATCCTTCCATTTAAAAAGCAAAGCAGACTTGCACACATATTTGAAGCAAGACTGTTTCAGAACCACCCACCATAGCTTCTGCCCCACAGCTATGCCACAGCTTCTGCCCCACAGCGACTTTGTTGGATCAACCACATAGGTAGCCCCATCCAGCTGGGATCATAGCAGTATTTAACTGTGCACTGGCATCCAGGAGCACAAGAGAGGGCAATGGAGGACAAGGGCAATGCAAATGAATTGGCCCTTTGAGATGAATGTTGGCCTAAAATAAGAGGTTGTTTCCGGCCTTGACAACAAAGATTCACAGCCACCACCAGTTTCTTCCCAAAAGAATAAGAAGGGCTTTGTTGGAGTCCAGTTCTAAGAGTTAGATCTTTTAGTGTTTCCACAGAAAGCAAATCTCTACCCCACCCTGGTTTAAGATCTAGATTTTCCCACAGAATTCAAAGGGCGAGTTTAGCACATCACTCCATTATGCATATTGCCTTCCACAGCCCTGCCCCCCACCAGCCCAACTTCTGATCTGTCTAGGCTGCTGGCAATAGAGGTCCATATTTCATTCCCCCTAACAGAAGGTGATGGTCGGTCCTCTTTCATATTGCATTTCCAGCTACTGATGTTTCAATGAGTGCCGAACTCTCTCAATTATGAGCCATGCCCCCTAAATAAATCCAATTCCTGCTTTCTTCAGTTGACACTAATGGCCTGCAAATAAAGTCAACCCCTCTCTTTCAACACACGTGGTGCTGATGGGGAGACTATATTTAGCTAGGCGCAAAGCTCAGAAACTGCTCTATTGAACAGCGCTGGTTGTGGAGAAGTGAGGCACTCAGCTTAAATATATAATGGAAAATCATCACAAGTGCGGGTGAGTGTGCATGCATGTGTATATGTGTGACTCCTAAATGGATTTGCACAGAGTCAGGTCAGCAAGAGGCGTGATAGGTCAGGTTGGAGAAGCAATGTGAGAGCAGGGAGGAAAAGGGAACAGGAGCTGCAGTACCACTTCAGAACAGGAAGTGCCAGCAGAATTGCAAAAGCAGAAAGCGAAAGAATTGGCATCAGGAGCCCTTGAGGAAAGTGCTCCTACTCTATTGTATTAGTATAATACAACACTAATGACTGAGTCCAGGAGGAATGTGTTCTCTAAAAGTGAAGAGTACATCTCATTAATACAATCATTTTGTTTATTCCCTCGCCTGTCCAGATGCACCTCCATTCTTAATGCACAGCAAGACAGTGAGGGGGAACAAAACCAACATTTGAAGAATATTCTGGAATTGCCTGGAGTTGCTTTTGACTCACCACAGGTGACCAGGAAAGCGATTACACTGAGAGCAAGTGTGCCGGAACAGTTTGAGTGTTGGCTGCTGCATTGTATGCTGCTGCAGTGAAAGCCTTGACCTTCCAGGTAGAGGTTTTGTGGAGAACAGCACTCCGCACACACTTGGAGACAAACTGTTGCCTTGTCATTTTAGTGATAAAATGGCGGGTTCCAAGCATTCATAGCAACTGAGAAATTTCCCATATAGTTAAGGGGAAAAACAATCCTCCTTCATATCTGGATACAGCTGAGAATATGCAGTCCAAGCAGAATATCAGTTTTTCTCCTGAGGAAAATAGACCACTAAACCCTCGCTTCATTATTTTGCAAGCAAAAGTCTAGGCCACCTGGGTCCCACACATGTTTGGTCATCTCCCCACCTGCCCTATTGTTTGCTTCACTTTTCTTTTTAATCCACTTATTCCAGATTCCGGACCATGCATCTCTCTGGGGAGTTACGTATGCGCGTATCCATGGTATCTGGCTTGCAAAAGAACCGCACGTGAGATCCACCTAGGGAGTGAGATCCAAGTTACATGGTCCATTATCTCTTATCGCACATGCAGCTGGAATGAGTCAACACATGCGCAGTGGGAGAACATCAGCATAAAGTGAGCAAACAAAGGGAGTTATTATACAAATCAGCAGGGTCTGCATTAATACCAATCTCTGGCATCCAGAAGAGCAAAGGGATGTAGGGAGTTGAGATACAGCAGAGAGATCAGGTAGCATATGGCTGAATGCCAGGGACATCCATCCTTCCAGGTCCCTCTTGTTTGATTTCCAGTCCCGTGGCATCTGCTTGGGCACGTCCCATTAGTACCAATAATATTTATCCTGTGTGTTCTACACCTGAGCCTCCTATCTAGTCAATGCTGATATGTTTCTCCTCTTCTGCCTTCCTTCCAAATATTTGCAAGCATCAGTTAATTTAATCTCACCTTGACCCCGCTGTGAGACTTATGCTCACCTGAGAGGAGGAGGGGAATCTGCCAGTGTTAAAATTGGCATTGCCACTGAATTGTGCCCAGAATGTGTTTTTTTAATGCAAATCTGGTGGACCCAGTTCAGCAGCAGTGGGAGAGAACTCTATGGGAATTTGAACAAAGCCCAGAAAATATCTGTAAGATAATATTCAGAAAATGTGAACCAAGTGTGATAGTCAAGCTTTGCTTTGGGGACTCTTTGCTTCGCAGGCTGCCCTGCTGGAAGTCAAGGCCAGTAAATTCTCCATGCAGTGGGTAAGGTGTGCAAGCTCAGGGTCCAAGATTGCCTCCACACTCCACCTGAAGTGGAATATCAAAGCTTCTAGCAAGACATTTTGAGGAACTCCATGGAGAGTGTTGATAACATTTGCAGAAATGCTTAAAGGATGCTCTGCACCTCCACTTATGAAGCTCAGAGTCAGCATATAACACCTTGGCTGGCGTCCAGCTCCCTGACAGGGCCTGCCACTGCACTGACACCTGTATTGTCTCACTCCACTATGGGTGTGCCAGAAATGTAATTTCTTGCAAAAGCTCAGCAGTGAAGGAGAGAAGCCATGGCATAAGGCAGGAGGCATCAGAGGGACCTCTGCTGAAGGTCCTCTCCAACCTGGAACTGGCTTCACTAGTTAGTATGGAGAATAAAGGTCTGTGCTCAACTGTAGGAAGTCTCCCAGAAAAGCAACAAACATTCACCGAGGCCAACAGCCAGTCCACAACTCCAGATGGCAATACAGCCCCCAAGAGAGAGTGATCTGATTTAGAATAAAAATGAAATTGACACAGTGATTCAAGGAGAAACAGCTTAATGCAGATAATGGTTTCATGCAATGGCTCTTATCCCCTGGCACTTTTGTTGATTCATATTGCTGATTCTTCAGCACATTTACATAGGAGTTAGTCCCATTGAGTCCAAGGGGGTTTATTTCTGATTAGACATGCATGCAGTTGCACTGTTAATCTTACTAGGCTGTTTCAGAAACTAGTTAAAAATGGCAAGCGGCCAGGAAATGGTATAATTCTCCATGTTGCTTAACAGGATGACACAAAAACAGTGTTTTACCAAGTGGTGACAAGCACACTGTTGCAATCTACCACATGGCAACTAACAACTCAGACATGGAGGGGTCATACATGAACACCCCCCATGATGGCAAAGCCAGATGACCGACAACTGGTGTCCATTAAAGCAACCATAGTCACAGGCATTACGGAAGTGAGAGAAGGCTGGAAACTGAAAATGTGCCATGTTGCCATATTAAAAAATCCACTATCCTTTAGGCTAGAGAAATGTATACAAGCAAATCTTGACATTATCAAAGTTCTCCAAATTCCTCTTGGAAGCTTATTCTGGATCAGATTATGATCCTTGTTATTTTCAGTCATGTTTTTGAACATTTGCATCAGTTGTGTGTATCTTTCAAATGGATGTCTTATTCTCCCTTAAATCCACCCTGACTATTCTTTAGAAGGACAGATACTGAAGATGAAGCTCAAATACTTTGGCCACCTAATGAGAGGGAAAGACTCACTGGAGAAGAGCCTAATGCTGGGAACGATTGAAGGCAAAAGGGGAAGGGGACGGCAGAGGCTAAGATGGCTGGATGGGGTCACTGGGGCAGTGGGTGTAGGCTTGGGTGGATCCTGCAGGAGGGTAGGAGAAAGGAGAGCCTGGAGGAATGTTGTCCATGCGGTCACAAAGAGTTGGGCATGACTTTGCGACTGAACAAGACAACTGCACATTTTCAGAATGCATGAATGCCACAAATCACATTGGAAGCTCAGTGATGTATGAAATTCAGTTGCAATTCAAGTCCTTGTTAAGTTTGGAAGGCGTGAAATGGCTAAAATTCAATCATAAATGAACCAGACCTGATTTTTCATGCAATTCTATTTTAGGTTTCTTGTGAAATTCTTCAAAAATTTCAGCTGTACTCTAGGCAAATACTGGATGGCAAGTAATAGCTCTGTCCAGAATATGTCTCAGAATGGCACTCCCCTTCTCTTTGGGACTTTGCTGATCTCCTTTAAGCACCCCAGGCACCCTTATTTAAAAATAAGTGCTAACAAAGGGTGACGGCAAGGAGAGGAGGGGGGCTCTTCCAACCTCTGACATCTTTCCCTCCCTTTATCCCCCCCTCTCCCCTCGAGGACATCATCCTTAAAATATATTTCATTTCACAGCTGCATTATGGTACCACAAAATCCTGTGAATCCAATTTAAGAACAGATTACCTCCTCACTTACTTCATTTGAAGCAATTACATGTTAATTTTCATTGAGACCAGCCTAATGCATACCAATCTGATGCTGCAATCTCATTTGAATACTTGAGGGAACTTCCTCCGGCTTTGGGCTCCCGAGACTCTTACTTTAAAGGGCCAC
Organism: Varanus komodoensis; assembly: GCF_004798865.1. Classification (NCBI taxonomy): domain Eukaryota; kingdom Metazoa; phylum Chordata; class Lepidosauria; order Squamata; family Varanidae; genus Varanus; species Varanus komodoensis. The sequence goes on from NW_025335856.1 coordinate 7,713,179, forward strand.
TTCACATTTCTATTTCTTTCTTTTGTTTATTCTTTTCTGCATTCCCTTGTTATTTATGTTCTGTTCACCCCTTCTGTTTCCCAGCATGGGATTATGTTCCTTTTTCCCAAGAGCATTTCCAACCAGCTGGTACTACTCAAGAGATTGCAGAGGCAGGGGAAAAAAGCGTCATGAGCAAAAGTTCATGCAACCTGATTAATTGAGCGTAAAGCCGTCAGAAACTTGGTGGAGCCAGCAGACAATCACAGCAGCCTGGCTCTGCTTCTCCAGTGGCTGTGGAGGACCGTGCAAGAAATCACTTGTTCCACTGGGATCTGCCCTTCCCACTTTCCCAAGCAAATGCCTAGAACGCTGCAGTCACTGAAGCAGGATAACGGTTAGATCGGCAATTCTCGGTGAGAGGGGTTTCATCCAGGCATGGGGCTAAGCTATTGTTTGGCCTTATGAGAATATGCAAGGCCCAAGTATGGGGCCCACACACACCTTCTTCCCTTTCCCCTCCCACTCACCTTCACACATTCATCAAACATGCCCAATTCTAGTTTGTAGCAAACCATATTGACCATTTGGCCCAACCTTGAAAACCATGGTTTGCCTGCATGCACAGATCAAAGCTTGGTTCCTTCAGTTTATTGCTTGCTTGGTTTGATGTAACCGAAGTCAGAAGACCATTGCCACCTGTTCTGTCTAAGAGGGTCCAAAGACTGAGTGGGAAAGAGGAGGAGAGAATGTCTCTTTGGCTAATGAAATGGGATAGAAATTCAATAAATAAACATATAAAAAGAGGGAATATCTTTGCCCTAGAAGATGTCGATACACAGCCATGCACTGAGCTACAGGTTCCCCGTGCTGGTCTTTGTTGCCTTCATCACTTGTGCTGGTCCATGGAACTGGACTAGAAGCAATGGGTAGAAACTATAGAGACAAACGGCCCAGACAGTGATCTCTCTGGAATAATGTAGCTTCAGCCTGCAGTGCAGATCCTGCACAAAGCATTGGGATGGACTATATGGACTCCAAGTCCTTTCCAACTGTACGGTTCTGGGCTTTTTGCATCCATATCACAGTTTGACATGTTAATCCACATGTACTTTGATCATACTTCAGCAGGCTTTAAGACATCCCCATCTTCAGATGGCAATATGTATAATTTCACCTACTTCAAAAGCCTTGGGTGAGTTTGTAGGGGCCTCCTGATCATTCTTCTAAATGGATCTCTGGATATCTTCCCCAAAGTCCAGACCTGAGTACATCATTGACTTTTATTACCTACTAAACTGATTTAAAAAAAACCCTGAGTTGTAGCTCCCACAAGGGGAAATGATTGCATTTTTAAGAGCATAAATAACTTTATAGTTAAAAGCAACAGCCCCCCACCCTTTTATTAAGCATCCTGGGAATATATTTTCAAAGAGGTATGTTGTTGTGATGCTTTGGTGCATTCATCTGCTGCTGAATCCACCCAGCCCTTGTGTAAGCTTTGAAAATGTATCTTTTGTATAATTACTACTTTGAAGCTGAGTCTGTAAGATGCTATGGTGATCATACCGGTGCTTTCCCTTTCCTCTTTCGTTTAAGCAGAAGACACCATACTAGGGAGCCTGATGTTCTCATTTGTAAAATAGAAAAAGGAAAAAGAAGGAGAGAGAAAGTAAAAGGATGTTACAGTAGCATGTGGAGGGTGGGCAGAATCTCATCAAAAGCATGGCCTGATTTAATATTTTATCTGAAGATTAGAGAGGAAAAATTGTTGGTGATCAAATACAGTCAAACACACTAAAGAGAACCACAGTGATAGGAACTTGTTAAAGAATGACATAAAAGCAGTCAGAGAAACACGAGGAAGTCGAGTTGTCATGAGAAAGAGGCAAGAGAAAAGAAATGCAAGAAGAAACAGAACACAGCACCTGTCAGTGACAAGGCCATGTCACGGAAAAGACTGGCCAGGCATCTTCAGACGTTTTGGACTTCAGCTGTGATCAGCCACCACCAGCATTGCTAGTAGTCAGAAATGCCAGGAGTTGCAGTTTGAAGCATCTGGAGGACACCAGGTTGGGAAAGGCTGAAGCAAACAGACCATGCTTATACTGTCAGCCCGACATGGTTCACAGAAGTTCCAAGTGCCCCAGATGATACCTACGCCCGATTAGGGCTAGCAAGCACATGGGGAGGAAGGTTCATAGCTCAATGGTGGAGCAGCTGAATAAGGTCCTAGCCAGGGTCTGGAGGACACTTACACAAAAGCTTGGGGAGCCACTGCCGGCCAGTGTAGAGCATACGGAGCTCCTGTACCAACTCACCATAACGCTAAATCCCTATATGATTGTTTGGGAGGGAAGTTGGAATATTGCATTTCTCTCATACGCAGAAGGCCCAAGCTTCAGCCCAGGGTTGGGGAAAGCAAAAACAAAGATCCCCTGCCTGAATTGCTGGGAAGCTGCTGCTAGCCAGTGTAGACAATGGCAAGCAAAATGAACCAATGGCCCGACTCCACATAAATGCACTTCCCCTGCAATTGTGCTGCAGGGCAAAGGTGCCCAACAGAGGTTCAGTTCAGAAACCTGCATGCCATATATCAGACACACCACAGCTGAATTGTGCCATCTCCCTCTGAGCCTCGCTGCACAAACACGCACCACGTTTGATGCAATACACCTTACAAGCCCCCTTTTCCTTATTTTAATCTTGCAGCAAGATTCAAGTGATGCAGCAATCAATCAATGAAGAGGCTCTAAGAATATAAACTGAGCTCTGCTGGGTTGGATTAATGGCCTGTGTGGCTCAGCATCCGACTCTCATGGTGGCCCTCAAGTTACCGATGGAAAATCCACAAGCAAAACATGAGTGCAATCCTGGCTCCTTCCTCTACTCGTTTACCCCAAGCAATTAGCATTCAGATGCTGCTTCAGATACTGGAGGTGATATCTAGCTATCATGATGGGCTTATCCTCCATGGATCCCCTTTAAAGTCATCCACATGGGTCAGCATCGCTATATTTCAAGGCAGCAAACTCGATAGCTTAGCACTGTGCTGTGTGCTACATTCTTTCATCTCTTCTAAATCTCTGACCATTTAGTGTTGGGTTCTCATTTTGTGAAAGGAGAAAGAAAATGTATCTGTATCGACTTTTTCCACAGCATGCATAATTTTGTATACCTCTTTCATGCCATCCATTGCTTGTCTTTCTGTAAAGCTAAGAAATCCCTGAACGTTGTAGCTTCTGCTAGTAAGGGAATTGTTCTAGTCCTCTGAGCAATTTTGGTTGCTCTTTTCTGTACCTTTTGAGAGGTTCTAAGCAAACCCGGGTGATGTAGGTACTGTAGGCACGATCATCTTTTTTTGCAGGGACTGGTGGGAATGGTGAAAGGGATACAGGAATTGATTAGATTTGAACGCAAAGAATCACTGCAGGATGAAGGGCAGAAAGAGAGAAACCTATTTCAGTTCTTCACTCAAGCCCCTCCCTGCAATGAAAAGAGGGCTATTAAGAAATCAGATCCTCTTGTTCCTGGATGGCAAACTGTGGATTATCTTTGGAATCCTTTAAACAGGAAAAGAAAGGAGCCATTTGTTAGAATGCAGAGTTGGCAGTGAGCAATGCCCAAACCCCCTATTGGATTAGCAGCCTACTCCTCCAAAGTATCAGAAAACTTTGATCATTTCAAGTATGTGTGCCATGTTGGAGCTCACGGGTTTCCAAACCCCAGCAAATGTTTTGTTATAGCAATATCTGTACCATGTCCAGGCCTTGCTCCTCTGGACCTTCGGGATCTGGTTACGCCTGGAGAGATGAAACATGCATTTCTCTCCCTATCTTGCAATGTCCATGCATCAGGACTAGACACAATTTACTTCTTGCGATTTTCTTTGCTGCATGGCCAGAAGAAATTGGTGCATATGAGAAAGAGCATACATCATGCCAAGAGCTGGTTCTAGGATTTGCATGGGCCCAGCCCATGATCAGTGGACACACAGTGGTAACCTGGAAGCTGGAGATGATTTTTAAAAGATTCTTTAGAGATGCTTCTGACCTATTTGGGAGCTTGGAACATTTAGATGAGCCTTTGTCCTATTTGAAAAACAATATTTCAACAGCTGCAGAAAGTACAAGGGAAAAACAGCAACCAATATGGTCAAGGATTGGATCACCTTCCTTATGAGGTGGTTCCTCATGCCATTTTTATTTTATTGGTCCTTGTTGTAAACCATCCCAAGATGCCAGTAATGGGACAGTCTACAAAAGCTTTACATAAATAAACAAGAAAGGGCTAACATGTGACGCGGTTTAGATGATGACCTGCAGAGGTCTATACAGCAAATAATGAGTAGAACAAGTTGGTGGGAGTTGAAATCCTCTCTCCAAACTCTAGAAATGCAGGCCTAAAATGGGAACTGAAGGTGTGTGACCAGGCATAGCTGCCTCCAGGCATCCCTACTCCTCTGGCTAGAGATGTCAAAGAAATCCAAAAATGGATTCAAGTGACTTCAGATTCAATGAATATGATCCACAGATTCCTCAGCAGAGTGGCACGTACCAACTTGCGTGGATTTTCAATCTGTGGACTTTTTCATTATCTGGAATTGAACACATAATTTGGTCATACAAACACAGGAATATTACTAGAAAATGCACTAATCTATATGCCATTAAACAACATTTCATCCATTTCTGATTGCTCTTCAGTTTCCATTGCATAGCACTCTCCTTCCTTCCGTCCGTCCTTCCTTCCTTCCTTCCTTCCTTCCTTCCTTCCTTCCTTCCTTTGCACTCTACTCACTATTTTCATGCAGAGCTAAGAAAAGTATGGAAAATGTTATGTGCCAGTACTTTCCTGAAGTGGAAAGGAGTTGGGAGACAGGTGACAGGACTTTTTCATTTTCTGGAACTGAACATGCAATTTAGTTATACAGAAATAGGAACTGCACAGGACCAGTGTTATCCAGTGGAACATTGCCACTAAATTTGGGAAAGACAAATGAAAGCAAATGGTGCGGCAAATAATCACAATGTTCCTAGCCCAACATCAGGTGATGCCCTTCGGCTTAGATGGCTTTAAGCACAGATGACAGAACGGAGAGTGATTCAAGGGCAATGGCCGGCTATCACTGCAGGAGTGTGTTTGTGAAATATCCTGACACCTTTTTGCAAGCCCACAGGATCAGAGAGGTGTGTAAGTGGGATGGGACCTGATTAGCAGGGAGGTGTTTTAAAAGAAAACCCATTTCAGTGGAAGGCGGATGCCCTCAGCAAACAGCAGTCAGAGGAGCTCCTGGTGAGGAATATGTGGTGCAATTGCTTGCTTACTAAACAGTGAACTCTTGAGTATTGCCATAGGAATGACAGCCGGGCACTGGTTGTGGAACCCTTGCACACTTTTCGTTTCATTTTGTTTCATTTAATTGAATTGAATTATTTTTTGTGTTTATTTTATTATTTTATTTAGTAATAATAATAATAATAATAATTATTATTATTATTATTATTATTTCATTTTGTTATTTTTTGAGGGTTGTTAGAACCCTCTCAATCAGGTCAGTGTCATTATTACCATATTGCTGGAGGGAACCTCAGACTATAAGGTTGAATGTGGATTGTTGTTGTACCACGGGTTGTTCCTGAACTGTGGGTTATTACCCTTTATGAATGTAGTTGAGCAAAGAAACCACAGTTCACAAGCCAGCAACAAACCCTGCAGTCTGATGGCTTTTTAGTGCACCTGGGTTCAGATAGGATAAGACAATAGGACATGTTTTAAAAACAGCTCTCCGTTCCTTGACAGCCCACATGCAGCCCAGACTCAGCCCTTGAAGGGGGTCATTTTGTGTTCCAGGTGCAGCCATTGCCTCTCTGGCGGTTGCCTAGCTTCTTTGGGTCAGAGGCAGAGTTTAAACATAGGGCTTCAGGCCTAGCTGATTTGTGAACCAAGCAGAAGAACTGGGAGAAAGTCCAAATTGGCAGCATGGCAGCAGTAACCCCAGAACAGCTGCTGCTCTAGTCCTGGGGGAGACCGTCTTTCCCAGCTCCTGTTGCAGCAAAGGGATCCAGGGAACTGAAAACAAAGAACACTCTGATCTGGAAACAAAGAAGTTTCCATCCTCTGCACCCCTTCTGGTGGGAGGGGCTTTTTCTACCTGAGACAGACTGCTATGGATGGGGGGGGGGAACTCTCCACCCCTGCCATGAAAAGCCATGGAGTTTTAAGCATGTGTGCAAAAGCGACGCACTATGAAGAAGGAATAAAGGAAACATACACAGTGGCTACCTTGCCGGAGGAAAGAAAAAAAAGCTTCCAACTGCAGTAGATTACTGAGACAACTAGCTTAGCAAATTTAAGGGGGGAAGAAAAGGATTTGGCATTTATTGGAATAAAACAGCACCTGGAGTTATTCTGCCTATGATAAACCTCTATGGAAAGACCTATGGGATTTACCAGGAAGTGATATCCTTTTACATAGAACTCTTGCATCTGAACCAGGTCACAGCTTGCCACAGTAGGGATCATATTCAAAAAAGAATGAAACAGACATTAAGGTGCAATTTCCACACAGCCCGATTCTTAACTATTTGGGGCAAGGAGGGAGCTAAAGGAAGCATACCTGGGCAAAAGCTATACCTATTCAGATGCATTTTTTGCGGTCTTTGGTAGCTTATTTAGGACCATGGGGATCCATTTAGCACCATTCACAGCCTTTCTAAACCTACCTAAACAAAGAAAATAATTCACCACCATACTGTCTGCATACCTATAACAACACTAGACTTCCTCAACAAATAGAGCAAGTAAACCCTATTAAAGCCACAGGTATTCTTATAGGTTTCTTGACCAAGGTCCATTTGTTGCCCAAGCTCCAGGCACAGTGGAGAGTTCTTTTTACAACCTTTTTATTGCTAGCAATGGGAGAATAAATGAGGCACAAGCTTGTTCAGAATCTCCAAATTTTACCTCAAAGCGCAGCCCTCCTTATTCCTATTCCTGATTGTTAAGTCCCTTCTCTTTCTTGTTCAAATAGAAGTATACATCTGGAAGCATTTTTTAATGTTCACTTTCTCCACCATCTAAAGCAAGAAAATACACATCCTCCACCCAAATGAGTATATTTTTTTCTGAAATACACATTTTGAAAACGTGAATCACTAGTTAAGAAAAGTGTGAGTTTTGCCTGCAAAAAACTGTCGCATTTTAGGTTAGGAAATGCGTTTTGCTAGTGCCTTCTGGGAAAGTTCTGAATATAGACAATCAGAAGTATTCCTATATTCCTGGTTATGATGAACTGCAAGAGGTTTCATGTAGTAACTACCTCAATCACCATACCAATGAGAAGGAAACACTCACTAAGAACATAGTAAGCTGCCATATTCGACTAGCGATTTGACAGATTAACACAGCATTGTCTATTCCAGCTCTTCAGAATCCCAGGAAGGTCCTCAGAATTAAACCTGGTCAGGCCCTCTGGAGAAGCGTGGGACCAGCCAATGAGGAGCATGAACATGTATTCTGATCAGGCTAATTAGGAGAGACAGAGTGACAGTGGTTAGGGTGTTGGCCCGGGACTAAGGCGAGCTAGATTCTCATCCCTGCTGTCCATAAAGCTCACTGGACAGTCAACCTACTTTGAAGGGTTATAGTGAGGATAAAGAAAGAAGAGGAAGAGGAGGATGCAAGCCACTCTGGGTTCCTTACAGGAAAGAAGGCAGGATAGGAAGGTAATAAAGACATAATATGGCTTAACTTGGAGTCCCGACCTCAGCAGGGCATTGGACCTGATGACTCTCTGGCCCCTTCCAACTCTACTATTCTATGATTCTATGAAAACAGGCAAACTAAGTCTACATCTTTGCAGCATTGTGCTATTGCTCATGTCGGTGTGAATGGAAGCAATGATGGACAGCTAGAGACATGAGCAATGCAATGCCAAGCCCATTGCGAGCAAGCCAACCAAGCTGGGGACTTTCCGTCAGGTGCTTTTGTTTACTAATCTGCAGCGCTGCCGGAGCACCCGGGCTGCCCAACCATAGCAAGCTATCTAATTGCTGCCAACATGGAGCTTAACCCTATTTATCCAGATGGCACAAACCTCCCAAGTGCTGGGGCTCCTGACGTTTCCCAGAATAATGCCCAGTGGTCTCATTATATCTAAACCCTCTTCTCCTTTCAGCCATGCCAGCAAATTTCCCCTCACTCTTTTCCCTACTGGGCAGAAACAAAAGTAGGACAAAAGAGGGAGAAAAGGGAATTGGTTCTATTGTGATGTTAAAAGAGAAATCAACACACATACACACAGAGAGAGACCTGGAATACGAATGTGTTTATTTATAAATCGAAATTCAAACTAATTATTAGCTGGAGGCTTTCAAGTAAAAATGTAGGTCATGCAATATTATGCAGGATAATAGCAATTGTTTCAAGCTTCAGGAAGCACATAAGTAATGGGAAACCATTTGTTCTCTGGCTCAGCTCAGCACAAAGATCCCTCAGTGAGCCTTTTGACTAGGGAAATGTACACCGTTCTCATGCAACCTGTATGCTGTTCAGGCATCAATGCTACCTTGAAAGGAGGTGTGCTTGGCTGATCAATAACATGCTTTCTCTCATGGGCACCTCCTGGCTTGCCTTGTGCCATCACAGACCTTTGTAAAATCACATTTGATCTCCACAACTGGTTGAGGAGGCCAAGATAAGGCATCTGTTTGGAAGAAGATCCTCCCAGTGGCATTTCAGTTTTCAGGGTAACTCTAGCATTTATCCTCATTTCGGAGTGTTCTGCCACCCTGCCTGCCATCCCAGGCCTGTGACAAACTGTGTGCTCCCACAATCCTGGAACCCATCCTCATGGTGGGACTTAAGATATTCCCAGTGAAGGCTGGCAGCTCCTTCAAAGCCCTCAGGTGCCGACTATGGAAGCATGATCCATGAACTTGGGTTCTGCCCTCTGCCAGGAGTGCCAGTTGTCAGTGGGAATATAGCGGAGCATGTGAAAGGCAGAACCACTCAGATGCACACAAGGAGAATCTCAGTAGCTCTGATGTGGAAAAAATTGCCAGTGGAGGCAGGGCATAGGTAAACATCACCATGATATGCAGCTTGGTGCCATCTTCCTCATCCTCACCTCCAGGAGCACCTGAAGGAGTGTCTTCTTCCTTATGTGCCCTCCTGCCCCTTGAGATCTGAGGCAGAGGTCCTCCTCTGGGGCCCTCCTTGAAGGTGAACAGGAGGGTGGCTACCTGGAGGAGGACAACCTCTGTGGTGGCACTCTGACTGTGGAACACGCTCCCCAGAGAGGTCTGCCTGGCCCAATGTGTCTTTCCTTTTGGCACCAGGCAAACCCTTTTTTATTTTCCCACTATTTTAACTGTTAATTTACCTCAATCTGTAGTTTTATATCTAATATTGGATGCTGTGCTACTTTCACTTTTATTTTTTATCTTACTTTATTGTTGTTATTGTGAACCATCCCGAGACATCTGTGATGGGACGGTATACAAAAGTTTTAAACAAACAAACAAACACCCTTGGGAGCCTGGGGACATTATCTCAAATAGTGACTTTCCAAGCTTAGCTTTCTACATCCAGACCTCTCCCGTGCCCTCATTTTCCAGAGCTGCAGCAGACCCTGAAAGATTCCACTGCACCGCAATGCAATAAGCCTTCCGACCGGCCACCTTTCTTTGGTATGCGCTCTGGCAATCTCTCCTCCCTTTCCCATCTCATATGATACTGAATTCTCTTTGGAGAAGAATTTGACTGCAACTCTAATCTGTTTCTGGTAGCACTGATTCCAGTCATGATAAAAGAAAGAAAGTATCCAGTAGGGAAAGCAAGCTATATATTTTCAACAAAAAATAATCAACTGTCCATGGAGCGTCTCTGATTTACACTGTGCGTGGCCCAGAACCTTCATTATTTACATGCACAATCATCCTTTTCGTAAAAACCATGCGGATGCTCATCCTTCAGAGAGCACTGCATTCTCTAAAGAAACTCACACTGCTGCCATCACCAGATAGACCAAAACTTGCTGGTACATCCATTGTTCTACACCAACATTGAATGTTGCTTTCATCTTAATCTCCAGAGGATATCCTTAAATAAAAATGACTGCATTGGAATCCTGCACAAAACCTACATGAACAGAAACTGCTTTGCCTGTGCACATGGAAGTACTTAAACATAATAAAAAGGCATAAATCACGGATATGCAGGCTCCTACTTCGAATGGCAAAGCACTATACTGGTGTGTGTGAGTGTGGGTGTGAGTCTGTGAGTTTCAGAAAGGAATGCCAAGAGGGATATCTCTAGCATGATCAGCTGTACCTGAAACAGTTTGCAAATGTGGGCAAGTCATACTGTTTTTTTACCGTTTTTAGTCAAACGGTATTTTAATAATGTTATTTATTGATTTTAAATTGCCAGTATGTCTCCACCATTTTTATGTATTTTATGTATTTATATATTGGTGTTTTTTATGATTGGAAGCTGCCCCAAGGCTCATGCGAAGGGGGCGGCATATAAGTTGTTTAAATAAATAAATAAATAAATAAATAAATAAATAAATAAATAAATAAATAAGTTCTCAACCGTGCATTAAAATGAAGGGAAAGAAGAAACATAGAAACAGAGCGAGTCAGAAGGGATCTCCTGGGCCATCTAGTCTGACCTCCAGCACCAGCTGGCTCTGCTCACAACATGCCCACCATGTGCATGTCCAGCCTATCTTTGAACACCCTCACCGATGGGGCCTCAATGACCTCTTGTGGAAGCCCATTCCACCCCCTCGGGGTCCTGGCTGTCAGGAAGTGCTTCCTGGCATCTAAATGGAGCCTTGGCTCCCTGAGCTTTGCCCCATTGGAGTGCGTTCTGCCTTCCTCTGCAGGGGAGAACAGGTCTCTACCCATCTCCGTGTGACATCCCCTCACATGCCTGTATGTCACCAAGAAAGGGGGCTGTTGACCCCAGGCCAGAGGGACAGGTGCATTCTGGAGGCAGTGGTGCTCCTGAGAGTTCAGCTGGCTGCATGCCTGATGCTGAAGGAGGAAGGCAGTCCAACTGCCCTGGAAAGCCATACCAGGATGCTCGCTCTCCCCCCTCCCCTTGCTGCCACATTTGCTCCAGAGCAGGTAAGCGGCCTCTCTTGGCCCTCCCAGTAGCTGCCTGCGTGTCCTTGCCTGTGCTCTCAGAGCTACCCAAAGTAAGACCCACATTGGGCGGTGGTGGGAGCCGCTATGGAAAGCCATCACAACCATTTTAGCAGGGGACATTGCCCAACGGGAGGCATAGTTCTCCTGGCAGAGATGGTGGCAAGGCGTGTCACCCTCCCAGGGGTGGGTGGGGCTGCATGACTACCTGCCCTTCTGGGCCCACTGCCAGAAGGGGGAGATTCCCCACACCTCATGGGGGAACCCGTCAGCCCTGCTAAGAGAAGCAATGAAGAAGGGTTGGGCAATGAGTGTTGTTCTACTAGAAGGTTGCACTTTGTGCTGCAAGATGTGCAGCTGCAGGACACACACACACAGAGTGAAGAGCTGTGGCCTGCAGAAGACGGCTATGTGGTACCATGTGACAGGCATGTTCATTTGTGCCACTGCATTTGTTCTGAACCACTATCACAAGGTGCATCCCCTGCCAAGGGGGACATATTCCTTTCTCTTATTGTCTGTACTAATTAACAATATGACCATAGAAATGCAAAATTACCAGTGTTATTAATTCCTTTTGCAGCACAGGACCATTTAAATCAGTAGCTGCAGGCTCTGTCTCGTTTCCTGTGAAATGGAGTACATTTATCAAGGATTAAGCAAGGGAAAGTCTCCTGAGCAATCCAGGTAAGTGGCAGTGGGCTGGAAGGTCACAGGGTGAGGTAGGTGACTGCAGAATCAAGATGGACAACCGAGTATTTTTTTAGGATCAGACTAAATGCCTATAGTGAAGTATGGAGAGGATTAGGATGAGAGTTTATGGTCTGAATATGCAGCTGAAGGGTTATGCTACTTCCATTTCAACCTTCTCTTCTTTGTTCCTTTGTATTTGCTTTTTCCAGCCATCCTACCCTTACTCCATGCCTCTGCCCTTGTCCCATACCATACCCAATTCAGCTTCTAGGATGCATGCTTTCATTTTATTCCTTTCCTCTTCTCTTTACCTCCTAGTCCCTGAGCCATTTCAGGAGTCCCTGCCCAGCTTTTCATCCTTGCTGTTTAACAAGCCTCAGCTGAACTTGGCTACTGGTACCAGTAACACCAGTGGACGTGTATGGTGACTCCCACCCCAACAGCTCCTCAAGACTGCCCAGAAAGCACAGAAATATCAAAATATTAAAACAAACAAATAAATTAATGCATACGTACATAAATACTGTGGGGCCCAATTGCCAGTGGCAGGCTCCACTTGGATCTCACATCATGGTGTATTGTTCAAACTGTACCTGAAGAGTAGTGAGGAGGTTATTGAGGTTCAATAAGTAGTGTATTGAACTTTCCACCAGAATAATTCCCTGAAGACATGGCAAGACCTCAAGCTTGTTAAGAAGACTATCAGAAAGAATTTCCTCGGAGCGGCCTTCCCAGTCATTCTGTAGATAAGGGCTGCTTTTGCTGGGAGAGCAAGACTGTTTGCCTTACTGAAGTAGCTTTGCCCTCACATCACCCAGCTAGGGGTGGCAGTGGAACCCGTGAGCCTCCTGCACTCAACTGCAGCTTCGGTAATCAGAGAAATTAGCAGGATGGAAGGCAAAGCCCCCCTCTGTGTGTGAAGGAACAGTCTGAAGACTTGAAACCCCTTTGCCATAGGTCCCAGTTATGCCGGGAACTGGAATTGAAAAAGTGATATTCCAGTGCCACTCTCTTATTCTTTTTGAGAGTATCATAGAATTGTGGATAAAGTTCAGAAACATTCTCTCTCTCTCTCTCTCTCTCTCTCTCTCTCTCTCTGTGTGTGTGTGTGTGTGTGTGTGTGTGTGTGTGGAGGGCAAGTAAGAAAGAGAGGGGGATTAAATTTCTCAAACACTCAAAATGATGCTAGGCAAGAAAGAGAGGAGGAGTCTGTCTTTAATGGCATGCATCTAAGGTATTGTTCCACATGTGTATAGAAATTGGGGTGGGGCTATCTACAAAGAATTCTGATGATCCATGTCAAAGAACCAGTAAACTGTGGGAAACAAGGTAGGAGAGTTTCTGCAAGGAACTTTCTTAGATATTTCCTTCAGAAGCAAAAAAATAAAAAAAAAAGTTGGTCAATAATTTAACTCTGAAAAGAGTGCACAAATATCAATTTTCCTCTGTGCAGACACGATGCCAAATCCAGAGACTGAATTCAATCATTAAAGTGTGAAGCTGGGGGATTTCAGCCCTGCTTTGAGCACAAATCTCAATAAAGCCTTAACTATGGAGCTGCTATCGGTGCCTTCAAAATAATTATCCATGTGAGGTTCAAGGTTAGCAGCTCCGCAGCTGCAAGCCGGAGCAGAGCCATCGATATGAAATACCACCATCGTAGCAGAGGGAAATTGGCCTGCTCCAAGAATAATCCACAGCCTGAATCTCAACTTTATTCCAAGCCGTCGTGGACCCCACGGACTTGTGGAGCACTGGCAGCAAGCTAGTGAAGAGAAAGTGCCAGAGCAGAACAGCCTGTCAAATCTATCAGCCGGAAGGCAAAGTCGGCCACTGGATGACAGAAGGGGTGGAATCCACTTTTACATTTTTAGGGGTCACCTGCAGAACCATCTGTTGTTTGTGAGCTACCAGGAGGAGATAATAAGATAACATAAACTTTGGCATTGGGGATACCCCAGACTATTTCTCCATGAAGCCAATATGTATTGTATATTCCACAAGCTCCCCGAAGCCCACATGAATGTACAGCCTTTGCCATCCAAATTGGCAGTGTTGTGTTGAGAAGCAATGGGAGCACTGGTATTTTGGATCAATGCATCAATGTGTGTGTGTGTTATTTTCACAAGTACAGTTAAGCCAGGGAAATTATGACAGGGCATTCCCTGTTAAGTCACACAAATTAAAAAAGAATATGAGCAGTTCAGAAATGTGCATAATGGATGCATACATTAGATGCAGAAAATACGCATTTTCATGCAAAGAAAATGTGCAATCTGTCAAAGGCAGGATAAACTTCAGTGTGGAATTTGGGAAACTCTGACTACCTTGAGTCCTGCAATTTATATACCCCTGTGCACAGCTAGAGTTTGTTCAGTATGTGTACTTCTCAGGATGTGTACTTCAGGCACATCTTGAGAAGGTAAGGCTACCTGGAGAAGACAATACAGGAAGTCCCCTACATACAAAGCTTCAAGATGTGAACTTTCAAAGATGTGAATATGGTTTTGTGTACTTTACTGTAATAATTGAGAGACATGAGTCCAGCAGAGGGTAACACAGGTCACACCAACCTAACAGTAACACCATATGAGGAAGAACGCATCAAAAGAACAACATGGGTGCACTTCCGTACTGCCACGTACCCAGAAGTATAACTTCCGGAAGTCCTGTAGTGACGTCAATGGATGTTCTCCACTGTCATTATAAACCTGATTATATAACCAGTTGTGTTAGATGGGTACCTAGGCTAACTTTGTTGGGCTTACCAAAAAAGTGGACTTACAAATGAACTCTCAGAACAGAACTTGCTTGTGTAGAAAGGACTTCCTGTAACGGTAGGGAAAGGCAAAGGCAGAAGAGGAGGAGGAGGAAAGCCAACTATGAGCTAGATTGATTCTGTCGCAGACACCAGGGCCTTGAGTTTGTAGGCACAAAGCAGGGGTGTCCAGGGCACGTCACTCTGAATGGCACGCATAGAGTTGCCACAAGATGCTGTGTCTTATTTTCTGTATTGTCAAACCGTCCCAAGACTTCGGGAATGGGATGGTCTAAAAAAGCTTTAAATACATCAGTTGGAGATGGCATGTGACAAGTAAAACCAATGCACAGCCACTGTCAAGAACTCCAAAGCAGGGTGTGTAGCTGGAAGCAACTGGCAGTGTAGCAAATGTTGCTTTCCTTCAGGGAGCTTGGAGTGCTTACATAATCCACCTCCTCTGAATCTTATGGTTGAACAACGCTGTCAGGTTGGTTAGGCTGGGAGTCAGTGACTGGACCAAGATGGTCCATTGTGCTCTACGGCTGAATGGCAACCAGAACCTGGATCTCCCGCACTAGAACCACACTACTTGTGTGCTTCCAAATTCCAGGATTGGTGCAATATCAGGGAAAGTCTTGCTATGAGACTGGTCAAGTGGATAAGCTGTTTATTGATGTCACTGTTTTTTTATATTTCTTGGGATGACACTCACATTGCCACGTGTGTGCAGATTATTCCTCAAATTTTCACTTATATCATGGCAGCTGCCCTCCAAAGCAACTCCTGACTGAGGCTGAAATAATGGAAGCAGAGAAGGAAACTGAAGATCGTGTTTCTTCTTGAGGATCAAAGTTTTCAGGGAAATACAACACTCAGAATGGATACTTTGCATATAAGTTCACCCCTAGCACACGTGTGCATCACTCCATGTTTAAAGCAGCAATCAGGTGCTCCAATGAGCTAAAAGGGGGGCTTTTGTAAACCCTTATTTCACAAGTCACAACTCATTTTCTTTGAATTCCTAACCACTCACAAATTGACATCAGTTCCTCCAAAGCCTACCATGTCACTGCATGCATGTTATACCTGTTAAGTATAACACCTTACCGAGGGTGTTATACATAACAGGTACATGTGCGAGCTATGCTCTCAGAAATGGAGAAAATGAAAATATTTGTTGCATCCCTATTAGAAATGCACTTCCCTCATCCCTCTCCTAGAGCTTCTGGCATTTTCCAACCTCAGAGGTGGCTGCAACAAAGAAAAATAAGTGGACGAGCAACTGCCATAGTATTATAGGTTGGGGGAAGGACACAGAAACTACCATCCATTTAAGAATGCTTTTAAGAAACTGTATGTGCTAATTATAATGTTAAACATTCTGTCAGCCTACTAATACAATAAAATAGAAATGGATATGACATATGCAGCTGCCCTACAATGACAGGTTTATGATCACACACACACACACACACACACACACACACACAAATACAAATGAATGTTCCTGCTGTGATTGACTCACTTGCTCTGAGCTGCAAAGTGCTTTGAGAGATGAATGGGAAAAGGTTGTCATATTTTTACTCTCTGCTTGCTGTAAGTGACTCAGTATCTTTTCCTCAAACTGCTGCTTTACAAAATTCCCTGCAGCAATACTGCTCATTAAGTCTCAGCAGAAACCTGGACACCTCTAAACATTCCTTGCTAGAACTAAGGAGGACAAATTCTTCTGTTTTTGGCAGCTGAAGAATACACAGCACTGAGCCAGGGCCAAGATAAAAATGTGCCACTGCCACCACCTTGTACGTGCACCCAACCACCACACGATACCAGCAGCATTTGGAAACATCACAGCTCCAGAATCTGATGCCAGGTCTTCCCATTCTGGATGGACTGGCAGCAAATAGGATTTGGAGAAGGGGAGAAGTTTGGGAGTGAAACAAGCACAACACCCTCTTTTTTGTTTGGTGAAAGATTTTGGAGCTGGATGGTTCTGACTGCATAGATCAGGCACTGAATTCCAGTATAGGAAAGCAGTAAAATAGTATGATTACTCCCCTGACATCCTTGAGCAGAATGTAACACAATCCTTGAAGGGTTGTGTCACCTAGACAAAACTTGCAGGAGGACCCTAAACAGTGACCTAAGGAACAACTAGAAATCACAGGAGCAGAAAATTCTCACAGCCCAGAGGACTGGAAACTCCCCATTGAGGATGAGCAGATGTGAGGAATCAGAAGGGGAGGATCAAAATCTGATGGGTTTTTATGGTTCAGGTCCCTGAGTTTTTGTTTGCCAGCCCTGTGCTGCTGCCAGCCCTGTAGTGGGAGCTGAACCCATTCACTGACCTTTGTCTCTAAGACAGGCTGAAATTTAGTCCCCAGCCCTGAGATTCCACATCTGTAATATATATGTGTCATAAAGCAAATAGGTTGGCATTGCCTACTGAAGACCAAGTTGCTCCAAAATACTTTGCCTTGAAACAGGTATCATTCAGGGTTTTTTTGCAGAAAAATATTTCCCTGCTTCCCCCCCACTGCCACTGTGAGAATTGCAGGTAAGTTCAGCTAGAACAGGTAAGTCTGGAAGGAGAGGGGCAGATGACATCACCAGCCCTACTAAATTGAGCAATCCTAGTGTCTTGGCCCTGTATACCCTGGCCCGACTGTACCATCCATCCAGATTGACCGCAGCTTCTGGCTGGCTTCTACATGGCTCCATCCATTCCACACAGGCTCTGTGTCTTGGCTTTGACCAGTACGGCAGAAGAGAACACTCTCCCAAGCATATCTGAGTGGCCCTGAAAGTCCATGTGGGAAGCAACAACCACGAGCCACCACATGCCTTTCAGGGCTGATCTAGCAATGTCTCTTCCCACTGCAGATCACAATAAACATTTCCATGCTGTCTGTAACTACAACAGCCAGCCGTGTTCCCCTCTCAGAGAGGCTGCCAGCACTTTGTTCCTGGGTCTCGTAATTCCTTTTCCCTTTTATCTCTCCCTTATTTATTTATTTGTTTCAGGGTCTTATATGTACATTCATTATTATTATTCTTTTCTTCTGCAACGTCTGTACAATTTCAGCCTCGATAACATGTGAGTTAATTAAGCCGTGATCTCTCAGAGACGGGTTGCTATGAAGAGATAAGCACCAGCTTCTGTTCGCTATAAACAGCTGTGGTCTGGACCAGCTTCTAGGGATTTGCTGCTTTTGTACCGGAGACAAAACAAACCTTAGCAATTAAACCTAGACATATTTTCCCCATGATCGGTGAGATTCCTGACGTCACTTGCTCCATGTACCTCTCAAAGGGTTTTTAGGAATTTAACAGTGCTTTGCACAGTCCTTGGAAAGTTAAGACCTGAGCTTGTGAAACAGCCAGCCGGATAAGAATGTCTTGTTAATAATCGCTGTGTATTTGAAACACAGAAGCAAAGGCTCATTTTAATGTGGGTCACAAGATGACTTCTCTGAGAAGAGAGGCAACTGTGGGGTGTCGTGCTTGGCCTGAATGAGTTCAAGCAGCACAAACTGACTGAGAGCCCGAGCTGTTCCTCACAAGCTCTAAAGGTATGCCAAAGTACGCACTGCAATCAGGATACCTTTGGGTACAGCACAGGGCCTTGTGATTGTTCACACAGGGCCCTTGGACCCCCAAAAGCCAATTTTTCTGCATCATGTTTCACTTGTGACTCGTCATCACAATGTCACCAGCCACCTTAACCTGCACATCAGCTCTTGCTGGAAGAAATACAAACACACACACACACACACACACACACACACAGAGCGGGGGGGGGGGGAGAGAAAGGCATTGCTAAGCTCAGGAGGTGAGAATTTGCTAAATTTGCATTAATAACCCAACAGACCACATTTCTCACCCAATGCTCCATTTATGAAAGTGCTACCAGTGAGAGCTCATTTATGGGGGAAATGGATCGGTCGTGGCTACCCTTTTCCCAGGAACTGAAACCACTTCTGTTTAAGGTCCATTGTCATCATCATAGTTAATAGCTGTTGCTAGACTACTCCTCTTCCATGAAATCCTCTAATCCAACTTTAAAGCCATCAAAGTCAATGGACAAATTCCATATGTTAATGATGCATTATGTGAGGAAGCCGGCTTTGCTCGTCTGTTCTGAATCCGCTGCCAGTTCCATTGCTGTAGGATTGCAGGCAAGCTTTTGCCACAGAGGGCTGCATGAGACAATGCCTATCAAGTCAGGGAAGGCACACATGCGCAGGCACAAACACAGATCTATGCACTGAGAGACAACGACACCCAAGGATGCAAACCCATCCACCTTACGTCTTCCATCCTTGCATGCTGGAAACCCATCACTCATCTCCCCCAGCTGACTGGCACTGGGGAGACCTTTTCCCAGGGACAATCAGCTGGGACAGAGGGGGGTTGTGATGACCCGAGGCCTGTGGGCATCCCAGCTATGACCACAAGGCCTGGTTCTGCTGAGCCAACTGATACTGGCTGCCACCACTGAGAGTAAAGCAATCTGCTTGGTCTCCAGGCACTCTCAGTCCCTGGGGAATGACTGGCCAAGGAACTTGCTCAGGTCCTTTGCGCTGGGCTTTCATGGGGAACACAACTTAGGTCATAGGTTTTGCACAGCGTGCTGTGTGCAACCCGGCTGCTAAACCAGCCAGGTGTTAGCATGAGCAACAATATGGCAGGCCCCTTGTGAGCCTCCCCACTTTCATCCCCAAAGCACTCAGTCTGGGCTTTGGGGTAAACAGGGTAAAAGAGCTATTAGAGAGTCGGACAAAAGTACAGAGCGGAAGAAAAGTCAACCAGCTTCAGAACACAAAAACAATAAATGGGTTAAAGTGGCAATTGAATGTAAAATAGGGGAGAAACACTCTGGCACTAAGCCTAACTGCTTCTTTAAAAAACAGAAAACAACACTTGTTCTCGATGGTGCAATTCCTCTAGTGCCTCTGTCAGGCTTTCCCTCTTTCTGGAAGACATACACTCGAGTGCCTGTAACCACAGAAAAGACTCTGCCCTTCCTCTTCCAGTGGTTCATATCTGTTGGGGGCTCCCTCCCCTGGGTTGTGATCCCCTCTGAATGATACTCTACACAATGCTCATTTTCTGTCCAGAGGTGGGTTCTGGAAGATTCCTGATTGTTTGGCACCTGGGTGATTTGCCAGTCAATAAGCTTGCTACATGGAGGTGCTTGGCCTTGAGATGAAGTCAGCCAGGATGCTTGGGGTGCAATGCTAGCAGCCAGCAAGGAACCAGCAGTATCTCTTCTGTTTTTAGCAGAAACCTGCAGCTGATTGTAAAATGGAAATTTGTCAAAACCTTGTGCTTTTTGCTTTCAGAACCACTCATCACTCAGATGACCCCCTTCATCTCTGAGAGCTTCTCTTAAATACATTTTAATCCATAGGTTGAAAGAGGTTCTGCATCCATGAGACAGAAGATGACCGGAAAATCAGACCTGCTGAAGGTCCACCTATTAGTTCAAATAGGGAAATTGTATAACTGGAAAGGATGGTAGTTAAGAAAGTCCATGCAAGGAAAGAGCGCATTTAAGTGGGCAAAGGTGAGTTTTGGAGACTCCAATAATAATTCTGATTTTCAGTAGCAATGTCTATGCCTTATGGTTGAGAAGAATTACTTGAAATTATATGGGCAATCCTAACTGAACTCTCAGAAGGCAAAGCAATGAGTGAATAAGATTTCCAGTGCATTAGATTTGATCTTAATATCAATTTATGCAAACAGTAGTATGCAAATCTGATCTTTTTGCATATTTGCACCAGTTATGTAATTTATGAGCAACATTTCATTCCACTGATTCATCTGTGGTTATGGTTTGATCTATATGCATCTGACACAAAACTGACCCCAGTTAGGAAGGGTTGGCTTTGGAAGAAGCTTGGAACTTTTTGGCCTCCAAAGAGTTTCCTTCCTGCTTTCCTCATTCCCCACCTTAAGAAGAGATCAGAGAAGATCAGATCCCTGCAAGCCTCTTTTTAACAGAAATTGGGCTGGGAAAAGTAGTTCTTTCACCGGTTTGACAGCTGTAAAGTAACACATTGCTGGCCAGCCTCTTGTATAAGATAAAGAGAGAAGAAAATGTCCTATAGGGTGGGAGTTCAGACTCAATATTTTCAATATAGGCTCTCAAGAACCTTAAATCCCTTGCCAGATGAAAACTTTGGCTATTATGCTCCATATCAGCATCCTGCTTTATATAATGATATGTATTTTCCCTATTTGACTTACATTATCAACTATGCAATAAAGACATGAAAGCAGTCTGCAGTTATATTGCTATTTCAGCTTCTGTATACTGTAGCTTTGCTTTCAACATATGATTGCCACTTGTTCCTATAACTGGAGGGTTAAGAGTGCCACTGATTCACTTACCATCACTCTCTTTAATAGCAAATTCATGTAGTAAGTGCTGATAGGACTGGGGCCAAAATGAGACTACTGAGAAAAATGAAGGATGTGCAAGCAGGCTTAGGGAAAACCCAATTTTTACAAAAGTACAAAAAAGTAACTGAAAACACTGAGAGGCAAGACCTGTCCTCTGTAAAAAAGAACACCATCAGCACTAGGCATCCCCAGAATGCACATAACACTGTATATTACTTGGAAAAGAACAGAAAAAACTGAAATGAGGAAGTGATAAATTGGAATGGAGTATCCTGGAATAGGACATGACAGGCTGGATTCTACAACAGGAGCATCACTGGTAAAAGCGGAAGAATATTGCACCTTTTTATTACAAGTTCTATTTGTCACCCTTATTAGTAACACTAAAATGAGACAGTGATGTAATAGCAGAGCCTTGGGCAAACGCTTTCCTTTGATGAAGGGCTGCATAAGCAACTTGGCTCTGCATTTCTGTGTCTAGGGAAATTTGAACACCACAACCATGTTTGGTAGTTCTGGCCCACCCTTATGTCACACACCACCATGTATAAAAGGCATGCTGCACTGCGCGTGTTGTTGGCACGACTATCACTGCATAGCACAGCCGTGCAGTTGGGCTGTGAGATCCTTGAGCATGCCTTTCGTACACAGGATGAGCAGGTCATGTGGGAAGCATTCGTGTGCACCCTACGCCTCTTCAGGGCCTGGAGGACGAGACATGGTTGGTTTCCATTAAATCTTGCAAAAGTACACCAGAGAAAGGCAGTGAAACTGTGGATGATGTGCCCCTGTGGCTGGAGGGGGAAATGCAGAAACAGCCCTTGAGCTGTTTCAGGGACTGAAATATGAATGTAGAAGAGCTACAAGAGGAATTGGTGGCTGGGCTGTATATTATTACATGGAGCGTATAGAATGAATTGCTGAACGTGTGCCAGCTAGCCTGCTAGGGCAGGGTCATATACGTTTTCCTCTGATATGCTGCTGTGTGTGGTTTTAGGTTCTACCCTCTGCCCCCAGACGTGAAATCGTGAACACGGCCGAGTCAGTTCTGATTGGTGTCACACCTCCGCTTGCATGGAAAGAAGCTTCCATCACTTATGAGTACTGCCTGTCTGGGGTGAGGGAACTTCTCAGCGGCCTTGGAAGTCTCTGCTCAGTGCTTGAGAGCATGGGCTTTGCATGCTAAAGTCGCAGTTTCAGTCCGTTACACTAGAAACTTTTTATATTGTTAATTTATATTATTTTAATTGATTTATGTTGATTTGATTGATTTATGTTGTGAGCCGCCCCGAGGCTTCGGCAAATGGGGCGGCATAGAAATTTTCTAAATAAATAAATAAAAAGACCCTGGTCTGAAATGCTGGAGAGCTGCTGCCAGCTAGTAAGAACTGATGGAAACGTCACTTCTGCTGTTGCTGCTTCTAATAAGCACTTAAGGAAATACTTAACTCTATTAATAAATGTGACTTTGTTTGTTTTAAGAAAAGTGGTTCATTGCTCAAGCTGCTGTGCTGATGAAGACTCTGGTGCCTTGTGTCTAGGAACTCCAGAAACATGGTGGAGGAAGTTTTTCACTGGAGTAAAATGAAACCTTCCACATGCAAAGCTGCTTCTGACGGTTTGCAGTGTCCTGAGGCTTGAAGGTCTATTAGATTAGCAGAATCGTAGTTATGGATTTTGAAGCCACCTCCTCCCCCACCCGGAATGTTTTCCTTCAGATACACAGTTACTGAAATAAAGTAAGTCATATGGTGGGAGATGCTCATTAAAGGCAAAATGACTCAATCTTTGGGAAGCTAGGAAGGGAAGGGGGAAAGGGATGCTTGCCCATTTTTATTCTTCTTCCTGAATGTGGCTTTAATGATTTTTAAATCCCTTCAACCCAATTATAGTCCAGATTCAGATTAGGGTCTCCTGGCTATTGTGTGTAGGAGCCATTATCCAGAGAACCACAGGAAAATTAGTACCTGGAGAGATTTCACTGGGAAATAAATCTTTCTCTGACATTTCATGACCAATTCTTGGCCAATTAGGGCAAACTCTGCTTTTCTAGCAACGTGTCTCCAAACTGTTCTTCCCACCAGAAAGGCCAAGCACAGAAAGCAAGTCATAGACTACACACACATGTGTCAAGTACACAGGCATTTTGTTGAGTGGTGTGCAGATATTTTAATGGGGCCTTTACATAAAGTCTGTCCTAAACCATGGATGATAACGGCAGTTCAAATTATAAACCAACAAGTGTTTAATTGTTTAATTCTTAATTGTCACTCCCTGTCATCAACAGCATTTGCCCTCATATTTTCCCAGAACCTTCATCTTTCCATCTCCTTCCCTCCACACGGTCCACTTCATATTGGAAGTTCACCAAGACTTAAAAACACACCTACCTATTCTTTTTCCTATGTAAAGACTCCATGTACAGTGATGGCAGTATATACTAATATCTGCGGAGGACCACCGGGAGAGATGGCCCAACAAGTGCACAGAGGAAGGGGGATGCACAGACGGTGATTGAACTGTGAGCTCAGAAGTCCCAGGCGAAGCCTCACCGTGTTTTTGTATTTTGTGGGAAACCTTGGGAACCCTTCAGTTATATCAGACCAGCATTTCATTAAGATGGGCATTATGGACACTGAACGTCAGCGGCTTGCCAGAGTTTCAGATGGAAACCTTCCCCAGCCTTATTTGGAAATGTATGCTGAGGATTCAGCCTGGAAGCTTCTTTGCCCAGGAGCTTTGGCAACTCAGCTTCTATTCTGCAGTCTCTGTTACATCAGTACACCCTTTAGGTTGTTGTAAGAATTTTTAATTCAAGGGAACGACTTAGCAAAATTGCTACAGTGCAACAACCTGTCATCATCCACAACAGAATG
This sequence comes from Varanus komodoensis, assembly GCF_004798865.1. Classification (NCBI taxonomy): domain Eukaryota; kingdom Metazoa; phylum Chordata; class Lepidosauria; order Squamata; family Varanidae; genus Varanus; species Varanus komodoensis. Next base: position 7,737,055 of record NW_025335856.1, read on the forward strand.
ACTGTCTCCTCAAGATTTATTACAGCCCAGTTGAATGGTAGAACTGCCCGTTGTTAGCACAAGAGACTGTAGCTGAAATTTGTTCCCCTCATTATCCAAGTTGCATCCAGTTTGGACCCCGTTTATCATATGTACCTCTGCAGAAAATACTTCGACTATGCTTTGACCTAGCAGCATGCTAAAGAATATGGGATGGGGAGCAGCCACAAAAATTATGAGGAATAATCTTCAGTTGAATGGAGGGTGTAGTTCATGTGGCACCTCGTAAAGCCACCCTGATGCTTCCCTTTATAGTTTCCATAGCAACTTGGGAAAAACATATTAAAGGGGATATTGGAAGGGGAGTGAGCAACAAAGCCAAACAGCTGTTTTGCCCCCCCCTCCCCACATGCATCCAAAGGAGCAGCCTCCATTGCTGAATACCTGGAGCCTAACAATTCTGGCATTCACAGAGTGACTGTCTTAACTGTATGATGGTCGGCATGTAAATACACTGAGTTTGCCAGAAGGTTCAGAATTCCAGCTGTCTGTAAATTAACTGTGTGAAGGGAGAGCAGTACTGATCACAAGACAGTGTTTACCACTAAACTTAACACAGATTTCCTTAATATGTTTTGAGACCCACCTCCAGAAGATAACCATGTGGGTTGTTTGGAACCACCAGCCTAATGAAAGCCAGCATTGTGCAATTGTTAGAACCTCTAAGGAAAAATCAGAACCTCTAAGATTGGACAGATTGGACAGGCCAGTTAGGCGCAGATGAAGGCAACTGGATCCTTGATTTGGATCCGTGCATAGTTTCAGATCGTTTATGCATTACAGGAGCAGACATGCTATTTTTGCTGCTGCAGGCAATGTCTTGCCTCATTGCCTCCCGTTAGCGATGTAGATACACTTATATATAGGAAAACATTAGAGGTAAGATTTGAAGTTAATATGCTATACAGTACTTAAAATACCAAACAACAGATCTTTAGGACTCGCTTATGTTTCTGCTGAAAATAAAAGGCAATGACTAAGATGGGGTGTGGCGAATAAGCAACAGTCTGCAAAACTGTCCCTCCTTCCTTCCTGTCTTGCTTTCTTTTCCTCATAATATTAGAATTCAGGGTCAGCAAGTGAGCACAACTGCCAGTAGGTTCAGGGAAGACAAAAGAAAGGACTGCTTCAAGGAACGCAAAATTAACGTGTGGAATCCATTACCTATTGACATTTTTCTCACCAAGTATAATGAGCATGTGGGGAGAGGTCCAACTCTGCCCCCCCCCCCCAGTGTTGAATGGCCAACAGAGTTCTTAATTGTGTATCCATGGAGACTCTTCTTTCATCAATCACCCACCATGGGGAGGGGGAGGTTTGCAGATCTGGAGAACTATGTATGATCATGTGTTGGTAACACACACTAAGAGGAATGGGGCTTCAGTATCTGCTGGAAATCTGTACACTTCCCTTGTGGTGAACTACCAAAGTGCAAGTTGGGGTGGGGGAGGGTTCTCAGTGAACAACCTTCTACCCCTGACTGACGCCAACCAGCCATCGGATCCTGTTGAAGAGGAAGATGCCTGGGAAGGTTTCCTTTTCCAGTTGAACTTTCCTTAAGTGTCAGAGTTTTCTCAGGTGTGGATGCATTTCTGCATCCTTGGATAGTCTTTGGGATTGACTTCTGGCTTTCTCCTTGGCCTCTTGGTTGGTTCCCTGGTTTTGATTTGTTGTGCGCTCCAACTACTGGCTGCTGAAATAGCTCCTGGCTTACATCAAAAGTGGCCTAAGAAACTTTGCTTTCTCAGATAATGGGAAAGACCCCCCCCTTGCATGTGTGCGCGCGCGCACACACACACCCACACACACAGAGAGAGAGAGAGAGAGGGAAGGAGGAAGGAGGAAGGAGGAAGAGAGAGAGATTCTATTCCATATTCAGAGGCAAACTGGACTGGCAAGCAAACTTTGTTTTGACCCTGTGCTGGAACATTATTCTCTGCTGTACCTGAGGGCAGCAGGCTAATTTAGAGAACATTGGAGAGGCTGTGTGGCACACACAGCTCAATCTTCCAACAAAAGGGAATGGCTGGGGGCTCTGGAGGAATATTCGTAGGGCTGCCATTGCACCCCTACATCTGCCACCTGAGCCGCTTGCTTCCCTCTGCCCCATGGTAAAGCAGGCTTAGATGCTGAGACTGCTTTCAAATGGGGCTCTAAGGCAAACTATTATTCTATCAGTGCCTATTAGGCAAGACAGGCCAATGGAACCATTGTCTGCAAGTGTGTCATAACTTACAGAGCAGTTGAGGTCTTGGTAAGAGACCTGACTTGCTCATGCATCCGATCTCTTTCAAAACCCCATCCAATCCCATCTGTACCTTGGTCCTTCCAAACAGGCCCACCATCTATGTACAACAGAAGCTTGCCTCAAAGTCAGTCCAAAAGATTAGGCTCTTGTCTCGGTTGCAAGTTAAAATGAAGTTGTGTTTGCTGTGTCGGTATGGCAATCCAGCTGTGTGAGGGATACAGGACATCGTTGGCTGAAGCCTGCTGAAGGAACTTCATACCCAGTCATTCAGCAAATTAAAATTTGCCCTGCATTGGCTTCAATTTCCTTCTCTCTCCAACCCAGTGGTAGGGTTCATGGCCGATGAAGCATGCTCTGCTACCATGAGAGGAAGCTGAAGCAAGGTCTAGAGGTCAGCCACCAGCACAGAGGAGAGGAGGAGTGAAGGAGGAGGTAGAGAGTGAACTGTGCCTAATGTCTAGATTTGGCTTCCACATTTGGCTTCTTTATTCCCTCATCTACAAAATGGGGATGATAGCAATGCTAATTGTATGTCAGCTTCCCCCTTCCCCTTTTTTTCTTTTTCCCCTCCCCCCGCTTTTTTTACAAGGGTGCTATACTGAAGAAGATTAGAAGAACACTGAAGCATTGGGTGTGGTCAATCCAGATGAGCTTTGCTTCCAACGTGGGCCACCTAGGTGCCTTCAAAGTTTGAGAAAGAGCCACTAGAGTGTGCTCCGCAGTAGTGTGGTTGTCCACTGGGCTCTGGTGTGATATTTTGCTACTCCATTGAGCAGGCAACAATAGCATACAAGAAAATCAGGCAGGGGTGCAGGCTTAGCTATGGCCTGGTTGATACATGAAGCACCAACTGATGTGGTTGCCCTTTCGCTATCAGACTAGGTCTAAAGTTTGTGACTAATGTATGAAGTCTTGAACAACTTGGGACCAGGCTACTTGAGAGAGCTCCTTCTCCTTTATCAACCCACCCAGTCACTGTGGTCATCAGATAGCGTGTTTCTGATGGTTCTACATTGGCCTCTAGCCCAGTGAAACAGCTCCATTTCTGTGGAGCTCCCTGCTTCTGGAGGTCAGGTAGGCACCAACACCTGTATTTCTTCTTTGGGAGGTCAGGGACTATTACTGTTGATGTGCTGTGTCACCATACTTTCTTGTTAAAGTCTTTTTATTGGCTTTACATTGTGGCATATAACATCAAAAGATCATCAGTGTAAGGATGTTTCACTGGAGACCAAGGTCAAACTCATCTGCACCATTATATTCCTGATCACTACATTTGAGTATGAAAGCCTGGATGGTAAAGAATGCTGACAGGAAGAAAATGTATGCGATTGAAATATGGTGCTAGGCTTTGCAAATAGCCTGCATCAACAGACAGACAATCAGGCCAGAGCTAGATGAAATCAAGCCAGAACTTGCCCTTGCATCCATACCTTGGCTAATGATAGGCCCTGCCCCCTCTCGGTCCCTTCAGTACCTGCCAGCCAGTATGAGTCACCTGGGCAGGTAGCAGCACTCAGGGCCCCACTAGCCAGGAAGGTGGCATTGTGGATGGGAAGCAACATTTATTGTGACCAGGGTGATAAGCCCTTGTTGTTGTGAGTGCATGGAACAGTATTACTATAAAAACTGGCTGGACTGACAGCTTAGGGCTCAATTATTGGAGCAACTGGAAGAATTTGGCATCATCTTCAACCAGGATATCTTGAAGCCAAGAGAGCTAGAATATATGGCAGTACTGGCTGAATAATCATACCATATATATCTCTTAAAAAGAATAGTCAAAAAACAAAGAAAACTCCATTGCCTTGATATGCCGTAATATTGAAAGAAGATGAAGTGCTTTTTCCTGCTTTCTGAAGCCTGTTTCATAATGTATAAACATTCCAGAATCAGAACTGGCAAGCTCATATGCTCAAACAGCAAAAAATAAAACACACATTACAACCCCCTGTTGTGTCTGTTCGTTCACATAAATATGGGAATTATATTGGCAATGTCTGCTACAAGATTATGGGGGATACAAACATTCTGGAGACAGGAGTGGTAATGGATACGGCTTGTAAAAAGAGGGTGAAGAAGGAGGGAAGTGACTTGAAGACAGCGGAAAACCATGGGCATGCAGGGTTTTATGGATGCGATGAATAAATGTCCAGTTCCCACCACTTTGTGTGCATCGCTGGCATTTTGATTCCATACAAGCTGACTGATTGACAAGTCAATCAGCCTTTAAATAATGTTGCTCACTATCTTGATAATTATGTGGAAATGGGTGTCTTTGGTGACTTTCCTTCCTGGGAAGGGAAGGGAAGGGGATAGTTTGAAACGAAATACACGAGCCACTTATTAACAAGAAATTGCAAACCACATCTGTTTTCTGACTTTTGGACATGTACATCTTACTAAGGACATGTTTCATGCCAATGTGGCAAAAATATAGAGGATGGGCAGGCAACTCATGGAACTGGAAGAGAGTTGGAGCACATTTAAAGCAAGAACTGCCAGTCTGGCGATAGCATGGTGGTCTTATCAACATGCAATCTGTCCTATCAATTCACAACCATTTTATAAACTTGTTTTGTTGATGGCAGGGCATTAAAAATCTATTCAACCCCATAACTTCTCCTATGGTTCTATAAGAAGCATGTTTTTAGAGTTTTGCTGCACTCTAGTGTTGTACCAAGCAATGAATAACAGGATTGGATGTGGAAGTGAAACAGCTGCCCAACAGACTACAGTTACACTGTATTGTTCTGATGCTTCTAAAGGGGGCTTGGAAACACCAACTGGTGCAGAGCACAGCTGCTAGGATGCCTGTGGGTGGTCTTGTACTCTGATCATAATGCACCAATACTGTAGCAGTTTTAATGGCTGCCTATTCATTCTAGGCTCAGTTTAAAGTGCTGCCTTTGACTCTTAAAGCCGCAACTGGCTTGAGACCGTATTTATTGAAGGAACTGTTCCCTTATGAGCATAACTTCAGAATCTCTGCTTTATGGTTCACAGCCATAGACCATCATAACCTTTTCAGTAGGTACCTTTTCAGGGGTGGCCCCATAACTTCATGATTCCTCCTCTATAAATCACCTTGGACAGGTTTCATTCCTTGAAAGGTAAGGATATTAAATCATCAAATAAAGATAAAAGATTGAATGGGCAGCAAAAAGAAAGGAAAAAGTTTTCACTTCCTTTCAATATCTGGCTTTACGCAACACAGTAAATAGGATGCAGCCTAGGAGAAGGCAAGGACTAAACCTGCAGTCAGACCCCGAGGCAGGTTGAAGCCACTTTCCAGTGGAATAAACTCACCTCCTTTCTCCCATAGGCCAATGAAGGATTTGGTTCCTTGTGGAAAATTAGATGCAACACTTGGGCACCATATTGCAGAGAAAGGGTGGGTGGACTTCAATCCTGTGGTAGCAGAAATGTGTGCAAAGTAGCAGTGAGGAAAGGAGAGCCCTATATCATACCTAGGGCTTTTAATGCCAGATTCTCAAAATGGCCAGAACAGCTGTACCTGGTCCAAGCCAGACAATTAATAGGTACAGTCTACAGTGGGGAAATGTGAAGGCTAAGAGATCAGCAGCAAAGATGCTTTCATTAAATTTACCTTGACCTGTTATTGTTATATTATTAGGAGCCAGAAACCCTCAATGATCTACTGCAGATAAGTCCAAGATCTACTAAAGATTCAGATATGCATCTGCATATTCATCTGTATTGCAGAGGGAACAAAAGCCACCCAGGACCTATTTCTGATGAGGTTGTCTCGGTTTCCATTGAGGGGCACTCCCATCAGTGTGTGTGCAATGCACCAAACGCACAGGTGTTCTGCAAGATGCAGACACTCAGTTCCAAGACAGACGGCGCATTAGGTCATGAAATGAACCTGGCTTTGTAACCAGTTTTGACATATTTTGTGGTTTTTGTGGTTCATGATTCAGTCATTCCCAAGGACAACATCATCCAAAAGGAAAATTGAGTGGTTCAGAGGACAGAGAAGACAAAACCAGGGAAACAAAGTAAAGCAACCAGGAAAGTCACCTGATCAAAATGGATTTGGTATTTGTGGTGGGGAGAGAAAGAATGAAAAAGTGGTATTTCAGAAGCTGCAGTGTGTTTCTGAAATGAGATTAGAACAGCAACAGGTTTGCTCTCATGCCAACTAAATCCCCATTAAATCAGATTAATGCAGATGGTCTTTATGTAACTGACCAGGGAGATCAATACTGTTGTTGCACTTGGAAAGGGGGGTGGTGGAGCTCATTTGACAAAAAGCAAAACAAAACATGCCATCAATTGCTTATGGCACCCACACAGTGAGAACTGACTTAGTCAAGCTCATCTAAAGCAGAGCTGTCTAGAAAGCCTGCTAAGGTACAGGTACTAGATGGCTCGGAAAAATTGCACTGTAATAGAAAGTGGTCCTGGTGGACATACTGCTTGGAAACATGTACGCGAGAGAGGGAAGCGAAGGAATGCTGTGCATTAATTTTTTCAGTATATGCACACTTTCACGTTTTCCTTGTGCATGACATGAATCTTCCAAGAGAAAAAAACTCAGCTGAAAAGCAACCTGATGACCCTACAGAATAATAGGTACCACTTTGGAACCTGTGGCCCAGACCAGAATGGTCCCTCTTCTGGAAAAAAGACCCTGCCCTGAATCACACGTGGAACAGTGCTGTGATTGCCATCACCAACATTTATATGACACTTCAGATTCTTCTCAAAGTTTTTCACATATGGCATCTCAATGATCCTTGCAAAACCATGTTAAACGGTTTGGTATTATGGCCGTGTTCAACAAGCGATCAGAGTAAATTCATTGTGAAAGAAAGGTTTGACTGAGAGGCAGCGAGGGAGTGGTGATGAATGCACACTGCAGCGGGGTGGGGGGTGGGGGCTGCTCAGGTTCCTGGCCTCTCACATCTATGCATTTGAGGCTTCATGTGGTAAGCAGGTAGATCACATTGCTGGTTTCCACATCTATACTGTTCCCACATTGCTAGTGCCCACATCTGTCCAAAGCACCAGTACTACTTATGCAATGAACACAAAGGTGCGTGTCTGGTGTGGAATTCCAATCACTGTATGGAAATTATTGTTTTTCTTGCTTTTGCTTACAGACACACCACTGTGGTGGTTCTATAAATCAGGCCCAGTCATGTAAGCAATGCTCTTTCTTCCAACAACTCAGGTTCATTTTAAAATTCCCCTTCAAGAAGGCCATCTGTTCACACTTAATCACTCAAAGCCAATGGATTGAAAAGAAAGCCAGTGTGGTATACCAGTTAATGCACTATACTAGGACTCTAGCCCACACTTGGCTGTGAAGTTTACTGGTGACTTCGGACCAATCCCTGACTCAGAGTGTTGTTGGGAGAATAACATGGAGAGGAGGAGAATCATGCAAGCCACCTTGGCTTCCTTTGTAGAATGTCTCTCTACAAAGGGTAAGGATAAGCAACTTGGACTGCAACACTGTACTCATTTACCTGGGAGTAAATTCCAAGGAGATTCATTTCTAAGTCAATTGAACTGTTATTCCCAATGCATTCATTTAGCCTTCAAGAACCAGCAAGGTTACAAAGGAGAAGGAGGGGAAGCGAAAAATCACCTGCAAAACTGAAGTATTTCCTTCTGCAAGCCATTACCCAGTGGCCCATAGTGAAATTAGTACCTGGAGAAGTTACTCAGAGATATAAATCTTCTAGTGACATTTCAGGACTGGTTCTTAGCCAATTAGAGCATACTCCATTTCACTGGTAAAGCATGCCCCTGTGTGGCAGAGGCCCAGACCAGGGGAAGAGACGTCCGCCTGTACCACCATCCTGTAAAGCGAGGTGGGAAACAACAGGCTCCACATTGCCGACAGCCCTGTCTGCACTTAACTGGGGGACCTGACTTGGTGACATATTTTGCTTTCTTTCCTCTCCTACCTTTCTGATGCAAAAGCACTAGGGGTGGCTTACTACCTTTATAACTTACAATATTGTGAAAAACCACAGTAGGAAATGAGCTACAAAGGAGACAAGGGCACCAGTTAAAGTCAGGACCAAAAAGCACAGGTTCTGACATGCCACAGAAGATTGCTGGGAATGAAATGCAAAAACCGTCAGCAACTAGCAAAAATCATTGTGGGAGAGTACCAAGACTTCAAGAAGTGGGATGTCCCACTGCAAGTGCCGTCCTTCAGTAGCATCCGTGGCATGGGTAAGACACAGACACATTTGGCATGAGCCTGCTTGAGCATCAGGCGCATGCTTAGGTGCTGCAGAGAGCAGGTTTACATGCAACATCATTGGCTATCCCTGCATGAGCAAGGAATAAGGGGGATTCATCCCCTATGGCCATCCCGTTGCCATCCCGTGAGGGGATTATCCCTGCTCCTCACAAATACATTTGGAATTCATCTTCAAAAGGGGATTTTTTAATGCCCTGTATCTGGCTTTTCTCTCATCCCTAATCTTTGGAGCACTTTTCCCATCCTCAACTGGAGCTGGGACTGATAGCAGCACCTGAGTGAGGCCAACCAATCAAGGTGAAACTAGTTAAGATGGGACAGTAGTCGAATTTCTGTGGTGCAGTTCCATTGACACTGATTCCATTTTGTCCTTCTTTCTTGGTTTTTCTGTCTCAAGTGCATCCTCATGAGAAGGGTTGGAGCCAAACATTGCTGTGAGATCCAGCAATGCATTAGAGCAGAGCCAAATGTCCCTTTCAGTTTGGATTTGGGGGTGTCTTCCCCCTAACCTCCCAAATGTGATACCCTTGTTTGACTCTGCCGGCTTTCCTTTTGTTCCTAGCAGAGGCACAGATCTTAGCTGCCCCAGGGTTTAGTCTATTCCTATTCTCAAGGGGACGAGCTACCAATGCCTGCTCCAACCTGCCTCTGGAAAACACCACCATGAGGCTAAATCCAAGAGCTGATTTCCTCCCTGGATGGTAATGAACAGATTTATTATTGTTCTTTGGAGCAGAGGACAATGCTCAGCCAAAACAGGAAGAATGCACACCACCAATATGTGAGTTGAACCTCTCTCTCCCTATTTTTATCCCTTCTGAATTTCCAGAATCCACTTATTCCCCAAAAAGAAACTCTATCGTGGCCTAATGGTAGAGGGCAAAATTGGGTAGGAGACCAGTTTGGCTTAGCTGTAGGCACTCTTCCCAGGCCATATACAGCTGAAAACATAGAAGAATAGACAAAACAGGTGAACTGTGCTAGGCAAGCAGCTGTATGATGTTTCTGGCTCTTTCCTAAAAGTGGTAGGTGCAGGCAGCTTCCATCCACCAGGACTCTCTCGATCAAGATCCACTGTGTTGGTCCATCCTTGCACAGAAATTGCTGAAAAGGCCACTGTGTTTCATTAATTCCAAAGCCATTTTTCAGGAGCAAGGAGGGAGACTCTGGCAGAGGAACCAGTGTTTACAAAGCCCTAACACCATCCATGGCCAAAGAGATGGGACTGCACAATGCTACCAGGAGTAGCATACTTCTTCTCCTTGGTTGTGCATGTATGTACACTCCCTCTGGGGTGGACTTCAAAGAGGAAGGTCTTCAGGACACCGGTGCCTGCAACATCCTTGCAGAGAACATAAGACTGCATCCTTACTTGAATCTGTAAACAGCTAGCAATTTTTAACTGCCTTGTAGTTTGTAGAAATTTATAAAAAAGGATACCAAAGGCTGGGTGAACAATAGGATCAAGAAAAGACACTTAATTTTCTTCTTTTTTCCCATTTGCAAAAGTGCTTCTGAACAAGCCACAAAATCCTCAAAATTTAATTTGTCACTTTCCTAGTTGTCTGGAAATGGCTTTTTCTTTCCCCCTGCCAGTTTTGTCCTTCCCCCTTTGGCTAACATTGACTATTTCCTCCTGTGTTTTTAATGGAATATACACATCCTGGGCTTTTCATTCTTCCCTCGTGCTGAAGCAGTTGCAGAGATGGAGGGAAGCAGTGGTGGGCGAGGAGGGCACGGTGTGGCAAATTGCCGTAACACGTCCAGGAGGGGCTGCTGTGAAGCACCTCCTGTGGTTGCCACTGTCATTCATCTCCTAGGGAGATCTAGGCCAATTGATTAACCAGGGTTTATTTCTCAGCTGCACAATGGCAGCTTCTAAAATGTTGCTGCAGTTACACTGGGGTAATTCCAAGAGTGTATGTGCACATACATAGGAATGCCATGTCTGCATTTGGGGATGCCTAGAGGGTCAATTGACACACAGCAACCCTGTAATGTTCTGTGTACAACCAGAGAGATGTGGGTGTGTTGGGGTGGCTTGTAGTGAACAGGGCACCTGGAGCAGCTCTCAGGGGTTCAGCTGCATTTCCACATGCCCTGCTCCAACACAGGATGGTTTATGACAAAGGATGGTTTATACGCATAATCAAAATTCAGAATTAAAAATTGCCTCGTTGGATTAGTCACACAAGTCTTGGTTACGGCTTGGTTGGCATATTGCATGGGTTGGTTTTTTTTTCTTTTCCCTAAGTCTCCAGAAATTTTAGTTCAATAAGACATCACTTAAAAACAGGCCACGGATTTGCCTGTAAATGTTTTTCCCTCGTCAGTTATGGTTTCCCATCTTTAAACTGATGACCTTTCAAACCAGTTGCCATCGACAAGAGGACCATCCTGTGTAAAGAAGGACACTTGGCTAGACTACTTCAACTGGCCCAGAATGCAGCTGCTAGAAGGTCAGTGGCTGTGAACCCAGGGTACCTTCATATGCAGATTTCACAACCACTTCCCATATTGCTAATTTGTTTCCAGGCACCAGTGTTGGTAATTACCTTTAATTAAATTAATTTATGCATTACATTTATATCCCATCTTTCCTTCCAAGAACTGAAAATGATGCGCAGTAACCTGCCCTCATTTCCATGCCCTGTGGACCAGGTGAGGGTGAGAACTGGCGAACGACCGAGCATCAGTGCGAGAGCGGAGTGAGCACAGAGCTGTTTGGTGCAGATGCCAGAACAGAATGATGGGTGAAGAAAGATCAGCTGAAGACAGTCAGCCAAAAAGAGGCCAAAGAAAGTTGGGTGAGGGAGCAGCACGTGGAGGAGAAGGGGAGGTGTTGCTGAAAGCAGGTGTGCTATTAGGCTTCAAGGGTCAGGTGACTTTTTGCTCTGAATATGGATCTGTTACTTACAAAAATACATAAATGTCATGGGCAGCCCTGCCCTTTCTTTCTTCACATTATTCTCTGCCTGTAAAAGTAAACGTTTTCTTCCTCTTTTACAGGAGAAAGGAGATTCCATAGAATTCTCCAATTTTGCAAGGGGCCACGGGTTCCATTTACCCCTCAAGAACAGGAGGTGATCAAAGGTCTTATTTCTATTTTTTGAATAGTTGTATAGATGTGCCATTCATTTTTAAAGCGGCACATTGCCCTTAATGCAGAGGCTTTCAGCTTGGCCACGCTTCCTGGGCAGGCCAGAGACCACAATATCATCACGGGGCTTCCTAAGCATTGAGAAACTGCTGTTGCACTTAAAGCTTCTAAACACAGAGCCCCAGCCTATAGTAAGCAAGAACAGGTCTTTAAAAATATTCATGGTGGGGAGGAGCTCTGAAAATTCACGAGAAGGGTGACAGACCACAGCAGCCTCTTGTCCTTGTCCGTTCCACAAGGGTGGGCTGCTCTTTTTCCTGGCCCAGGTTGACCGCACCTCCTTTGAAATCTGTTGGAATCCACCTTCCAGATGCAAGCCAAAGGTGTACAAGGTTTGCAAAGTGGGCAGATTTTTCAGAATGGGCTAAGATTCAGGTAAAACTAGGCCACATCCACTTACGATCCGTGAGGCGCAGATTCCCTTCCTCTGCTGGTGCTGTTCAGAGCTTGACTATTTATTCTTTGTTTATTAAAAGCTTGTATAGGCCCTCCACTACAAGCATTTCGACTCTCCCTGAATCTGGAGGTTCAACTTAGAGTTGCTTGCTAACAGCTGCTGGCAGAACCTCTCACCATCCAAGTCATCTTTTAAAAGTCATCACACCATCCCATAGTAGTGAATTCCACTCGGAGCACCATGTGCCTTCTCAGGAACAAAGCCTGTTGCATTCAGCCGTAAATGTGCATGGAGGACAGACCTGTGTCCGTGCTGCCAAGCAGCTTCATTCTACTACGCTACTGCTATGAGGGAGAGAGAAACATTCTGTAAGCAAGGAGATTGTCTTTCCATGTGAGCACAGCTAGAATGCAGAGACCCTAGAATGAATAAGCCCTGTGTGTTATAAAATCTGCTTTCCATTTTCCTGTTTTGTGTATAAGGAATAGAAAAAAAATGCATCACTTCAAGAGTCACTTTGCCAAAAAGCACTTGCACTGACTCACCAATCCGGCCCCACACTTTCAAACCAAGCGTGCAGTCACAAAATCTTGCATACAACAGAAAACAGATATTTCTAATTCTACAAAGAGCAGAACAGTCCTGAATGCAAGATGTCAGCAGAACAAGACGACACTGTTTGGCATCTTTACTTATGATCCAACGCTAAAGAACCGGAGCCATTGTAGCAGCTTGTTTTTGGCTCTTCCTTCTATGGGAAAATGAATGCTGAACTGTACTCACTGGTCTCCAGATTGTGCTGGGCAGCATTATATTAGACCTGTCAAGCATGAGGAAAACAAAAGCCGGATATGCCATCCAATAGAAAAGCTGAAAGACAAAGACACCCCCAACTATCCATGCCCAGTTTTGTCCCCGTTCCCATGTCAAAGGGCTACTTCCTAACCGAAATATCAGAAACAATCTTTCAGTGGGCAAAAGCAGGGTATAATCATCTGCAATTAGTGTGGTCATTAATCACACACACACACACACACACACACACACACCACTTGGATGACTTCGTTTCTTCCCAGATAAAGGTCTCATAGGACAAGGTGAAGGTTCAGGTAGACGAGAAAGAATAAGGATCCTGGATGGAACTGATTTATGAATAAAGATATGAGCTAGGGATACGGACTATAAATAGACTGACCATTGCAAAAGAGAGTGCTCGGACTAGAATTCTTTCCCCCGTTTTTCATATGCTAGGAGCTTTTGATATTTGGGCCAGGGGTGTGGTGGGGCAATAGGAATTTGAACATTCCATCACCAGCTTGTGTTCCGAGGTGCATGGAGAACTACATTGTGTCTGTATAAATGAGCTTGCTGTCAGTAGAATCAATGAGTTTTAGGCCTCAATTTAATCTCTCCCAAACCATACACCATATAAACCTCATCCACAACCAAACAACATGTCACAGCCATGACAAATTCCTTTCCTTAAAGCTTAGATTCTGTTTGTACTTCAAGGCTTGGATGTGCTAAATGTAGCGGCAGTAGCCTTTGAGAAAACTATGCATCTCCAGGGCTGCAAGGTCCTTATATTCTGGCCCACTGCATCAGAAATGGGTCAGGAGAGGAAGAACGTTGCCTCTTTCCCTCCCCCGTGACTGCCCTCATTAGGAAAAACCAGCTGCAGGTCAATGAGTAGAAGGAACTAACGAGATGTCAAGGAAGGTGCAGCAGTCAGCCAATTCTGCATGTGAGGAGGAGGCAAGCAGTGTCCTGCATCTGGCCCAAGGGCGGTTTCATCCACCCTTTAGCATCTACAAGGCTTATCACTAGCATATAGGTGTCCACCAGCAGTGGTAGCAGAACTACCACTCTTCCTGTTGGAGTTCGGCTGTTTGCAATAAAGCCGGTTGCAACATCGTGCAATGGGGCTCTCCTTCAAGAAACAGCATCCTCTTTGTTACCTGTCACCTGAGCTTACACTGGGGCAGACACGCCACATTTCTCACCTGATGCATGGGGCAGGTAGAGGAGGGGGATGAACATTTTACTCCTCCATACAACCGATGTGCAGAGAAGGCTAAACAGACCACAGAAAGAGCTTCGTGTCACAGCGCTACAAGTGCCGATGAAAATGTGAGGGGCTGTGCTGTGAATTTTGCATGTTTTGCCCTCTTCCGCCACCCTTCCTTGCGAGCGTGGTTTTCCAGGAAGACAAATGGCCACCCAGGACAGGGATTGGCAAATGTCTGTGCTCACAGGGTAGAACATGATAATAGGCCTACAATGGATAATTATAGGCATGCTCTGAGCAACAATGGTTCACATCTGTTTTGTGGGAACTGAGCTGTACCTGCTTTTGCATCAGGCGAATGCACCAAACATTTACTGTCAGCATGGGGGAGGGTTCAAGGATCTGTAGAAATGGGACGTCTACTTTCCTTTATCGTTCTCCTTGCACAATAAGGCTACCAATGGCTACTAGAGCCAGAGGATGTATGCCAGTGCACACCAGCTGCTGGGGAACATGGGCAGGAGTGTGCTCTTGTGTCCCGTGGTGGATTTCCTGTAGGCAGCCGCTTGGCCACTGTGTGAAGAGAAAGCTGGGCTGGAAGGCTCTTGGTCTGATCCAGCATGGCATGTCTTCTGTTCTTATGTCCTTCCAAATATCTCGGGAAGTCTGGCATGACAGCATCCTGCCAAGTCCCCGTCACTACTTTGAACCCCTTATACTTCTGCTGGGAGACACCTCTTGCCTGAAACCAATCCTCACCCTTCTCAAAGGCACAACGCAGCACGAGCACACGTACACACTAAACATAATGCATTATAACATGGTAATTACGGCGTCTACAGAAAAGCTTAACTTGTATTGACTTAACAAGGCCACACAGTCCCATGCAACCCAAACAAATCAATGGCATATTTTAGTCAAATAAATCCTTCCAGTGACTCTGGTGGGCTGATGATTCAGATATTTGCTTGTGTTAACTGGAATTGCGATGGATTATTAAATCAGCAATAGCCAACGGGTACTTGTAGGCAGCAGCCTTTGAAGATTTCATTTTTGAAGTCATCCTATCAGCCCTTTCTTAAGCCCAAGCTGTTCACATGTGGTCACCCAAGTCATTTCCGTACAGCTTACACATGGTAAAGACCCCCTCTTAATTCATTATTAATTCAAATGTTCCTATGCCCCATTCTCTGCTGATGGAGAAGGCAGCACCCGTAGCAGCATACAGCAATTTAAAATACCTATAAAATTGCAAGGCAATTTAATACACTAACAACAAAGATTAAAACATAGTTAGAATAACATCCATAAAATGATCCATAGCTGTAGCAACAAGAAAAGAACCCAAATCCCCCTCAACTGGAATTTAACACTTTCCTGAAATACCATGTTTTAACCAGCCATAACAAGACCGAAAGGGGGATGTCTGAATAAGGCACCATATTCAGCAGTGTGGATGCTGACGTGGGAAAGTCATGAACTCAGGTCCTTTTTAAAATTGGGCAAGGGGTAGCGCATCTCTGTGACATCACAGGGTGCAAGGAGGAAGATATGGATTGACTCAGTCATGAGGAGGCCTCAAACCATAAAGGGCTTGAAAAGTAATCACCGGCTTTGAACTGGGTCCAGAAGGACTTAATGAACCAGTGCTGTTGGACCAAGAAAGGGGGGGAATCTGCTCCCTGCAGCCTACGCCATTAGAAGGGAAGCTGCCATCATTTGCACCATGTACCCCTTCCAGATAGACTCCAAAGGCCACTGGTTTGCAGCAGTCCACAAATGAAGTTACTAAATAACAGAAGAATGAGGCAAAATCTGCCTTGGAAAAGTGGCGACTTCCAGCTGACCAGCTGAAGTTGCGGAAAGTAACTTCCAGATTCAGCAGATTCTGAATCCAGCAGGAAAGCCTGATTCAGAAGACTGCTCCACCACCCATGTGGAGCAGGATTTTAATATTTTTAGCCGAGAATGCACCGGGGGGTTTTTTAACTTTTTTTAATTGTTATATTATTATTATTTATGTATGTATTTATATATTCTTTGTGAGCCGCCCCTAGGCTTTGTTGCGATGGGGGCGGCATAGAAATGTTTTAAACAAACAAACAAACAAATAAACAAACACACACACACAGATATGCATCCTTGACCTTTATGGAGAAGGCAACCCCATCTAGAACAGGCAGGACTTCCGGCCTCCAAGAGCAAAGCTGCCCAACCATTATCACTACTGTTTTGCCCAGCTTCAGCCCTTCATTCAGCCCCAAATGGTGTTCCTGGCCTTTTCCTCAGTTTTAACATGTAGTTTCACCCTTCAGTAATGCCAGATGGCATTTCTTGGACAGAACAAAGCTGGCATTCCCAACCACCCCAGCAATTGCAGCGGGTTTGGTCATGGTGGACAAATTCATGGAAGTGCCAAGGAGAAAAATAACTGTTTTCTCCTTCTCTGTCTGCTGACAGTCTGCTGTGCCTATTTGTACAACCAAAGTGCTAGTTAATTTTTGAAATCAACACCTGTCGATTTAATGCAAGATTAGAACAAGTCCCTCTAGACATTGAGTGTGTGCATTGAGGGTTGGTGTGGTGGTTAAGAGCGCTGGACAGAGGACCTGGATGATCCTCATTCTAGAACCCACTCAACCATGAAGCCTGCTGGGTGATTTTGGGCCACTCACAAACTCTCAGCCCAGCCTACCTCACAGGACTGTTGTCAGGATAAGCTAGAGCTATGTAAGTCACCTGGGGTTCCTCACCAGAGGTACAAAGGTGGGATAGAAATGCAATGTTGGTGATGCACAGAAGTAGCTGCCTGTGCTTCTTTTCACCCTCTTTCTGATTCTATGCATGAAAATGCATCATGTGGCACTTACTTCCTGTTTGATTTCTAATTCCACCCTGGAAGTACATTGGAAAAACATCCCGGGCTTTGTTCCATCAGGTATGCTACTTAACTCCTAGGTTCAGAAGCAAAGCCCTTATTGGGAGGGAGGGAGGGTAAAAATGCTGAACCGAAACCAAGTATGCTAATAAAATCATGGCTGGTCAGCCTGTTTAAACACAAATGCCATCAGCAGCTGCCAAAAATACAGTGGGTTTGGTGCACACTACATCAACTGGCAGGGAGTTCCGCAGGGAGGGAAATGGTACACTGAAGGCTTTCTTCTCAATGGCGTCTACAGGTCTCTACAGAACCACCAAAAACTTCACCTGATGACCTCAGTGACCAGAAAGACTAGTAAGAAGAAGGTATTTTCTTAAATGACCTGCTGCTAAATCATTTAGGGCTTTATACTCCAAACACACAACTTTAAACCTGGCCAGGAAGCAAAGATGCAGCCGGTATGTTTCCCTCAGCAATAACTGTATATATAGAAAGACTTTACCCCTGACACCCTCCTCTGGCCACGCATACATAAAAAATACTGATTTCATAGCAAGTGAAGTTCAGAATCACAACCATTTTTCAAATAGATTTAATGAAATAATTTCAGCTAGGGCGGGAATAGCAGGAGAGCAATTTGAAGTCTGGTTTCTTTTTTAAAGCAAAGGGAGGTTCACAAAACAATAAGCCATCTCACTTCTTGCAACCTTGCCTGGATTGTTTCAGTTTTAACATTAAAAAAAACAGCTGGGAATTGTTAAAAGAGAGAGAGAGGGATGAAAAGAGAGTGGATATTTCTGCATACAGAAAGTCAGAACAAGCAGGTTAACACACAGAGACAGAAACAGCTGCCACACACACGAAAAATGGGAGTGCGATTCTTTTAAAAAACATATATAGACACTGGCCGATATTCAATGCATCATTGTGGCAGCTGCTCGGCAGCCATTACCCACCTCCCCGAGCTTGACAGATGGACTCCTGGGACTACTGTCTGGTCTCTGGATTCCATTAAGGAAAACACTTATATATGGAACATGTCTGCTAGCACCAGCAGGGGTCTGATGTACAGTCAATGCATGCTGGGGCAAAAAGGTTAGTGGGGGGTTCTCCTTCACCACCGTGCTTTTGAAGATACGCTTTCTAGAGATATTATCAGGTTCTGGAAACAACTTCAATGGTGATGCCGATCTCCTGTGTGGAACGGGAGCCAAGAGTTCACCCCAGCCTGAATAGTCTTGTCGCATGGGAATACTTTGCAGACACCATCACACCTTGTTGAGGACCTGCATAGCGATGCTTGCTTGCAAAGTGTGGATGTGTGAACATGCCTCATGTGCTGCTCTGAATGTCCGTATCGTGTGCCCACTGAAAACAAGCTGTCCGACATGTACATTGGAGGGCATTCATTTGAAGGGTCACCATAGGTCAGAAATGACATCAGAACAATGGTTTCATTGTCAAACACAGACCCATGTTCATCTCATTCCTGATTTCCAGTTTGATTTGCACAAACCTCCTCTGTTGACCTGCATAGCCTGGCTTTATTCTCAGGAGGAAAATTGAGCAAATTGGGAAACCTTTGTGAATCTCCTCCTTTTGATCACAGCTAGATTTGTGCAGAGGAAACAGAGACTGCAAATGAGATCAATGGGGATATGATGCTTTGAGAAACCCAGTGATCAGATTCTGGAGCAAGGCTTTAAAACATGGGTGGGTAACCTATGGCTGAAGAGCCTCAGCAGCTGGAGAACAGAGAAACAGGCAGACACATGCCCACATAATTTCACAGCTGCAGGTGATTTGTCCTTCTCCCAACAGCTTTCTGGGCTGCAGGGAAGATGAATGGAGGAGGAAAAGAGTGGGGAAGCAAGGAGGCAGTGAGAGGGAGTGGGGAACCAGCCACATTTGTGTCTCTGAGTTTAACCTCCTCCAACTTCAGCTACCACAA
The DNA here is from genome assembly GCF_004798865.1 of Varanus komodoensis. Taxonomy (NCBI): domain Eukaryota; kingdom Metazoa; phylum Chordata; class Lepidosauria; order Squamata; family Varanidae; genus Varanus; species Varanus komodoensis. Next base: position 7,755,986 of record NW_025335856.1, read on the forward strand.
CATGTGACTCCTAATGGAATAAATCCCTTGACAAAGCACACTAAACAAAGCTTCCCCACTTGCTGTTTGAGGTCCACCACGGGTTCTGAATGGATGGATGTTCAGCAAAACCCTAGCTGAACAGTCCTTGTTTTTTTCCCCTGCGACTGGAACTCCATTATGCCAATTGCTTGTGCTTTAATTAGGGCTGTTCTCAAGTTTATCAGCAGAATGGAAATACATCATAAACCTATTAATATGTGCTCTAAATGTTGAGGAGGGCCAGGAATGACAAATGATGTGTTGAAGTACAGTGTTGCGCCAATATTGACTCGATGATGATTGATCAGAAAGCTGTGATTTAGCCCCAAGGCGAGACTGGGAATATGTGAGAATCAGTCCATGTATGTGTCTAGGAAGAAAAGGCATGCAGGTGTGGAATTCATGAATCTCCACACCCCAAGTTTTATGTTCACAGTGCAATGCAATTAAAATTGTGGTTGAGGTGTATTGTATGTCCCAGCCATAGTTTCTTCCTCCCAGTTCTTAATTTGCCACCCATCTTCAAGCCTTGAGGTCATTGCGCACAACCACAGGGTGTGAGTATGGTTCTGTAACTTCTCCTAACGCTAACCCTATTACACCATGTTTCTTCCTATGGAGACCAACCTGGTGTCTCTTGGAATCTCACCAGCAGGAGGTGAAGGGTGTGACCCTCCTGGGGTATAATACCTACAATGACAATGATAAGTAATAAAATATGAATTTTCTTATTCATCTGCCTGTTGCCTGGGTGCATGTCCCACCCCTTGCAGATCTGTACAACCAACATTTATAGGATGGAAGATGTTCCAGTGGGAGGCAGTGGGAGGTTCTACTTGGATTGAAAACAGGACTACAGACTCACTGTGGAGCCTGGTGGCATTGCAGTAGGACACAGTGGTCACAGTGTCCCCCTCCCCTCCCCTCCCCACCACAGAGAGAGAGAGAGAGAGAGAGGGAGAGAGGGAGAGAGAGAGAGAGATGTTTACATCCCTTTTCTCATTTGGCTGAGGCCAGAACTGTTCACTAGACAATGATGGCTACAAGTTTTATCCTTGTGCTGAGTGACTGTTTTCCATTTTCTTCTCTTCTATCCCTCTCTATTTCATTTGGGTTTACTTATCTTGAAGGATAGAAATTTGTGACAGGAGGAAAGTGATCACTTGAAGAGGAATGCATGCCTTCTGGAGGAAAGATCAAAGTGAGCCTCAAAGAAAGCATACCAAGGAATGTTGGGCAGTATTAAAATAATGGAAAAACACGACATACTTCAAGAAACATTCTCTGTGAAGGCCAAGCCCTCGATCTATTGGTACCACTGTGGCCCTGATCTGGCTCATATTTACTGTAAAACCAGATATTTGGCCTGCTAAATTGGAGTTGGGCAGAGGACAAGCAGCTCTCCATGGGAGGTAAGTGCAGGATGACATGATAGAGGTCATGATTGACACGGAGAGATTTTTCTCCCTCTCCCACCAGAGCAGAACCCAGTGAGGTCATCCCATGAAGCTAACTGGTGGAGATTTAGGACAGTTAAAAGGAAGGACACCTTGACACAGCACATAATTCAACCATGCACTTCCATATGGAAGTGCACTATAAAGCTCATTTCCACAAGATGTAGTGAAGGCCACCAATTTGGATGGCTTTAAAGAGGGATTAGAGAAATGCATGGAGAATAGGGCTATTAATGGTCATTAGTCCTCATTACGCGCTACTTCCAATAGCACAGACAATGTGCTATTGCTGGGGAACATAGGCAGAAATGGGCTTCTGCAGCCATGCCCTGCTTGCAAGTTTCTCATGGGCAGTTGGTTGGCCAGGGTGTGAGCTGAATGCTGGACTAGACAGACTCTTCTTTAGTCTAACAGGGCTCTTGCGTTGTCGGTAAGGCAGACACAAAAGTGCAGCAGAGGTATAAAAAATAAAACTGCTCAAACCCATGATGGGGAAATGGAGGGGTCAGGTATTCCTTGGAGACAAGACCAGGTCAGGAGAAAGGAGGAGGAGAAAAATGGGGTAAGGAGAAAAATGAAGCAGAACAGCTGAATAATTCAGACTTAAGCATGAGCAAAATGCAGTTATTCACTGGGAAAGAAAGGAGCCAACAGTGACTTCAGAAAGAGAAAGACATTTGTGGATGTCTATTATGAGGAGAATGCTTGAATTTGGGAATAACAGGGAAAGCACTCAAGGAACTTTGTCAAGCTACTCAGAAACACACACACACACACACACACACACACACACACATGCTCTGAATAAGTCTGGGTTAATGTTCACACCATTGAAAGTTTGACCTAATTAGGAAAGGGTTGATGAGGGGTGAAAGAGGAGTCAAACCACTTGCCCTATTTTGCATTTTAGGTACATTGGTGAAATGTATGCACTTCCCTGAGCAACAGTGGCTGGTAGCTGCCACTCCCTCACAAACAAGTATCTCCCCTCAAAAACAAGCCAACAAACAGAAATTGTGTGTCCCACTCCCAGTATAGCTGGGATCCCTGTGAGCAAGGGAAGACACTGTGACCAAGCCCCAGTACGGGGTCTCCATCCATGCCCCAGCCTGTTTGGCCGAGGATGCCTGGAGCAGGCCTGTCTTTGGTTCTCTAGAAGCATCTGCAGCAAATTACACATCCCACTGAACATCATGTCTATCACTTAATCTTGTAACTTCATCCACATGCTGAAGGAGGGAGGGTAAAACTCATTCTGGGCAAGATTCCTCTGGGGAAAGGAAAAATATGAACACAACCACAGTTGCTGTCGTCTTTAATGATGTTTACAAGTAAATCAAAATGAAGTTGAGTGGATCAGAAGTGAAGAAAATACAAAACACACACTCACACAAGAATGAAACTCATAACAATTATGGCCGCTCCCTTAACAAAGCCGACTGAGTTGTATGAAAAGGTGTGACGGAAGATGCGCAAGTAGGGGGATGGGCCAGGGGAGGCTCTGCTTAGACCGAAAACAGGAGTACAGACTCACTCTAGGAGCCTGGTGGCGTCACAGTGGGACACACCAACCTGCGCCACCCCCTCGACACCTCACACATACACTTGGAGTGTGTTTATGGCCCTGCCTGCCCCTCTTTATACGATCTTGTAACTCACAGAAAAGGCACAGAAAATCGCCTCCAAGGGAATTCAGATGGGAACAGAAATGGCCTCATGCCGGATGCTGCTCATCAAAGCAGTGCTGAGAGATGACAGTTTCCCTGCTGCACACCTCCCCCCCTCGTCCCCCACCCCCAGCTGCACAGCATCCATTTTCAACCTGCACATATTGGTTTTCTATCAGGCAGCTTCGCTTGACTCTGCCCTTTAATTTACCCATTATGCATCCTGATTAATTGACCGATAAAGCTCTGTCCGGTTTTTAAAGCAAATTCCCATCCCATTTGCCTTCAGAGGAGCTGTGAGCAAGCAGCTTATGCTCCTGCTCAGTGGTGCTCTCAGGCAAGCCTCTGCCAGCGAACAAGGCACTGCAAGGGGGTGAGAGCAGGGCTTTGTCAGACCAAAGGTGGGATCGGGGAAGCTCCTGGGGTGCTTTCTGGTGGTGCATGAGGTTGAAGAAGAAGGGCAGGGAATTCTTCAACTGCCTGTCTATTTTAGCTTAACGTTCATAGTGCAAGTAACTAAGCCTTAGGAGAAATGCTGCAATCCTTTAGAAACATTGCAGAAAAACTCAGAAACTGCCAAACATCTGATGCTGGTGGAAAGGAAGCTGAGCCAAAGGAAAGGGATGGGAAAGACCCCAGGAAGGGCAGATTTAGCCTGTAGGTCCAAGGTTCAAATCTCTGGGATTTGCCCTAAGAATGTCTCATGATTGAACAAAAGTATTGACAGATTTATTCTCAGCCACGAGCATCAACATTCTCCTCCACGGATACTAGTGCTTACAGCTCTGCAGAGCAGATCTGAATACTTGCTGAATATGGAGCAGAAGTAGCTGGTGTTTCTGTAGTGTTATTTAAATAAACAAAAATAGCTGATATCTGCATTTTGCCACCAATGACACTTGATTTCAATATTTGGTGGGTGACATGCAGCACAATTTAATACCTAACAGCATTTGATAGGTGATGTGCAATGATATTTAGTATCTGACAATGGTAAGCTTGATGAGATGTCATATTTGACACTTACTGAACAAGCAAGAGATTAAAATTAGTCCAAAGCAATTGCACAGTGAGGTTGATTTTGGAGGGGGGGGGAGCATTCAAAACAAGAGAGATAAAATTAGAAAGTCCACTTTATTTTGAATGTTGATGAGTGTACCACAAGTGAGATCTAACCCAATGTTCCTATGAGCAAATCATTCTTGAAATGAATGAAAAGGTTCATATACGTAATCCATTTGTTTGCACTTCCCAAATTCCTTCTTCCCTTACCCCGCCTTTCTTTCCTTTACAAGCACCGTATATCTCTGGCAGAGGTACAGAGGTATGGGGGGGGGGGGGGGAGAGACCTAAACAGAGCAGTAATTTATAGGAATCTTTTAATGAGTACTGATGCTGAAGCGATTGGGAGGTGGAAAAAGTGGAGACAGTACATTAATTCTGCTGGACTGGCTTTTAAAAGAAAGAGGAGGTGCATGGAGCAATTCCCAAAGGGAATAGAATTTCCCTTCCTGGTTTGCAATACTCGGAATGAATAAGTGACTTCTCCATGAACAGGCTTTGTGTCCAGCAGCTCCGTTGTCTCTCCCTCTATCTAAAATGGTATCACTTATCATTCACCCAGCATGATGAGGGCTGGGTGCTTCTTCCCGCCTCTTTCATACCTCTGATATGAATGACGGGGCCTGGGAACTGAGGCTGGGATGCACATTTGTGAGGATGTGCAATGCTGCTTACATGCTGCAGCTGCTCTGAATTTTGATCAGCTCAGCTCTAGCAAAGATGGGGATGGCAGTGAGAGCAAGGAAGGGACGGGGAAGGGCTCGTGTGCTCCCCATCATATCTTAAACTGGTGAAATCAAAGGGCAGAATCTGATCTCCTGTCCCCTTAAGATGCTGCTACAGGAGAAAAACAAAGATGACACAGTGACACTGGTCCTGATTAGGACTCCCAGCATGTCAGCTCAAATCTCAGAACTGCACAGTTTCAAGAGGGATCATGGCAGCCAATCCCATTTCTGGCATTTTGTGATTGTGTGCATGGGAAGGGGGATTAAAGAGAAATTTGACATTCTGAACATTGTCTTCTTCTTTCATTGCACTTCTGAGAGACTCTTTAAAGAGTTTTCTTTAGGCCAGATGGGTGTTCCTTTACAGGGTCGTGCCACTGCCTCCACTTTTCCCCCTTTTCTCACTTTTGTTTTTCTTGCACTTGATACATTTGTTGTGCTCAGTCTATGTTTCAATGTTCTTTGCACAGAAATAATCCAATTCTTGTTCCCATATGCAAGATTAAAAAACCATTCTGGCTACCACATGCACTTCTCCAGGCAGATTAAAATCCAAAGTCCTGAAGCACCAAGCAGCCTGCCTATAGGACAGCTAAAACCTAATTTGCCCTTGTCTACAGGCCAATACATTCATGAATGGCATAAATGTGCAGGATTTTCCATCCTTAAGGCAAAAAATGGATAATTACTCTTCAAGACATATTAAGGGCAAATCAGCAAATCTGTCTGTTTGCCTATTTATATTTGTGGATCTCTTTGGAAGAATGAACTGAACTGAGGTCTTAAAGTATTTCATAATGAACTTGTCAACAGCCCAACCATGAGTTTGAACCACTTTTGATCAGGAAACGATGAGCAATAGTTGTCCCTGTATATATATTTTTTCCTAATGGAGACCAATGTTTAGTAGCCTGACTTGCACTTTTGAAATGGGAAGAACGTACAATGTCAGTGTGCCATGAGCAATGCTATATCAATAGCGATTTAATTGCCAGTTCAGAACCACACAGATCCTTCCAGTAAGAAAATAATGGAGCCACTTTGTAGATAAGTTTCCTACAATTCCAGACAGCACTCAGGAAGACCAGAATAGATGTGAAAATCAATGGGAAGCTTTTGCACATTGCTTTCAAGCGGCACTGCTTTGTGTACAAGGCAACGTCGCGGTTGATGTGCACAGCTGTTTCAACAGGTAAATGAAACGCTGCCCTTCCAGGGTCACACACCTTGCTTGGACCTCATTTGGGGTACAAATGGAATGGTGCTTTTGTCTGAGACAGTCTCTTGGGAATTCTGCTGAAACGCACCTCACTAATCTCTCTTTGGGGATGCAGATCCTGGGCGGAGAGGCCTCCATCCTCAGCTCATCGAGATGCCTGCCAGACACTGTGTGATGAGCATCCATCTCGGCAAAAACAGTGGGCATTCTGCCTCATCTCAGACAACACGCAGTCGGGGCAGATTGACAGGGGGACCTCCCCAATGCACCATGAGCCCCTACAGTGCCAGATGTCTGCAAGGGAAGTCCGGGCCCAATTTAAGGTGCTGGTGATGACCTATAAAGCCCTAAATGGCTTGGGTCTGGGATACCTGAAGGAGCACCTTCTTCTCTCTGTGCCCTCCCCCCCTCTTGAGATGTGAGGCAGAGGTCCTGTTCTGGGAGCCTTCCTTGAAAGAGATTAGCAGGGTGGCTACCTGGAGAAGGACCTTCTCTGTGCTGGTGCCCCAATTGTGGAATACGCTCCCCAGAGAGGTTCGCCTGGTGCCAATGCTTTTTTCTTTTCAGTGCCAGGCAAAAACCTATTTATTTTCCTGTTATTTTAATGCTTAATTGGTTTTAATTGAGATTTTATTGTGAATTGCTGAATGCTGTGCCATTTTTATCTGTGCTTGTTGTAAACCATCCCAAGATGTTAGCAACGGGATGGTCTATAAAAGCTTTAAATAAATAAATGTATGTATGTCCTGGGTTCACACAGATCTCTGCTTTGCCATCTCTGCTGAATGGGAGGTTCATGGGATTTTCTGAGAGTTGTTCATTCTGGACATTAGCTGTAGGGTAGCTACTGGGAAGCGGGGGTCACCAGGAGGGTCTTTGTGGCTCCCAAGGGAAACAGTTACCACTGGGGCCATTCTACAAGAGGAGTGAGGAGCAACACTATCGGATGATGTTGTTTTAAAGAAGGAGGGGGAGGAGAAATCAGAGTGTATCACACACGCATAGAACCGCTCATGGATCAAAGACACACCAACGATGTCCCCCAATTATGTTTTATCAAGTGCGTTGCTGCTGCAGTTGTGCTGTCAGCTCTGCCTTCTGCTGATGCTTGCTTCCTTTGCTTCCTTACTATGCGATTTGCTATTATTCTGGATTTTATTATATACATTTTATTGTTGCACAGTGTAGGAGGGCCCCTGCCCTGAAAGGTGGCATATAAATATTCTAAATAATGTTTTAAATAAATGTTACATATAAATAATGCGAATGCAGGCTTGGCAAGACACAGTATGTGGTCTGAAAAATACTACTAAAAAATACTATTCAAACGCTATTTTAACTGTTAATGGTTTATTTGTTGGTTTAAATTGACCAGACTGGCTCCACTATTTGATTTGATTTGAGGGTTTTTTTTTTTTTTTTGTATTTTATTTATTTGAAGATTTGTTTTGTATTTTATATGGGATTTTAATGATTGTAAGCTGCCCCGAGGCTCATGCAATGGGGTGGGATATAAGTTGTTTAAATAAATAAATAAATAAATAAATAAATAAATAAATAAATAAATACTACTACTACTACTAATAATTAATAATAATATAATTTTAAGAGTATCACATACCAACAAAACACAATGGATCAATGTGGTTTGCACATTTTCCATAAAGGATAACCAATCTCCTGTATTATTTTTTCTCCTGTTGAAATATTGTTTCCGTCAAATGTTCAAGAGGCGACTCCTGGGAGGGAGAGGGATGGGAAGAAGGGTTCAAGTGCCTGGGTTCCCTACCTGCGCCCAATGTGCTCCTGTTGCAGGTGGGAATCCACAGCGCAAGGATGTGGCACACGGACGCAGCAAGTGAGCCCTGCTATGGTGCCAGACGGCACGGAGCATCCCTCCCTCCTCTCCACAATTCCTCCTTTGTATAAGCTCACCCAGGACAAAACCCACCGCACATGGACCAACTGGGCCAGCAAAAGGTTATGCCACTCACAGGTGCGCAAATTCATTTTGCGCACACGAGCACAAAGCAATAAAGATTTCCGGCAGCGTTGCTAACTGCCAAGGTCATCAAATGAAGGACACCGAACCGCCTCAGGGTGAGGAGGGGGAAAACAGTAATCCAAGTTATAGAGAGCTGGTGAATCCATTTTCTTTATTTCTGAGAGGATTCCTACCTGGGCGGAAGCGGCTGCTTCCCACCCCACTGCCCTAGATGCTTCTCCTACCCATCTGTTAGCAGACCAAATTGTGTCTTAACCTGAGAGGTGCAGGAAGACTCAGTGCAAGGAAAAACAAATTGTTTGGGGAAATCTCTGAAGGGACAGACTATCTCGTCATCTTGAAGCGACTGCATGAGAGTAAGTGTGGCGATAAGGCCTGTCCTTCCTGGTATGATTGCTCGGGGCATAGGGAAGGACAGCAAATGTGTGCTGAAATGCATTCATTACCTCCCTGTCCATACTCCTAATAATCTGCCACTGCTGTTTCTGATGCTGGATGCCACCTGAACGTTCAAACTCTGAGCTGATACACAGAGATGGATAATCTGTATCTGACAGTTGGTACACAGCAGTCCTCCACTGCTTCATATGTGAGTCCAGTGGCTGTGGCCTGGAATAATACAGATCAGGACATGATTTAGTGCATCAGACTCTGTCCTGGGCTGGCCACCAAATTTCTAGCGCTGATGCAAGTATCCTTACAGGGAAATGTTCCAGCTGGGGGGCATGGGGGAGCAAAGATGGGAGCAGGACATAATATGTAAAAGCTCCTTTGTGTGAGCAGCATTGGGGTAATCTCACAGAAATGGAGGGGGCTTGAACCCTTTCCGTCTGTTTTCCTTCTTGAAACAAATTGGTGCAGGGCTGAAGCTGCACCCAACAGTTCCTGTATTGCTTTTTCCAAATGCACTGCTCTCGCACTCCTGTCCCATTCCTGGGCTCTGAAGGCCTTTGTCCTGGTCTATGACAGCTTTCTATTTTTAAGGATGGTGGAAGTGCTTCTTTGCACATGCTATGATCTGGGTTGTAGAGGAAGACCATTCCAGGATCGCCAGCTGATGCCCTTCGGCAGAAGGATTGGTCATAAAATTCCACATTTTAAACAGGGAATGTTGGAAGGATAAAGTAACAAAGAATGGAGGAGGGGAAGAAGAAGATGAGTGTGGAATGCCCATCCCTTATTCGTTTACTCCTAATATTTTGTCCCACTCATTTTCTCTCTAGGCTTCCTTCTCTCTCTGCCACCTTGCCGTAGGAAATGACAGGTCCTTTTATCTCATTTCCCTCATGTTTTACAACCCCGGCTCTCCTGCAATGAATCCCATTTTGTTTCTCCCAGACACATTTTATCACAATAATACTTCACACTGTGCAAGAAAACTTCCATTACCAGTTCCGGAAGTAATTTTTTTTCCCCCACGAATTAAACTCCTGCTTTTCTTGTGAAGCCATATGCAGACAAATAGTACACAAAGTCAGGCAGTTACATATATCAGGACAGCAGGAATCTGGCAGCAGAACTGAATTCCAAATATGGCTGGGCTTTGCACAGGGGAAGACAAAGGGAATGCCCCACAAGAAGGTTTGCAGGGCAGCCAGCTTGGATGGGTGCAGGGAGAGAGATTAAGGAGGCATTTGTGGATCTCTTTAGGCCTAGAAGGAGAAAAGGCAAGCAAGAAAGCAATCAGTATTAGAGATGCAGAGCCCCTTACAGCCAGAAGGTCAAACCCCATAGGGAAGAAGCTCCCATGGGCTGTATTCCAGGTGGGTGGAGGGCTAAATCCAAACAGGGCAAGGTCCGAAGGTAAAAGAGATGGAACCAGAAATAGCAGCAAATTTTAGTTAACCAGGAACAAAATACAAATTATATTAATTTTGCCACAGGTAGCTGAGGGTTGAGGGAGGGACATTTACTTACTTTCTTACTTACTTAGCTATGTATTCTTTCTACTGCACACAGAGTCTGGGATACCACACATCAGAAAGGATGGATTAAACCTTTCTCCATTGGGTAAGGAAGGCAGAAAGAAGGTTTCTATTTCAGTCAGTGGAGGGATTTATTCTCGCCTCCTCCTCCTCTTTCTCCTCCTCGAAAAAGAACCCCACCTCATAGGAAGGGGCTCAGGAATTTCAGTAAAAATACTAGAGGGAGGTTGACTATTTCCCTTCCTGCTGTACAGGGCTCCTAAGCTGAACTGGGGGTTTAAAAAGCTGACATTCTATGGAATTAGCATAATGTAGGGTTTGGTTCTAAAGCCTTAGGAAAGGCATACCAACCATTCTGAGTGGGGAGACCACCTCGAGAAGGTCTGAAAGTCAAACAGCACCCAGTGGCTGGGGTTTCCCAAGGCTGCCAGGTCCTCAGATGCGGACATGTGTTCCTTGTCAGAGGAGGGAAGCAGGAAAAGGCAGGATGGTAAGCTGAGAGGGAAAACTCATGAAAAGGAGCAGTTCTGCTCTGGATGAACTAGTTTGCTGCTTCTGCTATCCAGTTTCCTTGAACCTGAGTGAGTCTTCCTCATAGGTCCTCTTGAGAGCCTACTTGTGGGGGCCTATGCACAGCCAAGAAAGGGCAGGCTGTCCCTGGGTAGAGATGAAGAGCTGCAGAAAACATGGAGAGGCAAGGGGTGGGTGTACAATGACATTGGTGGGCCTCCTGGTCTGAAAGAAAGCCAGAAATCATGGAAGAAAATGTGAGGACAAAGAGTCCTATGGCTTGCTCCATCCTCTTCTCAGATTTCTTATTGTCCTTCTCTAAGCCCTTCCAAAACGTTCCCACATGAACTGCTAAATCTATAGCATCACATTCTCCTTTGCATTAATATTCCTCTCACAATGAATATCCACTGAAATGGAAACTAGCATAGTTTAAGTTTGACTTCAAGAGACACCAACATATAATTTTACTGAACACCCCTTTCCCCCAAATACAATGCTTCTCTTTTAAGCACCATTATCTCCAAAGTGTCTCATAAATAACATGGAAAGAATAATTTAATTTGTGCCAAAAATAGATGCCTAAACACTTCACTAATCTTATCCAACTACCCAGGTTTCCAGGCAATCATACAAGGTGATGAGGAGGATTCAAAGAGAAGAACGGCATTATTAAAAACCATTTGTTAACCATGAGTGCTGCTTTGTTTGGGATAACTATTAACACCCCCATTGTCATTCAAAGGGAACATACAAAATCTCCCAGAGGAACTTAGTATAATCAAAAAATGTTTTGCTTCCCTCCGAACCTTTTTTTAACATTCACCTGGGGAAGCTCCAAAAGCACTTTAAATATTAAGTTGGGGGCGATCTGGAAGCCACTTAAGCCCTATTTGGTTCTGCCATCCCTTGCATGGCTAGAACTGCACATGGGGTGGAGAGGGGCGTGTTCACTAGTCCTTTATCAGAATCCCATGCCTACTTTCAGCACCTTTTTGTACTGGACAGGGAAGGTCGGAAGCCCTAGATCAGTCGAATCACAAAATGCCAAGTTGGAAGGGGTCCACAAGGCCATCAAGTCCAGCTCCAAGTGTGTGTGTGTGGGTGTGTGGGTGGGTGTGTGCATGTGCGTGTGTGTGCACGTGCACACATGTGTGTGTGTGTGTGGGTGCGGATGCTGCTGCCTCTGCATGAGTTAAGAATGCTAACATGAGGATGGAGGCACAGCCAATGGCGCTGCTCAGCAACTCCACTCTGCTTATGCAAGTGAAGCAGCACAGGTGTAAGTGATGGCTGGCAGAACACCAGTGGCAGGAAAGCCCAGCAGCAGCTTATCCTCTTGGTGTATGTTGCAGTGGTGCCCACGGCCTCGCATGCGTTCCCTCCCATGCCCACATGTCCCCCAAAGTAAGTGCAACTTCTCTTGTTGCCAGAAGGACTTTCCTTTCCTCCTTTTCTTTTTTTACACACACAAAGCTATATGGTTTAACCATGCTAAAATGCTTAAGCAAAAGCTTTTTGCTATTGATTTGTTTTATCCATACGCAAAAGTACTCACAAAACAGTCCAGGCACTTTAACAATTTCTGGTTGTTAGAAGCCAATAGAAAGCAGCACCTGCTTTGTGACATTTTAAATGCTTCAACAAGCTGCCATACTGTCTCTTCCAGTGTCGGTGGATTGAAAGCAAAGTGTGCAATGGCGGCAACCCCCTTTCTCCCCACTTGGAATCCTACCAGGCAAATTGTATTTGGCTGGGGAAACGGGGCAAGAGAGCATGGCTGCTCTCCGTGGTGCATGCACGACATGGTGATATGTGGCTACTTCCTGGAAAATTGTTAAAAGCTTGTTTAAATAGTGTGAGCAATGCCCTGCCCTGCTTTACAGCTGCTCCCAGCAGCAAGAATTGGTCACAAGCAGGAAAAACCTGAGCATCAACCCTCATCTGAGCCTCCTGGAGGGAGTGAAGATTGCAGTGTGCATCCTATCCTAATTCACAGCTGCATTCACTCTGACATCAACCCACCCACCCCACATTTCTTACCAATCCTTGCCCTGACTGTGTAGCATTTGAGGTTGAGGTTGAGCCCCCCACCACACATGAGGTTGGCTTCCTGCTTCAGTCTTTCCAGTTCAGCATTGGTGGTGGGGCTTGAGGACGTGGGCATGGCAGGTGCAGCAGAGGGAGAGAGCACACCCTTTTCTTCCAGTACATGCAACAGGGTTTGCAAACAAAACCAAAACATTCCCCAATTCCAGAAGAACCTCTTCTTGTTCCTTTGAAATTCCTTTGGCTTGATTCTAATTTCACTCCAAAAATAATTAAAACGGTGGTAGAGAAAGGAACAAATTAGGTAGCTTTACTGCCCCACAAAACTCAGGGAACCAAGGTTCAGTTTAGATGCCAAGAAGTACTTCCTGACAATTAGGACCCCGAGGCTTCCACGGGAGGTAAATGAAGCCCCAACGGTGAGGGTGTTGCTGGACATGCACATGGTAGGCATGTCATGAGTGGAGCTGGCTGGAGCCAGGGGTCAGTCTAGATGGCCTGGGAGACCCCTTCTGACTCACTTTGTTTCTATGTTCCTATGTTTCTATCTTGCTTGCAATGAGAATTGCACCCAAGGAGTGATTGCAGACTTCAGTACTCAAAGGTCTGAACAGAAGGTGACACCTTGCAGAATCTTTGCATTTGGATTCCTCTGGAAGTGTTCCTATAGCTTTATGCAGAGTTAGTTGTAGTTTGGTGAGAAACTGTTGCTGGAGAACCAGCTGTGCTTTGCTGCTCTTTCCCCATGGGAACATCTGAGAGGCACAGTGCTCACTGTAGAGGAGGAATGCTTAGCTAGGTCAAGCTTCCTGAGCAGAAACCATAGGCAGAATGCCTTTTCCAAAGGCAGAATACTCCCTCTCCCCTCTCAGGGTCAAGAAACACCAGCAGTTTACTTTCCAATTAAGTACTAATGGAGCCAGCACAGAGATGGGGTACATTACGGAAGAGGAAACCATTGCACGGCAGTACTTCTTTCCCTGCTTCTTCACTGTATATTTAGAAAGAAAGAACTGAGCTGGCATTGCAAAGGTTAACACTGACTCTAGTTTGATGCACAAACCAAATCCCTGCTCCATCTGAGAGGAACCATAACTTCTGGCCCTCCATGAAATGGTCCACCTACCCTGAGGGAACTGGCTTTAGCAACTGGACAGCCGGACATTGAAGATGGGGTTGGGGTGGGGGTTACCCCACTACCAGGGGGCAGAAGCCTGGTTCCTTAGTGTAGTACTTTTCCCTGGGTTCAAACAGCTTTTTCTCATTAGCTTTGAACTGGGGAGAGGGTTTCCCCTAGTGGATGAAGTTGTTATTTCAGATTGCAAACGTATCAACATATTCAAATTAAAGATTGAATGTTAAAAATAAAATATCCTGTCAGGGCAACCTCCTGAAGTTTGCATGCCAATTTGCAGGTTTCTAGGTCTCATGGCTTTGGCACTGACAAGTAGATGGGCAGGCAGGCATAATCTATTATTATTATAGAAAGGCAGAAGCTCCTTAACTGACTTGAGGTTGTTATAGTGCTATGTAAGAAGAGCTTTACAAGGTAGAAGCTTGGCCTTAAATTATTATGAACCCAGAATTAAATCAGGTATTCACTTTTAAACTCAATTTCAGAGCTAATCAAATGTTCTTTTAAATGTGCTTGCAATGAAACATATATAAATAAGCAATCGTCATTTTCCCCTACTTTGAGGATTGGGGGAGGGTGCTACTTCACCCATGTTATTTACCCATTTCTTTAATGCACAGACCATCTGCTAGCCTTCTAATTACTAATGGTGGGCAGAAGATTCCAACAGATCATCTGCGTGTAGGGCGAATGGATTTAGATAGTGTTTGAAATTTGATGTGAATTTATGATTTTGAAATAATATGAGATAAATTTGATATAAACTATGATTTTGCAATTGCTGCACAGTTCAACAACTGGCCCTGGGAGAAATTATCTCTCAAGTTCAACAGTGACTGAATTAGAGCAAAATCCAACCTTCAAATATTCCCAGTGGAAACTGAATTTGGTGTGAGAGTCAACAACATTCAACCTTTTGTCTCACGCCCTGATGCATCGGGAGGAGCTAACCATGGTTTTTATAGATATCCTGATGGCCCTTGAGCTAGAAAAAAGGAAGCATGTAACATCCAGTGAAATTTAAGCTCAAACCCCTCGTTTGTCTGCATGACATAAACAGAAGGGCAGGCATAAATGGCCATGTTGTATCATAAACAAGGGAGCCCTCCTATTTGATCTACTTGATAAAAAGGCCATTGTTGGTCTTAACCAATAGGCATGCATCCCTGACACCAGAACTTGAGATAGTGTTGCAATTCAGTGACGATAAGGCTATCTGCAGAGCAAAGACCTGGATGGGGGGCAGCTGAACTCCTTCACAGAAGGGGCCATTGTGCTAGGAAACATCAAAGACCACACAAGAGTGAGGATTACAGATTTCATGCATGAGAATGCATGAAAGCCATTAACAAAACTGGCTTTAGAAAGATGTGGGGAGTGGCCAAGCTCAGGAATGAGGGGTAGGGAAATACATTGGAAAAGAAATCTGGGATAACCTACCATCTGAACCCAAGGTAGAAAAGGACCTGGGGTCTTGTCAAGCTTGTCTCTCCTCTGAGAAGGTATTTAACAAGCTGGTTTGAGAGAATGAGCAAATATTTTGTTCTCCACAGTGGTTCACTTGAACCTTCTCACTTCTTACTCTCAGCTATCAAGCTCAGTCTAATGGAATACTCATTCTTTCAATCCGGCCCCATCTTCTCAATTTAAAACATCTTAAAGCTTCTATGCTCTTTGTGCTGTTTCCTCTCCAGCAGATCCTCCAGTTAGGGATGGGATCACCAGTGATTTCTGGACTTGTCTAAATTCTCTGAAAATAAGTGGCTGTTTCAGCTTGCTCCCAATTTCATTTTTACCTCTTCTTTGACTTCTTTGAGTGGATATGTACGCATTTGTGGGCCAGATAGTAGGAACAATGGATGTTACTCATTTTTGCAGACCAAATATTGGGCTATGGGACTTATCATGTTATATGTACACCAATTTAAGCTCAGCTATTCAATGGAGTTTATTAAAAATCTGGTTTGGTTCTCAATGGCTTCTTGGATTATCATTGGGTCCGCAGGCCTTGGTATTTTGGAGAAGAATTCCACCACTACCTCTTCTTCCCATACTGATTGAGGCTCTGAGCCAACAACTTTGGAAGGTTGCATTTTAGGAGAAGGAGGTCTGGTTTCCATACAAGACCCAATTTGTAATGCAAACATGAGGAAGGACATGTTTGCATTACAAACATTTCCTAAACTTGTATTTTAAAAATGCACACTTTAAAACTGAATTTCCCTCCCTTGCACATTATTTACGCATTCCCTTATTCAGGGCCAGTTTGTATTCGAGTCTGTTCATTTTCAAAAGGAGCATAATCAAGCATAAGGAGCAAAGTGAGGCATGATTCAAGGTGGTGGTCAGAAAATCTCAACAACAGCAACTGTCCTTTGTTCACTCATCTGTATTTAGGTCACCCTGTGCGACATCAGCGTATGGACGTATGACAAACAAGACTGATATATTTGACACCAGGCCCTTGCATTAGTACCCCGTGTCCTACAGTGGACTTCACACATCACGCCTTTGCCCAGGAGATGCTGTGCCAGATCTCTGGGCGGTGGTTCCCTTATTCAGCAGAACAGACTCTCTTAGGGCAACCCAAATGAGCAGTGGGTTGGGAACACTGCAATAATGTGCTCTATCTGCAGATTTTTGATAGCTAAATCCCCACAGGCAAGCTCATGCACACACACTCAGAAAGTTGGTGGCCTGTATATTCTTTCTATTCCTCTGCATAGGCCATTCATCACTCAGTCATACCAGCACTGGGTGGCAGATCACCATACTTAGTACAGAGGAAGCTGTCTGTGCATTTCCATGTCCCTCTACCCTCCCAATAGCCTTCCATTCCTTAAGCTGAACTGTTGCTTAGTACATTTTCAGGTCTGCAATTATCCCAGATGATACAGTGCAAATACACAAAATGCACTGAGAACCACCTACAAGAGGTACAGTCTACTCTGCCCTCTCAAGACTTTACCAACTCATTCTGCTGTGCTCTGGAGGCATAGATTCATACCTGTTGAATTATTAATAAAGACACCCCAGATTTTATTTATTTACTTACTTACTTACATATATTTATAGGTCACCTATAATTGCCAAGGTCTTCACAGGTGGCTTATTTTGCCGGTCCCTAAATCCCACTGGGTTTGCCATTCCTCTAAGAGGGCTCACACTGAAATGATCCAACTTGCGGAATTGGGCTGGGGAGATTAGAGGGGATAATGCTCTCAAGGCATCAAGTTTTTATGTGCATTCTGAAGTTGTACTGGTAATATGCATAACCGTACAATTCAGGCAAACCTTATGGATGTGTAAAAACCCTAGAAATGCTCCTAATCTCATTTAAAATCTGTCTGTTCCTCTTAAAAGTTGGGAGCTTTTCCTGTGGGGTGGGCAGTGGAATCCTTCCCAATTATAATTATTCAATGCAAAATTTAATGGCCACCAATGGTTAAGATCTTTGGAGCATTGCCCACTGAATGGAGTTTCTTTTTCGACTCCAGAGATGCACAGGGACATTAGATGCTACTGAGATGAAAGCAACACACACAATGCAGCTTGACTAACAACCTGCACTAATATTTTTGGGAAAGATTTTGGAGCACACTAATCTTACCAAACCCCTTTTCACTCCCTTGGAAAATCTGCCTGCACCTGCTCTCCTTGTTCCCCACACACAATTCCCACATAATCTCACTGTAAGTGACATCTGGTGGATCTCCCGGGGCAATTCACCACTGGAACTGGCTGTTCATTAAGGCAGCTAACCATTTTAGCAGCTATCATAATCTTGAATTTTCCATCCCACCATGTTCTGCAGTAACTTTTCGTATTTTAGGCTTTCTTGCTGCTCCCAGCTTGCAAAACAACCTTTTAGACACTGGGCTTTCTGATTATCCTTCTTTGTGCAGCAGGAAATGTTTATAAGGGGTGGGAGAAAACCGCAAGTCAGTACATTAATGCCTTGAGATGAATTATAGCCCTGTCTAAATATGCTCACAGTAATTCAGAATGCATTTGAAGTGATTTTAGATTCTAAAGCCTGCCTTGAGCTACGTTTTGGGATGTCTCGATCAAGTGGGAGGGGCCCGTCACCACTCTGCTTCCATTTTTTTCTTCCTCTTTACTACAATGTCTAAGACATTCGACCACACATGGAAGTGAAGAAAAATACCAACCGCAGTTTCAAAAGGCAGAGAGTTCAGAAGCTCCTGCATACACTCAGAAACAATGGTAGCAGCAAATAATAGGTTGGAAACCCTACCCCTCTCATAAGAAAAGAAAATATAGTCTTATTGCTGGCCTCATTTCAAAGATGAGAAAGTTCCTTCTTCTGTGGATTAAAATATATGAAGGCACATTTTAATAAGCCATATTCACAGACACCCATTTTCACCCTCTGTTTGGCATACTCTGATTAGAGAGAGCAGGGAGGGGTGGAAGGAGGGAGGGAGGGAGTGTGAGCAGAGAAGGGCAGGAAGGCAAAATGCCCAAACTCTGCTTATCCATGGGTAAGACAAGGCTAAAACCCATAATTTCACTGCATACATTGAATGCTGCTGGTCATCTGTGCGACTGCAAACATTTCACCTTGTGGTGACTGGACTGGATGAGCTTGATGCTCTGGAGAAGAAAGGAGCCCCTGCTCTCTTGTCTGCAGTATTGTCTGCAGTGGCAGACTTGAATGCTGATGTGGCAGAGAAGCTAAATGTGCAATCCTATGCATGTCTAAGCAGCGGAGGAAAAAAACTTACACCATCCAGCATGTTTGAGTTAGCATGGCCTGTGGGAGAAAACTGGGAATTTTTCCCAGGACTTTTTTTTGGTCCAAACATGCATAGGTTTGAGCTTCGCAAGTGTGATCTGCGGTCCCGCAAAGGGGAGATCATGCATCAGTGATAGAAAACACAGAGTTCTGCAGAAGGAGTACAGTTTAGTGCTAGACCTTCATGCTTTTCAGGTTCTCCTACCCAGGTAGGTTCTCCTACCCAGAAAAACAAGCTTAAGTAAGCCCCACACGTACACAATTCAGCAGCTCTTTGATTTATAGATGGAGGTGGGTCTTGTTCTTACAGTCCGAGGTCAACTGGTAGATCTTTCTGACATGGAAGGGAGATGCAAGCACCCTGCAGCTGCTATTTCTCTGGCTGATGGATGGAGCCAGCCTAGTCTCCCTGTTGACATCATGGTCTTCCTGAATGGCAGGGAGTACAGCCTCCCAGTCTCTGTTGTCCACTGATGTTGCGCTAAATGGTCTCTAATTTAACGTCTTGGTGTCCCATATCATTTGGTCAATCCAGCCACAAAAACACACAGACAGACTTGCATGCAAGAAGGCAGTTTGGTGCACCATTAAGAAATCCATTGTGGGTTTATGAAACTCAAACACATGTGTGCACCGCAGGCTTTACACAAACACAAGGAACCCTCCATTAATGCAGAGGGATTTGAAACTATCCTCATATTGCCTTCGCAAACTCTGCTATTAACTTCCATCCTCTGCTGATACATTGCAGAAGGAATAGAAGCCTGAAGGATGACTAGTCTGAGCAAACCATCTATTCTGGAAATGGAACATCACACAGACCTTTCTGTTAACATATCAGACTGCAGCAGTTTGGGGCTGGAGGGGGAGGGAGAGGAAGAGAACAGAAAAGAGTCGTTAGCCATGAGAGAATCACATGGGGATGGGCTGGGGAAGGTTGAATCCACTCTGTTGCAAATCCACACAGTCAAATACAATTTTAAGACCACTAAAAGATTGCTGGAGGGTGGAAAACACAAGACTCAGAGCTGGTTCGCAGAAATGGAAGAGGACTGAGGTGGGGGTTTGGAAGATCACAGAGGGAGGGACAACCTCTTTCTCCAGGTGACAGATCTTTCCCACTGCCCGAGGTCAACATGTCCCAGCTGGACTGCCACCACTGCAGAGGAGGTCCAGCAGTGCAAAAAACACGCTTGTGGCACAAACAGGTTCTGCATCCCAAGTGACTGTCCAAGGCATCCTCAGGCATCTTTTCACTTCCCAGAGGGAACTAGGCCAAGTCTAGACAAACCTTTGTCCAAATATTTCTCCCTCTCCCTCCCCAGTTCACATGCACATGTAGGTGATTTGTTTGTTCTCTGCTTTGATAGGCGAATGCACAGCTCTGTGCTGGTACCCACTGTGCTTATGGACACAAGCCCGTGCTCCTTGGGGGGTGGCATCCCAGAGGTCACAGGATGCCACAGTTCTCGCTCTCTGTCCAGGGAAGTCTGCTGGAAAGGAAAGAGAGAGGAAACTGCTTTCACATGCCTCCTCCTTGCTGGTGGAGACACAGACATCACCCATGACACCCTGCTGTCAAGATTCTGTTAATGGTACTGGGAAATGTACCATGTGTTGGAGCTTAGATCTCCGGATGATTTGCATCAACTGGATTCCAGTCCCTTCCATTTCCCACAATCACACCCTCAGAATGTGTGAGGTTCATTTTATTTATTTATTTATTTAAAACATTTTTATGCCGCCCCCATTGCAACAAAGCCTCAGGGCGGCTCACAACAAAAACCCAGTGCATCTCAGCTTAAAAGATTTAAAATCCGATAAATACCAATAAATTAACAATTAAAATGAGTTTTAAATAAAAAGGTCTAAGCCTGGCACCAAAAAACAAATAACAAATAAGGACGGTGCCAGGCAGACCTCTCTGGGGAGCGCATTCCATAGGTGGGACGCCACCGCAGAGAAAGCCCTCCTCCGGGTACTCACCCTCCTAATATCATTCACAGAGGGTTCCCGGAGAAGGGCATCCATTGCTGATCTCAAGGGGCGGGAGGGCATATATGGATGCAAGCGTTCCTTTAGATACCCAGGTCCCTAGCTGTTGAGGGTTTCATAGGTCATAACCAACACCTTGAATTGGGCCCGGTCTTCAATCGGGAGCCAGTGGAGCTGATGGAGAACTGGGGTTATATGAGAACAACGCCCAGTCCCCGTCAGCAGCCTGGCAGCTCTATTCTGCACCAATTGAAGTATCCGGACCATCTTCAAGGGTAGCCCCACGTAGAGCGTGTTACAGAAATCTAATTGGGAAGTTACCAACGTGTGTGTCACTGTCGTCAGGCAGTCGTTCTCCAGGAAGGGACACAGCTGATGGATCAGCCGAAGCTGAAGGAAGGTGCTCCTCGCCACCGCCGTCACCTGAGCTTCTAGAGACAGCTCAGGGTCGAGGAGTACTCCTAAGCTGCAAACCCTGTCCCTCAGAGGGAGTGCAACCCCATGTAGGACAAGGCCTACATCTGCCCTGGAGCTGAGGTACCTCATTTCCCTTCAGCCTCAGATCTCTTTCTGGCTTGTTGGTGCAGCCCTAGCTGGACTTGAGGTTTTGCAGCTTCTCTGCCATGGAGTCTCCTTTCCCTGCTCTCATTGGATGGCTCTGCTTGCAGAAGTCAAGTGCCTATAACAATTTGCTGCCGGTGGCAAGAAGGGGAGATGCACTAGGGATGGGCAAACGAGTGATGTTGCAGAGAACCAGGATTCCAGGAACCAGGAACCACTCCTCTCATGCCCAGTTCCTATGCACATTTGCAATCACTGTTCACTCTGCCCAAATTGGAGCATCAATTGAGTGGAGCATTTGAACAAATATCCTAAGATTGGAAAAACTTTCCTCCATAGCCTAAAGCAGGGCTGATCCAATTTATAGTGGAAATCTGCACAAACTGAACAGTGAATTGGGAATAAGATGAACATGAACACATATTCAACAATTTTAAAATATTGTCAGTAGACATGTGCTCATACTCTCATTCTACTCAAATGGAGGGATGTTCACATGTTTTATGTGCAAAAAATATTCATAAATGACACCTCCTATTCCTTGTTCAAGCAACTGACCCAAATTGCAGCTGAATTTTATTTTAAAACTGGTGACAGCATCCTACACTGCACCTGAGGGCAGCAGGCTAGTCTGGGGGGCTCAGGTCCTGCCACTTGGAACACACAGGTGTTTGCTGCTTGCCTTTCAGCACCTCCTGCCTGAGGTGTTTATTCACTCTGCCTAAAAGTAGCTACGGAAATTTCACATTCCCATGCCCCTGGTAATTGCAGCAGAAGTGTTTGCCTATTCAGGGAGCATTATCATCACTCTGAATTGACTGTGGTTATCCTATGCCAATCTGATTGGCTAGAGAGCAGAATGTCACCTTTATGTTTACTCTGTGTCCCATGATTGGCTGGGATCGCCCACATGGCCAGTGCAGGAGGGAGAAAGAAGCCCTAGCTGAGAGTTAGAGAGAAGGTGCTCAAGTGGCAGCAGTTAAGAGAAATAATATTCACACAGAAGACAAGATTTAAGAAAGATGCAGATAAATTAGAAAGGGTCCAGTGGAGGGCAGCAAAAATGATCCAGGGTTGGAAACACTGCCCTTTGAGGAGAGACTGAGAGAACTGGCCATGTTCTGCCTTGAGAAGAGAAGACTGAGGGGAGACACAATGCCCCTCTATAAGAATCTCAAAGGCTGTCACAAAGAGGAAGGTCAAGATCTCTTTTCACTGATACCAGAGTGTAGGACACAAAATAATCAAGTCAAGTTGAGACACCCCAGGTTCAGGCTAGATATCAGGAAAAGCTTCCTCAATGACAGAGCAGTACAGCAGTGGAACCAGGTGCCTAGAGGGGTGGTGGAATCTCCCACACTGGAGACATTCAACAAGAAACTGGACAGCCCTCTGACTGGGATAGTGTAACATGGTGTCCTGCAACAGCAGGGGGTAGGACCCAATGGCCTTCATGGCCCCTTCCAACTCTACTATTCTGTGATTCTATGACACACAAATAGGGAATATTCAAACCAGTAAAGTGGGTGCTTTTCCAGGCTGGAGGTGGTGAGCAGAACTACTTCTGCTTCCCTTTGTGAAATAACACTCTGCATGAAAATCAACTATGAGACATTATTCAACACAGCTCTATATTTCATCTCTACTATAGATCTATATGCCTGGAGAGGAACAGACAGCCATCATCTGGCCCAAATCTTTACTCTGAGACAAGGCACTCCAAACCCGAAGCTGACATCCTAAACTGATTAGATTGCATGATCTGCCTAACCCGGGGCAAAGCACTTTGGATCAGATGCATTCCGAATTCTTCCCAATAAATGCAGCTGAACAAATGTGTCTTAGCAAATTAGATGGGCCCTTGTGATGTTCTCCTAAAGTGCAAGTTGTAAAAATGCACACAAAGAAATGTAATTTCTGGCTATATGGGACCCATCTGTTTCTTTACCCAGCATCTATTTCATCAATTAATGTATCTTTCTTAGGCTGCTTCTGGAAAGTCTTGCAAGCAAAGTCTTCTCCTTGAACACCCTCCCCAAACCATTCCCCATCTGTTTCCCCAAAACATCGATAATGGTTATGTTATTCTTCTTAAAAACCCAAAGTTTTCCTCAAAGAGATTAAATCTGCTGCTTCATTTCATGGACATAATTAATAATCACAATAATGGCTGCACTTTCATGGGGCTCCTCCATCTGTGAACATCATAAGTGTTTTACGGATATTTTCACAAAGATAAACTCTAGGCTAATTTGGGAATAAATTGGGGTAAGGAAAAAAAGGAAGTGATGGTGGGTGTGTTAAAAGATCTGTGTCAGTTCGAAGTCCTAAGCAATCTTGTCTACTCTATGGACTCAGACCCCTTGAAGTTAAACCCTGCATGTTATCCAAACCTGATATGAATTTCCATTATTTAGGTTTACCACACATTCTTCATATTAGGTATACACCAATGGCATAAAAAGAATGTTCATATTTACCCAAACATTCTGAGGGTAGTTTTTGTACTCTTCCACAAGCTTCCATGGGCCAATCAAACAAAGCTTTGCATTTTGAATGGCTACATTGTTCAGTTTCTACCACTTACTTAAACCATTGAAGGTGTGATAGATGGAGAAAATGGATTTTTCCAATCCAAAACTAAACCAACACTCATGGGATGTTTTCTCTTTCTCTTTCGGTGAAATTGTCCACAAAATGACCTAATCTGATCCTCTTGGGTAAATTGGGTCAACAGAGATCAGGATTTAGGTACACCTGGATTTCACACTTCTTTGTTACACTTCTTGGTAGTGGAACCATATCAAATTCATACTTAAATGCCTTTTCGAAAGGAAAAGCAAATGCAAAATGAATACTAAAATGTATTTAAATGTTTATTTTGAATGGAATTAAAAGTGCTTTCTGGTTAGTGCAGAAATTGAATGGGATGAAATGACAGGGAAATGCTTGTGTAACTGACCTTGACCAGAAATATACAGATAACCCAATCTTAGAACAAAGAAATGGGCAAAACAGGAATAGAGGCCTGAGGTGTCCACTAGACAATTGATGAGTCAAAGGTGATCAGCTGATCCCCTCTTGGGAGTATTTCATTGAAGCTGGACCTTCTATGTGCAAAGCGAATGTCCTTCTGCAAATCCATGGCCTCTTTCCAAAGAGCTCAGAACTTCTGCTACAGCCTAGCAGGACCCTGA
This sequence comes from Varanus komodoensis, assembly GCF_004798865.1. Classification (NCBI taxonomy): domain Eukaryota; kingdom Metazoa; phylum Chordata; class Lepidosauria; order Squamata; family Varanidae; genus Varanus; species Varanus komodoensis. The sequence goes on from NW_025335856.1 coordinate 7,780,276, forward strand.
CTACACAAACTCCATAAAGGAGCAGGGAGAACCTGCCTATACAGAAACCGCAACAACATTTAAATAATAAAAAAACTGACTATTGTTCTTTTGTTGTTATTGTTGTGTGTGTTTTATTTCTTTAATCTAATTTCAAACAAAATTTGTAACTGTGTTAGGTTAGCTCTAGGGTTCCAAATAAAAGCCAGGAACTATTTATCCACCAGACATTGAGGAGGGGGATTATATTGTTAGCCATAAATAATAATTGATTGCAATTGTTTCTCATTATGTTAGAATTCTAATATAAATACCCAGCCATTGTATGAACATCTTTTTCTCATTTTTCCAATCAAATGATCATCCATAGGAGGGTTAAAGAGAAAGAACAACAGCATCCAAAGTCAGATTTGCAAGTTTACCTTGTAAAGGTGGAAAAATATAGAGTGCATCAGAGAACTTCAATCACTAGATATCACCTTTATGGTGTTAAGTGGATATCAAGTGTGTGTGTTTACCTCACTTAATAATGAATTGCAGAAATGCTGAAATAAATATTTAAGATTAGGTCATTCCAATGTCATCTCAAATAGTTTTTAGAACACGGTGAAAACTATAGAATAATTGGTCAAAAATTTAGGCTCATATGAACAATGTGATGATGGAATGTAAGAGTGTTTGTGGGAGAGGAAGCAAACAAGGACTCCAAGCAAACATTCTTAATATGTTCTTTTGAACACATTTGAAGAAGGCAAATACAGAAGTGTGTTACACATGGACAAAAACACACTGCAGCTACATTTGGGACCAACCGTGGTCTCCAAGTTATCTCCCAAGCAGTCCATTAATGTGGTCCATTAAGAAAAGCACAAATCCACAGCAGAGACTGGGTAAAAGGAAGCATAATCAAAGCAGTGAAGCATTTGGGTGTCCCCGTTGCCTCTGGAACTCACAGGGAGCTTCCGTTACTGTGCTAAAGAATTCTGAGGTAGCAACTCTGGCAATTAATTCTTTGTCCACAACAGCTTGAGCTGCTGGGGTATCCATGGATGGAGCAGGTGGAGGGCTACCATGAACAGAGTGAGCAAAAAGGCCTGTGCTGTAGAGAAATTGAGGCACAAGTCAAAATTCAGACAGGGGACTTTAAGGAAAGCAGAAAATAGGAATGAGAAAGGCTTGAGTGGAGAAACATATGCGGCTAGGCACTGCAGAGTCAAAGAAGCTGAGGTCCATATATAGACTTAAAATAGCTGGACAGATCTGGCCTGTCATTATTTGTAATGCTACAGAAAGCTTTATTCAGTTTGCTCTAAGGGCAACACAGTACCCCCATTAATGACACTGGAGTTGAGCTTGTATCTCTTCTAGCAAAACGCATGACATTAGAATAATGTGGCTCATCAGCAAAAGAGCCCTCCTATCTGAGGAAAAGGCAAGAAGGAAGTTATGGGAAGGATGTATCGTCTGACACTTCCTGACAACTGTCTGTGGCATTACGATCTTCTGCACATTATTAACACTTTCCCTTTTTTTGCCTAAGTATATTTTGCGGTTATGAAGTTGTTCCTATTCTCATCTCCTCACCCTTCCAGCCTGCTATAATATTTAGTCTACGGCTCTGCTTATTTACATAGTTAATTTTGGTTCTGTTTGCAAACACAAATTAGTTTTGTGCAATTACTTTCTGCACGGCCATGGAGTTTATCCGCTTCAGTGGTTTTAACAGCATCAAAAGTGACTGCCGAGAACCATATGGCTTTCTACATATAATCACAATATTACCTGTACATATTAGTTACATAAGAGCTACCTTATAATTAGAGTGCTTGGAATGGGGGGGGGGGGTCAAAGTAGGAGGGCAGTAAAGCAAGGGTAGCAAATCAAGCACATTATGTCAACTGAACATTATACTCGAGCACATCATATGGAAACAGGGCCCCCTTAGATACTTATATACTTTGTATGTTTTTTCCATTAATACGTGCACTGCTGTGTACACATTTCCCTAATATGCACACACATGCTTCCCCCTCATATATACATTTCCGTTGGCATTACTGGTTGGGAGTACTGCATTGCAAACTCCACAGAAGTGCAAGTACCAAAGGACAATGGTGTTCTGGTTCAGGAAGCACCACTTCTAAGTCTGAAGCAACATGGGACTGAATCACCCCCTCCCCATCTCCATCCTCGACAGGAATGCCAACACAGTGCAGGCAGCATTGTGCGGTGAAAAGAAACCAAAGCCACCCCCTGTGCAAGGTCAGCCACTATGGCTCTGAGGGAGAAGGCAATTCCTCAGAAAAAGCAGGACACAGGATCCACTTGTACACTAGTCAACTGAGCACTCAGATGTTGATGTGATAACTTTGCAGCCCTTCCAAACAAGCATTGTGCCAAAAGATGAACTCTAGCTATACCACTGGGCAGGACTGTAACATGATCAAGTGATCTTCGGCTTCACAACAGATGTAGACAAACTGATAACCCCCATATTTGTCTTCTCCTTTGCTCAATACTGCTCTATTTCTGGGCATACAGGAGGTGTTTTCCAAACATATCCTTGGGCCACTGTCTGCACAAACTCTTCCCTTGCTCCTGCAGACAGCACAGCCTTTCCATTTGGTGAAACTGGATTAATGCACCATTTCTCAAGAAACACTGTGCCTGTTGCAAACTTACTCCTGTGTTCAAAACTCTTACCAGCAAATGTGTCTACGGAATCCTCATCTGCAAAAACAAAACACATGGCTGTTCACTGTAAACTGCACTCTGTTCTTGACCTGAATACACGGCAGGACATGCAGGTTGTATGAAGTCATTCCTAGAGGGAAGACAGCAGTCAGACTCTTGGTACCTTCAGATCTGTTTAGGCAATACTTGAGGACTGTAGCTCATCACTAAAGTGAACGCTTTGCATGCAGGAGGTCTCAGGTTCACCTCCCAGTTCTAATCATCACATAGCAAATGTTTGGAAAGACCCTGATCTAAACCTTGGAGACCCACCAGCAGTCAAAGGACACCAAACTGTGACTTGCTAGGCATTTTCTCAGTGGGGTGGTGGTGGTAGGGATGGAACGACTTAGGTGCACATAATGCCATGAAAGTGAAAGCATATCACTGAGCCAATGAATGCAAGATCCGGACAATCAACAACAACAAACAACCACACATTGATTTAACACTGCAATTCCACAAGGTGATTGTGACACTAGGAAACAGTGGCATCAGTTTGAGAAAACTGTGAAAACAATCTCCCCCCGCTGTTGGCAAGGCGGTTCTTATTTTTATAGCACATTTTCATATGCAAGACATCTCCTAGAGCTTCACACAAATATTAATTACAAAGCCCTGGGTGGTAAATTATAAATATCAGTTCTTGCAGATTTAAAGGAGTTGGGGGAAGACAAGTAATCAGAAGAAGGATGTCACTGTAGCACATGAAGAACTCAGGGAAGGACTTCTTGTATGTTAACAAAAACACATAAGAGCGATGGACTCAAAAAGTGAGTACAAATAGATAATTACTAGTGCTTATTAACAATTTCTCTAATTCTCCTAACATCCATTGTGTGCTACAATTTGTATTGCACACTGTATAATGTGCTTCCCATAACTTCATTAAAATTGGTGTTGCCCAGTCTGGTAGTTTCCAGATGTGTTGGACTAGGAATCATCCCAGCCAGCACTGATTTTAAGGGACAATCCACATTGCAGTTGGTATTCCTTCAATAGATTACCATGTGAATCACTTCCTTTAAAGTGCAGGCTTCTGCAGGAGGCAATTATTTCCCTCACAGCTGCTCCCTATGGTCCTGGGACTCTCCGCAGAGCATCAGTGGCAGTAGCAAGCATAAAGAGAAGAGCATGTGATGGGACAGAAGAAACAGTGCCGTGGCCACGAACTGATAGGTGCATTTTTCCTCCCACCCCCAGCAGTGAGAGAGCTTGTGCTGAGGGTGCCCATCAGTAAGTCCTTGGAAGGCCAGCTTTGGATGCTGACCTACATGCATCACTGGCTGGGTTTGCATGGTCACTATTAAAAAGAAACCACACTGCCTGCTCTTCCCTTTTCCATGAATGCTAGTTGTGCTCTGCGTAGCTTGCCTCATTAACCTAATTACCGTATTGCCATGTCATCTGAACCTATAGAAACTTGGGCCAGGGGGTGGCTTACAAACCACTCAGAACCCCACAACCTTGCCTGGGTTTGGGCGTCATCACAATCCAAGTACCATGATGGCAAACTGGGAAAAATGTTCAATGCATGACCAGCTTTTGCATTAAATGTGTATTAAAGAGGAAGAGTTGTAAAATGTTGTAAGGTTTCATGTGTGTTTAGAACAGAAGGGGTAGTGTTTACTTTACCTGGATATTCATATTATGATCTCATCTTGCTACTGTGCTATCTTGGTAAGATGCTTTCCCAATGGAGAAAATGGGATGTTTAGATGCTGCTGCTGCTGCTGCTGCTGATGATGATGATGATGATGACACCAAGCGTGACTTCAGACATAATTGCTCATGCAAACAGGTAATACAGAGCAGTGCACACACACATTATCTCAGGCAAAATGTCAGGAAGCCTACTAAGCTGGATGTGTAGAAAGAAATACACGGCCAATAAATCGCGGGGTGGGGGGTGGTGACAAAGACATTCCAAGCCCTAAGTAGCCATTTAAGGCTTGGTAAAGCATGGTGTTAAACTCAATGCAGTGAGTCACTATAAGCCACTGGAAGTAATGACTTAAGTGCTGTGAGAAAGGGTTCTGCCTGCAACCCTTCTGAATACAGTGAAAGATGCAGAGGAGCAAGGGTAGAATGCAGGTGAATTGCCGCAATCAAGAAACAGGCACTACAAAAGCCTGGATTGAATGCCCCAGGTGTGTGGTTGCTAAAAAGACAGACACAATTCCCACAGTATTCTTTAGGTGATAAAAGGGGACATTTACAACAAATCTCCCTAGTTTATGCTGAAGTATAAAACACAGGAAGGTATGAGAAGTGAGAACAAAGAGTGTCCCCCTTTGACACAGAAACTCTTGATGTTCCTTGAAAGTACAGAACTTTAACAAATGGTTCCCCTTTCCCTTGATGATGATGATAACAGAGCCATAGAATAATAGGAAAGCCATTCACCCAATTCTGAGGGTCATTGCAAATAACTCTTTGTGTTTCCTGTAGATTTAATTGAAGGGAATTAGCCTGCAGGAAGCCACTTGGTAAGGGTTATGATTACAGGTTAGGGATGCAATCCACAGGCATGTTGAGTACACATGTTTCTCTCAACTCCTTCTCAGAAGATGCTTTACTAAGGGGGAATGGTACCAATCCTCCATTTATGGACAGTTCAACTAGGAATGGATTGATGTACAATTCAAGCAGTGAGGCCAACTCATACAAGGCTCTGTGCTGAGGTCTTTCTTGGTAAAAAGTATAAGATGGAGGAATTAAGGAAATCATGCAAGAGACTGGACGAGCATTCCTCAGGTGCCTAGTGCACTATCTGTGAGGACAAGGGATGGAGGGGAACCCACCCTCCAAGTGTGGAGTCAATGATCTTTCCTTGGAAGCTGGTGCTGGACATCCACCCACATTTCCATTCTCTCTCACAGATAATGCAGAAAGAAGTCCATGTCGCCTGGACTCCAAGGGCAGAAGATAACCTTTTGTTGAGAGCAGGGCATTTTTCCTCCCCTCACACATGCACTCCATTTCATTCTCAGGGTCAGGGTTGAGGTCAGCATGACCCGGAAGGGTGTGTCAAGAACACCTCCACCCTCATTCCCAACAACTTCCGTGATGAAAGGAACGGAGCTTTCCAGTCAGCAGAAAGGAGAGAGGACAGAAGAAGTCAGGTTAAAGACTTTTCTAAGACTCCTCCAACCTCCTTCCTTCCTCCAGAGGGACATTAAAACAGACATTAAAAAGCCCATCTAGGAAAAACAGCATGATTGGAAGATAGAGAGGTGAAGATTGCCTCTGCTGGTACTTCTGTACTTCTGGCTTCGGCCAGACACAGCACTACAGCACTGCATGCATATAATCCTCCAAGTTCTACGTGTCCATCTCATGAAGCCACCCTAAGGAAGGATTATATCCTAAGACAGCTATGCCATCACACTTATTCTAAATGGATTGGTCCCCATCCATAAAGCGTCAAACTCCTTTTCCATTTCCTGTGTTTGTGATGTCTTTACTGGGGCCAGTGTAAGCCACCATGATGTCCACATTGGCCCAAAAAATGTATATTCAGTTCAGGATGTTTCCACTAGCTCTGCTTCCTTTCCTGTCCCACCTTCACAAGACTCAGTAGTTCCTGCTGCTGCTTCTGAGAGCTCCTCTCAAGTCTGCTGGCACAAAACAGGTACCAGGAGGATGGAGGGAAGATTTCCCACAGTTTGTGTTGGCAGATGAGAGTAAGACTGAACATTGCTTAATGCCTTGTGTTGGACAGACACTGCTCCGCTTTTGTAAGCCAAGCACACCTTCTCAATAGAAGGGAGGTACAACCCAAAAACAGATTGTGGGAACATGGGGATGTAGAATTGGCTTTGACCTAGGACTTGCAAAATGGTTGAGCCAGTTGGTGTCTCACGGATCTGTCACATACCAAAAAGTTCAAAAGAACATTGGGCCAACACACATAAACCCAGAAACCAATATTTCTGAAGGTGACACAGACATTCACTACACAATAATATAGGCAAGCTGTAAATATTCTGTGTTAGAATGAATGATAGTATATTGGTGCCAAACAGAGATTAATTTTGTGGTAGACCACAGATCTAGCTAGCTAGTATTGCTAACATCCTGGTTCACAATTGCTCCAGGGTTTCCACAAGTGTCCTTCCAAGGCCTAACCAGAGATCCATCTATTGAACTTGGTATCTCCCATATGTAAAAACAACTGCCTACTCCTGAGCTGTGGCTCTTCCCCAGACTGGCAGATAGGAAGCTGCTTATACCACTGTTTCATGTAGGTCAAGGACTGAGTTACAAGTCTCAGACAAGGTTCCTTCCCAGCTCTGGCATGATATGATGAATCACCCAGTGAGCTTCATGGCTAAGTGAGGACTAGGAACCTGGTGTCTCAGGTCCCCACTCTGACACTCCAGCCACTAAGCCACACTGGTTCTCACTGTATACTTGATCTGAGGAATGCTGCATCCATTCTTTGTCCACATTCAACATGAGGCACTGTTCTTGTGAACTATAATTATGCATTGGGCATGAGACTTACACTATGCCACCAAAGGAGGGAATACCACCAAAAATAATTTAAAAACATTCATTATATTCCACTTTTTTCCCCTCCAGCAAGGCATCCAAGGTGGCTCTCAGCAATGCTGTGAGGTAGATTAGGCTGAATATGGGTGACTGATCTTCATGACTAAGTGGGGGTTAGAGCACAGATTTCCCATTTCGGTTCTCCAACCACAACACCACACTGTTGCATATGCATCTCCACATCCCGTTTGCAGGCAGGAAAGCTTGGGCTGTTCACTGACAAAAGCAGCCAGACATCCACCCTATTGGGGGCTGTGAGAATACATCTTCAGGTGCATTCAGGTGGCTATCCAATGCACTGGGGCTCCCAGGTATCTTCAGGTGGCTATCCAATCCACTGGGGGCTCCCAGGTATGTTCATGTTGTTCAGTGAGATGTAGAAGAACCACCTCACTGAGAGGCATAGACAGGGGGAAGTGACAGGGAAGAGGTCATGCTAACATGGTCCCTTTTCTGTCAGCACCCTCTGTCAATGCTTGCTTAACATGAGAAGAGTCTTACTCAGGAACAGAACTGGGCTCTTTGAATGACCAATCAAACATTGGTCAGAACCAACAGAAAGCAGAACCCCTGCCTGCTCAAGATGCTTTAATGATTGAGGTGTCTGCTTAAGGGGGTCCAATTTATTTTATTCAAGTATATCCTGTGTCAGTGGGGCTCCGTGTCCATTGTAGCCCCTTTCCTGAGTTATGGAAGAGCTGTCCATGGTGCTGAAATTCACCACAAACCAGGTTTGCCACAGCAGAGCACCAAGGATAGCTCTTTTAAAGCTGAAAATAAAAGCGTCATGGACAAATTAACTCAGCTCTAATTTTACATGGTTGAATCATGATGCTTTACAAAACTCAACATTCACACTTCCACAAATATTGCCACGGAATCCTCCAGCTTACACACATGCACAATAATGCTTAAGAATTGCTATGCAAACTTTTAAAAAATCAGTGTTCAGGAGGAACCAAATTGAAGCTGGATAAGTTTTTAAAGTCTGAGAAGAACCAAAATTAAGAATTGGAAAAAGTAAGAAACTGAGAAAAATAAAGCAGATGAATTTGCACAACCCATGTTTACTGGAAGGGAAAGCATTCAGAGGGGGTGTTCCTATATAAAGAGATAGCAAAATAATAATCTTTCCTTCTCTCTGCTTCCTAGACTGCATTTTCCCCAGCCCTACCTGGAGTTACTGGGGACTGAACCAGAGACCTTCTATATAAAAACCAAACTACCTACTCATAAATGCACAGCCTTCCTATATTTCCACAATATACTGTATCTTGTTACAGAAAAGATCATCTCAGTATATCAAAACATCCTAAAAAGGCAAACTTGTTTGATTGCATCATGTAAAGGGCCAACTATGTGCATCTGCTTCTATGGGCTTGCAGCCATTGCATAAGTAGAAGAGTCCATAATCCACAGTCAGACTTATGACTATCAGACAAGAGTAAATGATCTGAAACTATGTACCAGAATCCAGAGGAAAGAATCCCAGCTGAACCCTCAGAGCTGTTTGCTGATTGAAACTTAAACGTTCACAGATCTTCCCAGGATAGAGAAAGTTTCTAATTGTGTCAGTTAGAAAGCAGTAGCTCCCTGCTCCAACTGCAAAGGGACAAAGAAAAATAAACACGCATTAGCTACAGCCACATAAACATATTGGTCACTTTGGTTCCACCTACAATATTTTCACACTTATTTTCGCACATAAGTCAGGATGGACAATGAGATGCATTGTCATGGGATCAATCTATCCTGCTTTGAAAATAAGTATCTGCTGGGTACTTATGAAGCATTTGAAATCATCTTGTTTCCCACTCACCACTGATATTATCTCTTAGGTGGAGCAGGGCAACAGCTCTGAGTTGCAATGCTGATTGGATCCCAGGGCACTTTGCACATGCCGCACAGTGAGATTAGGAAGGCTGAAAGAGTTGTACCCCAAGATGCCATTCCTCTGAAGCTCTCACACGTGGCCAGTGTCTGGAGGAACAACCCTCAATCAACAGGGATGGACCAACCTGTCAATCTCAGTCTTGTTGACATCAGTGAGTTTCTGAGATCAAGCTCAGGGCATCCCCTCCCTCCCTTCCACCCATCCACCCCATCTATCTCCATACAGATTTATATATAATGGATATGTTAAAATGGATTGTGTGTGTGTGTGTACACATTCTCCTCTGTTACCTTGTTACCTGATGTGGTTTAAGATAAGAGGGAGAGAGAGAGAGAGACTGAGAGAGAGATGGACAGATTTGTACATTGCTAATGACTACCTCTTCATGGATCACTGCCTTGTCGTGGCGAAGGGGCTTGCGTAGCTCAGTGAAGCTATGTGCTATGCCGTGCAGGGCCACCCAAGATGGACAGGTCATAGCAGAGAGCTCTGACAAAATGTGATCCACTGGAGAAGGAAATGGCAACCCACTCCAGGATCTTTGCCATGAAAACCCCATGGACAGTACCAAAAGGCAAAAAGATATGATGCCGGAAGATGAGCCCCCTCAGCTCAGAAGGTGTCCAATATGCTACTGGGGAATTGTGGAGGGCTAGTACTAGTAGCACCAGAAAGAATGAAGCGACTGGGTCAAAGTCAAGGGTCAAAGTCAAGAGGACACTCAGTTGCCGATGTATCTGGAGGTGAAAGGAAAGTCCGATGCTTCAAAGAGCTATGCTCCATAGGAACCTGGAATGTAAGATCCATGAATCAAGGCAAGCTGGATCTGGTCAAACAAGAGATGACAAGACTGAACATCGACATCTTAGGAATCAGTGAACTAAAATGGACAGGAATGGGTGAATTTAATCCAGATAACCATCAGGTATACTACTGTGGGCAAGAATCCCTCAGAAGAAATGGAGTAGCTTTCATAGTCAATAAAAGAGTAAGAAAAGCAGTACTGGGATACAACCTCCAAAATGACAGAATGATCTCAGTTCGAATCCAAGGAAAACCATTCAACATCACAATAGTTCAAGTCTATGCCCCAGTCACTGGTGCTGAAGAGACTGAAGTTGACTGGTTCTATGAAAGCCTACAACACCTTCTAGAATTAACTCCAAAATCATCATGGGGGATTGGAATGCTAAAGTAGGAAGACAAAAGATAACTGGAATAACAGGCAAGTTTGGTGTTGGAGTACAAAATGAAGCAGGGCACAGGCTAGTAGAATTTTGTCAAGAGAATACGATGGTCATAACAAACACACTTTTCCAACAACCCAAGAGATGACTCTATACATGGACGTCACCAGACGGTCAACACAGAAATCAGATTGACTATGTGCTCTGCAGCCAAAGTTGGAGAAGCTCTATACAGTCAGTAAAAACTAGACCAGGAGCTGACTGTGGCTCAGATCATGAGCTTCTCGTTGCAAAATTTAGGCTTAAATTGAAGAAAGTAGGGGAAAGCACTAGGCCACTCAGGTATGACCTAAATCATATCCCTGATGAATATACAGTAGAGGTGACAAATAGATTTAAAGAATTAGATCTGATAGACAGAGTGCCTGAAGAACTATGGATGGAGGTTTGCAACATTGTACAAGAGGTAGCAACTAAAGCCATCCCAAAGAAAAAGAAATGCTAGAAAGCAAAATGGCTGTCTGAGGAAGCGTTACAAATAGCTGAGGGAAGAAGGGAAGCGAAGGCAAGGGAGAAGGAGAAAGATACACCCAATTGAATGCAGAATTCCAGAGAATAGCTAGAAGAGATAAGAATGCCTTCTTGAATGAACAGTGCAAAGAAATAGAAGAAAACAATAGAATAGGGAGGACCAGAGATCTCTTCAAGAAAATTGGAGATATGAAGGGAACATTTCATGCAAAGATGGGCATGATAAAGGACCAAAATGGCAGGGACCTAACAGAGGCAGAAGAGATTAAGAAGAGGTGGCAAGATTACACAGAAGAACTATACAAGAAAGTGCCTAACGTCCTTGTTAACCACAGTGGGGTGGTCACTGACCTCGAGGCAGACATCCTGGAATGTGAAGTCAAATGGGCCTTAGGAAGTCTGAGCAGCAACAAAGTTAGTGGAGGTGACAGTACTCCAGCTGAGCTATTCAAAATCTTAAAAGACGATTCAGTAAAAGTGCTACAATCAATATGCCAGCAAATTTGGAAAACTCAACAGTGGCCACAGGATTGGAAAAGGTCAGTTTACATTCCCATCCCAAAAAGGGCAATGCCAAAGAATGTTCAAACTACCGCAGCATTGCACTCATTTCACATGCTAGCAAAGTTATGCTCAAAATCCTACAGGCTAGGCTCCAGCAGTATGTGGACCACGAACTACCAGAAGTACAGGCAGGATTTCGAAGAAGGAGAGGAACTAGAGATCAAATTGCCAACATATGCTGGATCATGGAGAAAGCTAGGGAGTTC